>NW_027185764.1:8189808-8211091 GCF_028583685.1 Petaurus breviceps papuanus
TCCTTCCTTCCTTCCTTCCTTCCTTCCCTCCTTCCTTCCTTCCTTCCTTCCTTCCTTCCTCCCTCCCTCCCTCCCTCTCTCCCTCCCTCCTTTCTATTTTATAGGCAGTTCAGTAAACACAGGGCTAGATGTGCTGCTGCTTAGCAGACACTGTTGGCAGACACTGGGCTTTCCTCTTACCTTGGCTTCCAGTTTCATTATTGTGCGCTTTCCACCTTTGAGAGCCAGCTGTTCGGCCTCTTCCATCTTAGCTTGCAGGTCCTTAATAGTGAGCTCGTGGTTCTTTTTGATTTTCTCCAGGTGCATACAGTGATCCTGTTCTTGACGGAGCTCTTCCGCCATGCGAGCAGCCTTGGGAGGAGAAAGGAACATAGCAATAAGGCGAAGCAAGACAATCTGTTCCGGACCTCAGAGGCCGAAAAATGGGGAGCTCATTGGCTTTGAGGAGCTAAGTGGTCAACTGGTCAGTCCTCAGCTGGAGTGCCATTTCCAATTGTATAGGATGGCTCAAGAGAGCATTTCCATAGGGTACCCAAGGAGTGCCAAGGATGCTATTGTATGAATGGTTCGGTAGAAGCAGAGATTGGCCATTATGGGGGGGCAGTGAGTACAGAAGGAGCATGTTATTTAGTGTTGGATGAGAAGTATTGGGGAAGAGGACGAGAAGCTGTAGGAAACA
The DNA here is from genome assembly GCF_028583685.1 of Petaurus breviceps papuanus. Lineage (NCBI taxonomy): Eukaryota > Metazoa > Chordata > Mammalia > Diprotodontia > Petauridae > Petaurus > Petaurus breviceps. The sequence goes on from NW_027185764.1 coordinate 8,190,488, forward strand.
GGGAGATTCTGATGTCCACTTTGTATTAGTCTTGGGAACCCTCTCTTATGCAATTACCATGATGTACACATGGTGTTACTTGGCAATTCAGGGAAGGGGGAAAGGACTTACATCAGTCATAGCTTTCTTGGCTCTTTCATCAGCTGTACGGAATTCACTGATGAGCTCCTCATGTTCATTGGAGATGCGCTGGACATCTGATTCCAGTTTACGCTTGACCACCAGCAGACTTTGGTTCTAAAGGAGAAGAAACAATATTGACCTAGAGGCCTGGAGGACCCTTTTATCTTTCACTCTCGGGGATGGGGGAGGAGATAAACATGGCTTAATATAGATAGAATGCTGTTTTGGAAAGCTTAGAATCTTCTCCAGTGTTGTCCAATGGGCAGCCCATTATGTGATACTTACTATGTGCCAGGCACTGTGCTCAGAAAACACAGTCCCTGCTCTCAAGGAGCTCACATTCCAATGGAGGAGAGAACATGTAAATAGGTCTGTACAAATAAAATATATGCAGAATAAATGGGAGGTCATATCCAAGGGCATCTAGGTGGTGCAATGGATAGGGCAGTGGATCTGGAATCAGGAAGACTCTTCCTGAGTTCAAAAGTGGACTCAGACACTACCTGTGTGACCCTGGGCAATTCACTTTACCCTGTTTACCTATGTTTCCTTATCTCTAAAATAAACTGGAGAAGGAAATGACAAACTGTTCCAGGATTTTTGTCAAGAAAATAGAGTCTCAAAGAATCAGAAACAGTTGAAAACACTGAACAACAATCTCAGAGGAAAAAGCTGGGAGGGCCTGAAAATGACCTCCAGCAGAAAATGGGATTTGAGTTGAGTGTTGAAGGAAGTCAGAGAATCCAGAAGACGGAGAGGAGAGAACAGAGCACCCCACACTTGGTGAAAGATATTCCAATGGCACTGAGCTGGAAAATCGAGTGTCCCATGTGAGGGACGAGGTCAGCATGACTAGACTGTAGATTACACAGAGGGCAGTAAAATGCAAGAAAATCGGAGAGGTAGGGAAGGTTGTTTTTTGGAGACTGAGTGAGGCAACAAGAGGGAGTTAAATGAGTATTGAATTTGGACTTGAGTTCAAATCCCAACTTTACGACCATGAGCAAGGTTCTGAACATCTCTTGGCCTCAGTTTCCTCATGTGTAAAATCAAAGGGCTTGGTCTAGAAGTCCCTTCCAGTTCTAAGTTTATAATCCTATGTGAGGGGAAGGTTTGGGTTTTTTTTTTTAACTTTCTTTTTAACTCCCAGGTTTTTTATTTTTTAATTAATTAAAAAAAATTTTTTTTTAGCTTTTTGGAGGGTAATTGGGGTTAAGTGACTTGCCCAAGGTTAGTTTTTGTGTTAAGTGTCTGAGGCCGGATTTGAACTCAGGTCCTCCTGATTTCAGGGCTGGTGCTCTATTCACTGCGCCACCTACTCGCCCCTCCCAGGTTTTTTAGAGCATCATCTGAACTAAGAGGAGTCTAAGCAAGACACAGGACTATTTAGTAAATACCTGGGCTTTGAGTGAGAGCCCTTGGATTTGGAAGGTTCCCTGGTCACACCTGTGTAAGCTGGGCCAGCCAGAGGCAGATGTGCATGCTCACCTGAATGTTGACTTCATTGTGTCTCTCAGTGATCTCGACCACCTCCTGCTCCAGCAGTTTTCGAGATCTCTCGCTGCCCTCCAGGCTGGACCGAACTTCTTCTAATTCTGTCTGCAAGAGGCTCAGGCGGCGTTCCTGGAGGTTATACTGTTCCCGGAGCTCCTCGTGCTGCCGAGCATCCTCATCCATTTGGATCTGGAGATCCTGCAAGAAGAAAGGGGGCGTGAAACTGGACTGTGCTCTGCCCACCCTGTCCTCTCCCACCTCTGCACCTTTGCTCAGGCTGTTCTCCGGCCTGGAATCAGTCAGGTAATCCATTGAGCAATTTATTTAATGCCGACTATGCGCCAGCCACTGTACAACTGTTGAGACTGAGTGAAGGCCAGGTATAAAATGGAGTTGGTTTGGTATGGGAATCAAGAGAACCAGTAAGATGCCGTCTCATGAACACCGACTCCATTGTGTGCTGCCATATGTATCCGTCTTGTTTTTCTGCCAATCACCCATGGGAAACTCGATGATATAAGCCGTCTATTGTTTCATAAATGCAGGTAGATGCAACTGATCAGCATCTCTCAGTTATGGGAAATGAAAGACCACAAAACCCCCTTGTCCTCTTCCCAACTCAACTAAAACTCACTCCTCCATCTACCCCACCCCCAACTTGGGAAACCCCTAATATTTCCTCCAATTAGAAATTAGATTACCTAATTTTGTATCCTGGTTATTTATTTATTTATTCATTCATTCATTCATTTGCTTTTTGTAGGGCAGGGCAATTGGGGTTAATTGACTGGCCCAAGGTCACTCGGATAGTAAGTGTTAAGTGCCTGAGGTAGGATTTGAACTCAGGTCCTCCTGACTCCAGGGCCGGTGCTCTATTTACTGTACCACCTAGCCACTAGTTATTTTCTTGTAATTAATTGGTCCTATTTGTTTGTTTTTAATACATAAAAACAGTTTCATGCTGTATTCAGAGTCTTCGGACTGACTGGGTAGTCCATTGACCCATTTATTATGCCTGTTTTGCTAATTGTATAGCTCAGATTGTTTCCTCAGTTATTATCCATTACAGTAGGCACTGCGGGGCAGTGTGGGATAGCGGGAAGGACACTGGTTTGGGAGTCAAAGGACTTGAGTTTACATCTTGCCCCTTCATCTTTTAGGACCTTAGTTTCCTCATCTGTAAAATGAACAAAGTTGGAACGGATGACCTCTGAGGTCCCTCTAGCTCATCCCTCTTTGCCTGCTGAATTACTTTCTATCCTGTAAAGGCCAATGCCAATGCTTCTCCTCCAGGAGGTCTTCCTTGATTTCTCAGGATGGCTACAACCACTCTCCATATCCCTCACACAGTTCCTTGTGTTTGAGACTCCCTAACCATAGAAAATTGTGTGTTAGAGTTACCTGTGTTGGTGTCTTCTCTCCTAGCAAAAACCTCATGCACAGGCTCGTGCTTTATGAACTTTGGGGGGGAATGGGGAAGGGAAGAGGTGGGGTGGGGTACAGTTCATTAAACAGATGGACAAAGAAATCAGTAAGGCCAAGGTCCTAGCAGGCTGGACCTGGTTGAGTCAACATTCTTTAGATTTCTAATGCTTGCTCAGGCAACCAATCGCCTGAAGACTTGGGCAAAGTCAAGACATCCCTCAGCCCTAGACAGCCCTTGGTATTCCTTGCCCTCCAGCTCCTCCTCCTCTCCACAGTACCTTGATTTGTTGCTGTAGCCTTTTCAGTGTCTTGACAAGCTCGCTGTTGTTTTTGTTGGCATGATCCAGTTGGATTTCCATTTCATTCAGATCTGTCTCCATCTTCTTCTTGAGTCGGAGAGCCTCGGCCCGTCCCTTGGCCTCAGCTTCCAGGCTGGCTTGCAGGGACTCAATGGCCCGTTGGTGGTTCTTCCTGCCCATTTAAATAAGAACAGCTAGTCCAGCTCTAGGCTGCAGGCCTATGTAAGCTAAGCCTCTCTAGAAAAGGAGGCCTCTCATATACCTTGCTGATTAATTGGGGGAGGAAAGAATGAAAGAAAGCAAAGCCTCCAGCTGGTTAGCTTAGCTCTGTAACATAGCAGGACAACGAACTGCACCTTGGTTTTGTGATAGATTCCTTGGGTTGTCTCTGATTCTAGTTGTCATAAAGGGTTTCTTTAAATTCTCAGAATAAAATAATTTTTTAATTCATTTTAATTAAAAATTAAATTGTGTCACACAATATACTGTGTAATTGACCCTCCTATGGACCTGAGTGGATGTCTAGGGTATAACCCTCTGCTCTGGCTCCAGAACCATCTCTCCCAATGGCTAAACAGAGAGCACTTTGAGATAGGGTAAGGAGTGACTTTGGTTTGTTGGGGTGGGGTAAAAAGGCCAGGAATCCCTGGCCAAGCAGCTCCTCTGGCTGCTAGTCAAGCATGTAAGACAGTGTTCCAGTGTGGACAACTTGGAAAACAGTATTCTTCTCCAAAATCACAACATCTATTTTCTGTAAACTAAAAAAAAGTACTAGGAACATGTCCAGAAATTTCTGAAAGCAGGGAAACTATTTCTTGGGTCACTGTATTAAAGTGAACTGTGCCTGAATCGAAAGCTGCATTTTATTTAGTGCTTTCCCACGGGGAAAGGAAAGGAGGTTTTTCCCAAGGGAACTGCTTTGAAGAACCTGTCTTACATCCTATGCATCCCCCTTACCTTGTAGCTTCAAATTCTTCTTCCTTCTCATGGATTCTCCTATCAATGTCAGCCTTGACTTGAGCCAACTCCAGCTGAATGCGTATCACTTTACTTTCTTCCACCTGCCAGAAAATACACAGTATTGTCATGGACCAGGGGGTTAGTCTCTGACCAGCCAGTTGCTGGGACTCCATGCAGAAAGAAAAGAAGGCTCCATCATCTGAAAAGAGCTGCCTGAGTGATTACCTCCAGGGAAGACTCAGCTTCCTCCAGGGCCACCTGTAACTCTTCCTTCTCAATCTCTAACTTCTTCTTCAGCTTCTGAAGCTCATGGACACTCCGTCCTCCCTCACCCAACTGGTCGATTAATTCTTTGATCTCCTCTGAAAAGGAATATTATCATTGTTGAGATTGTCAGTGGTTGGTACAGCCTTGACCTTCAAAGAACTCATTTTGCTCAATACACAGGATGTGATCTTTTCCATGGATCTATGGTCCTACTGCAGGGAGGACAAGCTCTGGCAGGGACATCAGAGGCTATCAAGTCCAACCTGAGACCCAGGGACGTTAACTGCCTGTAGTCATACAGGTAGTAAGTGGCAGAAATGGGATTTGAATTCTTGTCCCCTGATGCCAGAGCTTGACTATACAAGATAGAAAGGCTTTCTACAGGGCTTAGCAACAGATTATTTAAGGATCTTAGCTCTAGAGTTGTTTGTCCACAGTCACAGACAGTAGTAAGAAGCAGAACTGGGATTTGAACTTAAGGTTTTCTGACCCCAGAATTTCTGGTGTTTCCACTGTACCATGGTTACTCCAAAGATGGAAAGGCTGCCTATCAGGGGCTAGCAACAAACTGTCATAAGCTTATCAGAGATGGGGGGGGGGGGGAGTTTGGCTGTCATCTAGTCCAGTGTCGTCATTTTACCAAGGACCAGGTTAGACCAGATCAGAGAAGTTTATCATCAGAAGACTCACAGAGACCCTCTACTAAGGAAGAGAGGGGTCATTTCTGTGTCAAATGAAAAGAGCCTCACAATGGCACAATCATAGATTCCTGAGGCATCAAAGTAGGCTACCTATTATCATTATTATTAGAAAGGATAACTGTGCTGGAGTTCATCATCAAACAGAGATAATAAGGGTGCTACTCTGATCTTCCTTTGCTGGAAAGCCCCATTATATGTGATTCTGTGGGAATCAATAGAAATTGATAGCTTTGAAGCATACTTCAGAAGACATCCATTATACGACTCTATTTAACGCAATAGATCAAATGTCATTACGACAAACTTTAAGGAAATGTTCACAGGTTACAATAGAATTCTGCTATGGCCTACTACTCTTGCTTTTAATGCCTTATTTATTTATTTTGAACTTAAGTAAATTTATAGGGGACAAAACCAACAAACATTAAACTATCAACTTTTGATGTTTCTCCTATTATTCTGGAATCTTTGCAGATCTATGTGTATATGATCTATGTGCATATGTTGTTATACAGGTACAATGAGAAAATGGAAGGAACATTTTTCATTGGTCTTAGAATAGAAGACTTGAGCTCAGTGTCTCTGATACTTCCTGAATCCCTTCTCTTAAGAAATATTCACCAGGGCAAAATTCCAATGAAATGGGAAAACTTAGATATTTCCTTAAAGCTTTGATCCACTATATTAAAGTTCAGTCCTTCAGTCATGTCTGACTCTTTGTTTTTTTTTTAAAGCAATCAGGGTTAAGTAACTTGCTAAAGGTTACACGGCCAGGTGTTTCTGGGTGGGTGCTAAGAGTCTGAGCCCCGGGATTCGATCTCCAGGTCTTCTAAACACTGGAGCTGGTGCTCTTACTCGCTGTGCTACCTGGCCGCCCCTATGTCTGACTCTTTGTAATCCCACTTGGGGTTTTCCTGACAAAGACACCAGAGTGGTTTGCCATTTCCTTCTCTAGCTAATTTTATAGATTTATAGATGAGGCAAACAGGGTTAAGTCACAGAGCTAGTAAGTGTCTGAGGCCAAATTTGAACTCACGAAAATGAGTCTTCCTGACTCTGGGCCCAATGTTCTTACCACTGAGCAATCCAGCTGCCCCATTACATTAAAAATGGTAGTATTCTGTAATAGAGTGCTAGACAGAGGAGACCTGAAGTTCACCTCCCACCTCAGAAACTTACTAGCTATGTCATGTGAAATAATTATATAAAGTAACAACCTCTCTGACCCTCAATATTTTCATCTTCAAAGTAGGGACAATGATATCTATATTATTCTGCATAATATATAAATCTGTTCTAGTATAGCATATGGGAAAGAGAGCCTCAAAGCCAGGGGGAGCTAGGTTCATTTCCTGATCCTGACACCTACTGGCTGTGTGACCCTGGGCAAGTCCCATAACTTCTCAGGACTCTAGATAATTCTGTAGGACTTCTAAGTTGTAGGTACAGATGCTGACCTGCATTGGTAGAGGGAACTTCCTCACCTCGGAATTTCATTTAACTAATTAAATCATAGGTCTAGTCCTACCCTTTTATAAATCTGTGTTATTCTAGCTGCTTTGCAGGTTATTGTGAGGATCAAACAAGTTAATGTAAGTAGGATATTATGATGTCTGCCTTCTGTTTTCGAGGAGGACCATGGCATCAGGGAGGTGATGCCATGACATTCAAGGGACTTGGATTTGAGTGAGGGAGGGTTATGCCAAGTAGCCAGCCTTGCTTTCTCCTCTAGAGCCATCTGGGTCCAGTGACCAGATATTCATCAGGACAACTGGAGATGACCCAGGATGCCCCTTAAAGTGCCATATGAATGCCAATTATGTTACAGTTTACCCCAAAACCCCCTTTCCCCCCCTTCAAATAGAGACCCAAAAGAAGGTACTGAAACCTAATTACAGAGTGTGAAGTAAGCTGGTGGCGTTAAACCTGAAAAAAACCTGAGGCTCCCTAGGAGACGGGGCTTGTCCCAGAGCCTTCAGCATCCAGCCAGCCCATGGAGCCTCACACCCCTCACGCTATGTGCCTTCCTGGCAGTCCCTCCTAGGCTGCATCAGGCCTTGCCTTGTAGAGTCTTGTTCTCTTTCTTCACAGATTCCAGGTGCTCTATGGACTCTTCATAGGCTGTCTTGATCTTGAAGCTCTCAGTCATGTACATGCGACACTCCTTCTGGGAGCTGTCCACCTCAACCTGCAGCTCTTCACATTTCTGCTGCCATTCAGCCAGCATCTTATCAAAGATTCTTTGCTTCTTGTCCAGGGCAGCGGCAGCAGCATTGGCCTAGAGAAATGAAGCTTGTATTGTACTCTGTCTGGTCTGTCTTTTGTTTTGCTTATATGATGACCGTATGGGGACCTATAGCCAAGGAGGGATGTGCTAGAGCCAGGTCATACTGGTTAGTGAGAGCCTATTGCTAAATTTTCTTTGTCAGCATTTACATCTTAGAAATCAACAAACCCTATAAATCAGGGCTTGATCTACTCTTTTATTGATTTATAGACTAAAGAAAGTAACAAGGAAAATGTTAATAATGCAGATTAAATTTAGGAGTTGGTTGTTAAATGTTTACCAGCACATCACTGCCCATAGCATAAGAAACTAACCATATCTCTCATGACAATAGTAATTTCTGTAATAAGAAAACAATATATTCTTCCCTAAGACAAAACAACCCAATTTCTCAACTCTTACTTGTGATAATATACACTACTAATAAATTCCTTGAGACTGGATATGATTCATTCTTTGTCTTTGCACCCCTCGTACCTAGCACAGTGCATGCATGGTACATAGTAGGCACTTATTAAGTGTTTATTGATTGATCTGTTGATAGATATGCACCATTATGTAATACACAGAAGAGCCAGGTAATTCTTTTGCTGTCAGACAAAGCCAGTCATTTCTAGAATTCTTTTAAATTTCCTTTTAATTCTTCACATAATCCCTAAGATTAAGGATGTTAATTTCTGGTTTATCATAGATGGATTAACTTCAGCTAAATTCTGTTCAACTGCCCTTCCATAAAGATGAAGTCACCTTTGCTTGGGGATTCTGGAACATCTAATCTCAAGCATCTTACTTGTTTTTCACTAGCCACCTACATGGCTATGATTATGAAATTCTTTCCTTATTGGATAGGTGCTGGCTGGAAACCAGTCTGCCTTTACATATATCATGAAGCAATAGCCTTCCATTAACCTAAATAAGATCTGTGGGCCCTGCTTAGATATCGAATTACATACTATGGAAAGCTGGCAGATTGTTCTGAAGTAGAGAAGCACGAACGTGTAACGATATGAATAACTGAGAATATCTGAGCATGAGGATAGCTTTTGGTATCAGAGGATGGGAAATAATGGGGACCCCTAAAACATTTCCTCCCAATCTGACACTGTGAAATGTTGCCTTTATCATAAGTATTGGTTTCACGTTTCATAGATAAGGCATGCACAGGAATGAGAAAATGTGGATGGGTTGCAATATACACTGAGGGAGGAGTGCCTACATTCATGAGCTCACAGACCCAAGTATTGCTTGTACTCCCTTACCCTGAAGCATATGAAAGAATGGCTTATCCAATTTTGAGAACACAACAAATGAAAAAGCCCAAGGAATTTCCTGATGGGATCATTGGGGGAATTGGGATCAAGGTTTCATTGTCCAAAACCTTTAATCCACCCAGTTAGAACCTGTTTCTTCCCAGTAACCCAACTCCTCCCAGCATCTGCCACGATGATGCCATGTGCTCGTTGCCCAGGCAGAAGCTCAGCCGAGCCTCCTACCTTCTCCAGGTCAATAGTGAGATCTTCTATTTCTGCTTGGAGCCTCTGTTTGTTTTTCTCCAGGGAGGCAGCCCGGGCTTGGGCAGCTTCTGCGGCCTCCTCTGCTTCCTGCAGCCTGGCTGCCAGTTTCCTCCTGTGGGTACAAAGTCCAGGAGAGGTGGTTAGGAATATAAAAGGAGTCATTCTTGCACAAAGGGCTCCATTCTTGTACATCATCTTGGCCTTCATTTGGAAAGAGATCATTAATCAGACAGGTCAACTACATCATTGAACAGCCTAAAATTTGGTTTTCACCTCTTTTCTCTCCCTTTACCTCCTCTCATAGTGGATAGAGTGTTAGACTTTGGATGAGGAAGATCATAGTTCAAATCCTGCCTCAGATACTAACTAACTATGTGACTTTGGGCACACAGTAAAATGTACACACTATAAAATGAGAGTGTTAGGCTAGATGGTCCCTCAGGTCACTTCTAGTTTCAAAATTATGATCCAGCGGGGCGGGTAAAGATGGCGGAGAGTAGCAACTGGGCTAACGCGGGCAAGGGAGCGGTGTCAGCGGAGGTGGTGCCTTCGGCAGGAACAGAGGGGCCTGGCATCCAAAGCAGCTGAACCGGAAATGGAGTTGAATGAGCACAGCCTAGTGATAGATACGCTGAGAGAAGTGGACCCAACCCGGAAGTGCTATCAAATGGTTGGGGGAGTTCTGGTGGAGCGAACTGTCAAAGAGGTGCTATCTGCCTTGGAGGGTGACAAAGAGCAGATTCAAAAGATCATTGAGACACTGACCCAGCAGCTTCAAGCAAAGGGAAGGGAGTTGAATGACTTCAGGGAGAAACATAATACTTGGCTAATGGGTGAGGATGAGAAGCCAGCAGCCAAGGACACTGGGGAGGGGTCGGGGGCCAAGGCCAGCTCTGCTGGTGTGCTGGTCTCCTAAGAATCAAGATCTCTGTCACATTTTTTCTCCCATGCCTCTTACACACACCCTTTGTTATTATTTTTCTTTGTTGCTGCTCTTGTAATATTTTTGTTAAATAAATGGTTTGGTCTCAGTGCCCCCCCCAAAAAAAATTATGATCCAGCCCCACCTTCTAGGGACAACTCAAGACCTCCTACCTCTCTGAAGTCCTGTGGGACCACTCACCTCCCTGTTCCCCCTACTCTTTTTCTCCTCTGAAATCATGAGGCCTGCTTGTTTTTACCACTCATCTGGCATGGAATTATACAGAATTTTTACAGAGAAGAATAGAGAATTAATGACAGAGAAGCACTGCCTTTTCTTGTTCTTTATCTGTATATCTGTGTCTCCAGCTAGACGATAAGCTTCTCGAGGGCAAGGACCATGTATTGTCCTTCTTCTGTATTCCTTGTAGTGCCTAGTTCAGTATGAGACAGGGATGGATGCAATAAGTGCTGAGTAAATCTGGTTGAATTTAATTGAAAAGTGTCCCAAGAGAAGGAAGAAGAGGAGAAAGGAGACAGAGGAAGAAGAAGAGGAGGAGGAAAGGGAAGGAGGAAGGAGGAGGAGGGGGAGAAGAAGAAGGAGGAGGGAGAAGAAGAATTACTAGCATGTATATAGCATTTAAGGTTTGCAAAGCACTTTACAAATTACCAAATTTAATCCTCAAAATAACTTTGTGAGGTGGGTGCTATTATTACCTCCATTTTACAGTTAAGGAAACTGAAGCAGACAGAGTTGGCATGATTTGCCCAGGGCCACCTAGTAAATGTCAGAGGCAAGATTTGAACTCACATCTTCTGACTCCAAGTCCAGCACTCTGTCCACTGCACCACCTACCTAGATGTTGCCAAAAAAGGGCTGGGAGGAAGGGATGGGTATTCAGATTAGGGGTTAGTTTCTGCTTCCTCCTGGGAACAGAAAAGATCCTGCAGATTTTTATATTAGTATGGACCCCCCAACATACTATGTCATTATCTCAGGTTTCTTAGAATGGAAGAAGTTCCTTGGCATTCTAAGCAGATCATCTGTGGTCATAGAGAATCACAGTTTCAAACTTCTGGATCAAGCCAGCCTTTCTTTCTCTGGTGAAGCTCAGAACCAATTCAGTTTTATTTAGCCAATATTTATTAAGCACATAGTGTATGCAGATCGCTGTGCTCAGCACTGAGCAAAGTATAGTTTAATTAAGTCATAATTTGTCTTCAGGAAGCTTTAATGCAAGGCTTCTTAAACCTGGGGTCAGAGATCTTAGTTTGTCTTGAAATAATATATTTTGATAGTTGTATTTTTTTCTAAAAGTTTATTTATTTATTTAGTTTTCAACATTCACTTCCGTAAGTTTTAAATTTTCTTCCCTTCCCTCCCCAAGATGGCCCTGAGACATTAAGTGACTTGCCCAGGGCTGCACAGCCAGTCTGTCAGGGGCAGGGCTTGAGCTGAGGTCTTTCTGACCCCAGGCCAGCCTCTCTCTCCACTAAGCAACGTTACTCCTAGTGGAGGGAAGGAAAGGGGTCTTCCCAAGTACATTCCAAAGTCTCTGCTGGCTGACCCCTCCTAGAGATTTAGGCCAAAGACTTTTTTTTTTTTTTTAAAGCAATCGGGGTTAAGTAACTTGCGCCAGGTGTTTCTGGGTGGATGCTAAGTGTCTGAGCCCGGATTCGATCTCCGGGTTGTTCTGACACTGGAGACGGAGCTCTTCCTCGCTCGCTATGCTACCTGGCCGCCCCTGGCCAAAGACTTTCTACCCTGGAACTGACTCTATTGGCTGGTCACTCTCCTTAACTTTAGCTGGTGACTTTCTGTTCCTTTGTTTCTGCCTCGGACCTTAGCAGCAAGCCTGCTAAAATGCTGATGCGGGTCAGGGCTCCTCTCCTGCCCTGCTCCGCCCCAGGCCCCGCACTCACTTGGTCTCTTCCAGCTCCTCCGTTTTCTGAATGGCGTCGGTTTCATACTTGGTTCTCCATGTGGTCACTTCTGTGTTGAGTTTGGACACCAGGCGCTGCAGCTCCGATTTGCCCCCTTGCTCCTCCTCCAGCTGCTCCTTAATCAAATCCAGGTCATGCTTGGTATTGGCCAGACTCACAACAGCAGCGCTCCGGGACTGTGGATATCAGTGGATTGGAGAATGTGCTTACCGACTGGGGTTAATCTCTTTCTGGGCCCTATCAGAACACTTAACTTTTTCTTTTAATTGTAAATATTTCAGCATGGCCACTGTGGACAGTTCAGCTACCTTCAAGTCTGCCTCCCCACCTCCACACACACACACACACACACACACACACACACCCCTCCCTTTAACTATTTTCTTTTTTGGAGGGAGAAAGACAAGGCAATTGGGGTTAAGTGACTTGCCCAAGGTCACACAGCTAACGTGTTAAGTGTGTGAGACCAGATTTGAACTCATGTCCTCCCGACTCCAGGGTCGGTGCTCTATTATTCACTGTGCCACCTAGCCCTCTTTAAGTATTTGAGGGGCTGTCTTGGGGGGGGGTGGTTTACTTGTCCTTTTTGGCCCGAGGCCAGAAGGAGGAGCAAAGGTAGACAAGAGGCAAATTTAAGCACAGCATCAGGAAATCCTCCTCCCAAAGTGGAAGAAGGTGGTGGGTTCCTCTCCAGGGAGAATCTGGACAAGCACTTGTTTGTTGGATGTGCCATAGTAAGGATTCCTGTGCATTGCTCTAGACTGCCACTGAGGGCCCTTGTAGCTCGCAGATTCTGTGTGTCTAGGATTCTGCTTCTCAAACCTTTGACTCTTCTTCCATCTGCCTCTTGTAGTCTTCCACCTGGGAGGACAGCGAAGTCTTAATCCTAAAGATTTGATTTAGCCGACTCTGGGACTCCTCATGCTCCCGGCTTAGCTCACTGTTTTCAGCTAGAGAAGAGGAGAAAAGAAGATGAAAAGATGTCCAGAAGAAAAAGAGTCTCTCTACCAAATTTCCAAGTTTCCCAAACTGACATAAAGGAATAGTAGTAGACTGGGAGGGGGATTTGTTTTGGTTTTTGGTCTGGGCTTGTGATTTCATTGGTGTGGGGGAAATCTGGGCATGGAAGCCCCCTCCGCTACTGCAGAGAAGTCGACCTCTAAATATACTCATCTCTAATTATGGTAGTAAAGAGGTGACTGGGTCACTAAGAGGTTAAGTGACTTTCCCAGGGTCTCGTGACCAGTATGTGTCATAGACAGGATTTAAACCCATGTCTTCCTGACTCCAAGGCTGACCCTCTGTCTGGTAAGAAATACTGTGAATGAATAAGCAAAAAAAGCATTTATTAAAATCCTTGCTATGTGCAAGACGCTATGATGTTGTAAATATTTACCAATAAATCGCTACAGACTTCTCTAATTGAATTGAAATATGGAAAACATTGAGCAACCAGCAACTAAAATTAAACTCTAGCTGAAAGATGATTCTGTGCCAAAACAATTCCCTGGGAAGAAAGCGTAGGTATAATCACCACCTAGGCAATCCATCCTGTCCTCAGGGGTACATAGTAAGGGCAGACTGAGGGGAAGGATGAAATGGAAGGGGCCATTCTACACAATATTCTCGCAGTCCCAGATGTTAAACTTGTTCCACTGGGGAGGTGACAGCTAGAGTTTTAAAGGGTCAGAGAATGAAGCTGTAGAAACCAGGGAAAACCTCAACCCATCCCAACATCTAAGACAGCATCACCCTGCGTCATTCCTTGGATGGATCCTAGGGAAATGGCTTTACCTTGGAGCCGGGTCCTGATAGCATTAAGCTCTGCTTGGTTTCTCTCCAGTTCAGCCACTTTGGCATTGGCCTCAGATAAACTGTCTTCCAACTTTCGGACATGAGCCTCAGCATTCACCTGAAGACAAAGACAGCACTTGAGAGTTAGAAAGAGAGCCCAGTACAAAAAGACGAGCTCTTGGGGTGGCTAGGTGGCACAGTAAATAGAGTACCGGCCCTGGAGTCAGGAGGACATGAATTCAAATCCAGCCTCAGACACTTAACACTTACTAGTTGTGTGACGTTGGGCAAGTCACTTAACCCCAATTGCCCTGCCCTCTCCAGTACAAAAAGAAAAAAAATAGATGAGCTCTTCTGACTTTTTGTGATAAGGGAAACAGCATAGGTTTGGTATCTTTTCTTTGCAATAGATGAAATTATGTCTTTCAGGAGTCATGTGGGGGAAACTAAGGATAGAGAAGACAGGTAAGAAACCTGTAGGCTCAAGGTCACACATGGCCCTCTAGGTCCTCAAGTACAGCCCTTTGACTGAATCCAAACTTCACAGAACAAATCCCCTCAATGAAAGGATTTGTTCTATAAAATTCAGACGTAGTCAAGTCACACTCACGGACCTAGAAGGCCATATGTGGCATCAAGGGCACAGGTTTCCCACCCATGGTTAGATTAAATAAATAAATGTAAATTTAAAATATATAATATATTCAATCTTAAATATATGTAAATAATATAAATAAAATAAGAATAAACATGAATCTGCATGTATAATCAAGCTTGAATATATATTCTGATTGTATATTTAAATTTTGTTCTTATTTATATTCTACCTATATATTTTCAAGCTTGAATATGTTTTAAAATTCTTGTTTGTTTATTTATTTGTGCCTAAACTTTTCTCTTCCATATATATGTATCAATCTAGGAGTCCCTTCCAAAATAAAGTCAAGCCCTAATAAATTATTTTTATTCTTATTCATTTATATAGTATATATAATTTATTTGTTTATTCAGAAGGTATTGCTTCTAATGCTCTCTCCATTATATATGTATATATTTATAAATGTACACTCATATACATTCATGCATACACAAATGCATTTATATATAGCCAGAGAGTCCCTTTATAATAAATAAATTCAAGCCTTAATATGCATTTTTATTTTCTTTCTTATTCATTTATATATCATATATAATTTGTTTAGCCAAAAGTTATTCCCTCAGATGTTCTCTATATAATATATACATATGCACACATGTATAGTTTATAAGTGTACATGTGTGTACACATTTGCATATATACACACATTTATATGTAGCCAGAAGAAGTCCTAATTAGAGGGGTGTCTAGGTGGTGCAGTGAATAGAGCACCAACCCTGAAGTCAGGAGGACCTGAGTTCAAATCCAGCCTCAGACACTTAACAAAAAAACTGTGACTTTGGGCAAGTCACTTAACCCCAATCACCCTCCAAAAAAAGAAAAAAAGAAGTCCTAATTAGCAAATTCACTCTTCTTCTGTGCTCTAGCCCAAGTAGGCTCATAGATAAATCTGCTTGCTTAAATTACTCCCTCCTTGAGTCCTCTCCTTGGCTGGTTGGAAACCTGAGCTACCTGATGGTTTCCTATGAGCTATCCCTATTTGTCTATGTAGACTCCTATGTATGTGAAATCTTATGGAACTGTGCCATTTGACCCACAACTTCTGAGGCCTGGGAAGACCTTCTCTCCAATGAGAAAGGGCCCTGGGGCACCTGCCTGCTTCCTCTGGAGCCAACCCATGCTCTCAGTCCAGGGCTTAGGGGATGAGGAGGATGCCCAGTCCTCCCTCACCTTGGATTTCTGGACAGCCTCCATGCTGGCACTGAGGTCATCGATCTCTGCTTTCATGACCTGTTTGTCCTTCTCCAGCTTGGCCTTCACCCTCTGCAGGTTCTCCACGTGCTCCGTGAGTTCAGCCATGGAATCCGTGTGCTTCTTACGCAGGGTGGATGCAGTGGCCTCACTCTGTAAGGCTGCCTCTTCCAGCTCCCTGCGAAGCTTCAGCAATTCTGCCTCCCTCTTGCGGTTCTGCTCTATCTGGAAGATTCAGAAGTGAAGGGAAAGTCAAATTTATTGAAACCTGGGAGCTTCAAACTTACACTATTTCCTCTCCCCACCCCCACCCCCCCACCACACCTGGAGTATTGTGTTCAGTGATGGGTGCCTGTAATGGTAATAGAAATTTGAAGATCTTCCTTGCCCCTTAATAAACCTAAATTGAACTTGAGGACCTTACCTTATTTGAAAACATACTCTACCCCCTAATAGGCTGCATGTGCTTACCTGGAGCCTGTGGTGGGAGGCTTGTTTTTCAGGAAGGTACAGCCTTTGTTACTTTGTAGTCAAGTGGGTCATGAGGGTTGTGATCTTCTCTGACCCTGGTGAAGGCTATATATACTTCTGAGGTGAGGTTTTGCTTTGGGGCTCACTTTGGGAAGAGTTGTGTGATTTAACCAGATGAGGCTCTGGGCAGCTGTTGAGCCCCCCAGCTTTGAAAACCCAGATGCTGGTGTTTCTCTCTCTGGTGACTAGTTATGGATGTAATGGTCAGATAGCTAGAAGCCCTGTCTGCTGAATTGTGTTATTTTCTCTTGTAACTTCTGTTTGTATTCTCTGAAGTTCAGGGTGCTGACTTTTCCCCCTGAACCATATAAGTGATATATGCTTGATTGATTAAAGTAAGATTGTTAACCCTTTTTGAGTTGCTTTCCTTTAGAAAAGCAGACCAAAGAACCTGTGCTAGCAGCCATCCTGGGTATGCTGGGGTGCTTGCTGCTACAGTGCCATAAGCTGGCATAAGTATCCAGAGAAGGGCACACACCAGAATGGGGAAAGGCCTCGAGTCCATATTATATGAATGAAAGAAATGGGCATCTTTAGCTCGGAGATACAGGATGGGATGGTAGCCATCTTCAAGCTGGGGAAGGGATTAGGTGATTTCTGTTTAACCCCCCAGGCATAAACAGGAGCAGTAGATAAGAGTTGTCAAGAAAACCATTTAGGCTTGATGGAAAAAGAAATTTCCTCACAGTTAGGGTTCTCCATAAGTAGAATGGGCTACCTCAGGAGGTTGGGACTTCCCTTAGTGAGCTCTTCAAGCAGAAACTGAGTGACCATTTGTTGGGGATATTGTAATGTGTGCACATGTGTATATTTTGCAGGGAGGTGGAAGGTATTTGGTTTTTTGTTTATTTTTTTAAAGCAGTTGGGGTTAAGTAACTTGCCCAAGGTTACATGGCCAGTTATTTTGTGTGGGTGTTAAGTATCTGAGGCCGGAACCGATCCTGAGTCCTCCTGACTCTGGGGCCGGCGCTCTTACTCACTGTGCCACCTGGCCACCCCAGAAGGTATTTGTTGAATGAGATGGACACTGGAGAGTCTCACTTAACTCTAAAAATTGTATGATTTTAATTTGGCTGATGGTTGTACTAGCAATGTGTGACTTAGAGCCATTCAACATACATTCATTCATTTATCAAATGCTGAGCATGCATGTGCAAGGCACCATACGAAGCTTACACCATTGAAAATATGAATATATCTAGATGCGCTAGCCTATAGAATACAATGACTTCAACCTTGGAGAATGCTTCTCTATAAGGAGCTCAGAGTTCCTGACCCAGTTCATTCTCCCATTACTCTCCAACTGAAGGGATAGAGGCAAATATCATTGACATTGTATATTGGGGAAACTGAGGCACAAAGCTGTTAAGGAAAAGTCAGTACTGGAGCGGGGCCTGGACCCATATCTGTTGAGCTGAAGTCTTTCACTGTTGGGCTTAAGCAAACTACAGTATCAATTCATCCAAGAGGTTAAGGGAGAATGTCCACTACTCAGAACTCAGGAGGTGACCTTGGTCCAGCCAGTGTTCTTTCCTTTACGATCTTAGTAGTTACAGAACTTGTGATGAAGCACTCAGACACTGTGTACTTAAAATGCCAAGTACTAATATGAGTTGTATTTTTTTAATGGAAAAATTGTATTTTGAATCTAACAATGATGCTGTTTGCCCATTGGGTCAGTAAGTCTTCCATCAGAAGAGAAAACAGTGATCTGCTTCCTCTTTCCTAGGTCCCTGTTTTGTGAGTCAGCTGGTCAAGGTTAATGGTATATGTATTGTGTGAGTATAGACACATAAGAGCTGACTAGCTCACATGGAGATCAGACCCATAACCTTGGCCTCATTAGAACTATGCCCCAATGAAATGAGTTATAGACAAATGTAGACATGGTTGGCTTCATACCCTATTCTCATCAATTGACTTCAACCCAAGAATCTTCCCAGGAAGATAGAAAAGAAATTTTTAAAAGACTTGTCCTTGACTTCTCTTCAATACATCAACACTTTACATCGTGAACTCCAGGGTATGTGAGGAAAGCCTTATGTCCTCTATCCGTAGGTTACCTGAGCAGAGGTGGCTCCTCCAGCTTCTTCCAGCCTGTCACTGAGGTCTTCAAGGTCCCGGGACAGGTCACTACGTTGTTTTTCCACCTATAGAAGCATTTGGGGAAAGAGCCTTAGTGATAGGATTTCTCTGTGAAAATCTCTAGTCAAGGTTTCTCTTTGGGTCATCAGATGCTAGAGAGCAAGGACAGTTCTACATACTGTCATGGCTATTTGGGACATTCAATGAATGGGAATTCATCAGTCCCTTCTACTAGACTGGATGTGAATAAGCCTTAGTTCCATAGTAAATTCAGGGATGCATTTAACTTGGGAATATATCCAAGGTCCTTAGGTTTTGGGGACTCAATGAGTAAGTGGACTCTTTCAATCACTTCTAATTCCAATAGTGTTTTGTTTTGCCGATCACTTTTCCTTTTCTTCCTTCCCCGTCTAGGCTGGCTGTACTGGATACAGCCCTAGCAAGGCCCTCCTCCATCTCTTGCCTGGACCTAAGCCGCAGTTTGACTTGCATTAGTTGGATTTTAGGCTTTCTTAGCACCTTTACCAAAGAATAAGAACTTTTTTTCCAAGTTATTCTAAATTTTAATTTATTTATTTTTAGTTTTCAACATTTACCTCCATAAGTTTTAATTTTTTCCCCCTTCCTTCTCCCAGAATGAGAACGTTTTGCTATTTACCTTTGCTCTCATAGCCCTCTCCGCTTCTAATTCTTCTTCCAGTTCCTCTATCCGGGCCTGGCAGATACACAAACAAGAGTTTACTCTCTCCCATGAAGTTAAACTATATCAGCCCCAACCGTTACCCATACAGTACGGGAACACAGTGCATACGCCATTAACTTAACCAAGAAGGTAAAAGACGAATGTCGGCAGGGAGTTAAGAGACATGCTAGCTGTCCAAAAATAGGATGTTTCCTTTACATTAGAAGTATCAAATTAAAAAAAAAAGTATCAAATTTGCCACAAGCAGCCTACAGGGATCTATTTCTATCTGAGTTTAACAACACAGCTCTGAGATGTCAGGTGGCACAGTGGATTGAATGCTAAATCAGAAGTCAGGAAGACTCATCTTTCTGAGTTCAAATCTGGCCTCAGACACTTAGCTGTGTGACCCTGGGCAAGTCATTTAACCCTGTTTGCCTCAGTTTCCTCATCTGTAAAACTAGTTAGAGAAGGAATTGCAAACTATTCTAGTATCTTTGACAAGAAAACCCTAAATGAGGTCACAGAAAGTTGAACATGACTGAAAAATGACTGAACAACAACAACATTTGCTTTCCCATCTCAGTGTCTTTGCGTTGACTATGTCCCATCCCTGGAATGATGTCCTTTCTCACCTTCCACTCTTGAATCCCTTCAAGGTTCAACTCAAGCACCACCTTCACCAAGAAGTCTTTCCCGATCACCTCTAGACCTTTGTGTTTATTATATATTTTTTAATATTTAAATAATTTAAAACATTTAATAAATTTAAATTTAATCATTAAATTAAAATAAATTACATAAAATTTATTTTTTATATTTATTATATATTTACTCTTTACCTATATTACATTACATTATGCTATATTGTGTGTTCTTGTGTATGCTGTTTTCTCTCAGTAAAATATAGACAATTCTTACTTTATGCAAATTCTCAGTATGCAAATTAGACTTTATGTAAAGAATTCTGAAAGAAATCTGCCTTCAAACTTATCTTAATTTTGCTGTATAGTGCTGTGCTTTCCCTCTCTACTCCTGGCCCTCTGCTTGGCTCTCTCTCCACAACCTCCCCATGCCCCCCCAAAACCTAAACCCTCCAAACGAAGGACTACAGAGAGACTGCTGTCACAGATCAGGGCTTGGCTTGAGATCTCCTGTGGGGAGAGAAAAGACTTTTGCCCCACTCATCCCACCTCCCCTCCTGTCCTGCCTCACATGTCTCTTCCATTCCTCTGCACTGCGGTACCATATCACCCATCATTTCCTCCCTATGAATGTGTCCAGCCCCAATATGTCTGCCCTGCCCTTCTTCCTCTCAGTTCCTGCTCTCTCCTTCCTTCTCAGTTCTCTGTCCCTACTCGTCTTTTAACTCTGTACTGGGTCCCCTCCCTCCACAGGCATTCAGGGTCTCCTGCCTGCCTCCCTCTATCTCTCCCTTCCCCACATCCCCAGGAAATTCGGATTAGGCAGGAATGGTTTTACATAGAGGCCTGCAGAATTGTCCACTTAAGTAAAGGGAGAACTGTCTGTAAAATACTTGAAGGCAGGTAGTGTTTAATTTTGTCTTTGTATTCCTAGGAAATGGCACAGTGTCCGGTATAAACACTTAATAAGTGCTTGTTGAATTGAATTTTTACAAGAATGAAAGATGAACATGGAAGGAGGAAGGAAGGAAGGAAGAAAGGAAGGAAGGAAGGAAGGAAGGAAGGAAGGAAGGAAGGAAGGAAG
>NW_027185764.1:8211101-8249692 GCF_028583685.1 Petaurus breviceps papuanus
GAAGGAAGGAAGGAAGGAAGGAAGGAAGGAAGGAAGGAAGGAAGGAAAGAAGGAAGGAAGGAAGAAAGAAAGAGAAAGGAAAGAAGGAAGAGAGAGAAAGGAAAAAGAGAGAGAGAAAGAGAGGAAAGAAGGAAGGAAGGAAGGAAGGAAGGAAGGAAGGAAGGAAGGAAGGAAGGAAGGAAGGAAGGAAGGACTTACCAAATATCTACTACTGTGCTAGGTGCTTTACAGCTATTATCTTATTTGATCCTCACAACCACCCTGGGAGGTAGTTCATTTATTATCTCCATTTTACAGTTGAGGAAACTAAGGCAGAAACATTATTTGCCTAGTGTTGAACAGCTAATATGTATCTAAAGTCGGATTTGAATTCAGGACTTCCTAGCTCCAGGTTCAATTCTCTATCCACTTTGCCACCAGATGCTTCTAATATGAGCCAAGTTTGGGTGGGACTTTGACTTTGGACACAAGCTGGGACACGGACATGCTTGTCACTGTTTGACCTTTTCCTGGGCTTCGGATCATAGGTCTAGAGTTGGGAGGGACTTGAGAGACCAACCTGTCCAATCCCTTCAATTTATAGATGAATTTCTCCAACCAGAGAGAAAGTTCCAAGGTAAAAAGCATTGCAGTGGGCCCTCCTCTTGGCCACGAGTCCTACCACCTGGCTCTCCTCTCTCCCCTCTGCTTCTGAGTTGGCCTGGCTTCCTTCAAGACTCAGTCCCAATCCTGCTTTGTGCAGGAGGCCTTTGCCAGCCCCTCCCCTTGCTAGTACCTTCCCTCTGAGAGTATCTTCCATTTACACTGTATATATCTTGTATGTCTCCCCATCAGAATGTAAGCTTCTTGAGGGCAAGGTTCATGGTTTTGTCTTTCTCTGTATTTCCAACTGTTGGCACATACTAAGTGCTTAATAAATGGTCAATGAGTGGCTTACAGACTGAGAATCCCATGGATTAAAACAAATGATGTAAAGTGGAGAAGAAAAAAGAAAGTAATTCCAAGGGGATTCGGGCTTCTCTTTTCTCTCTTCACCTGGTGTTCTTTCAGTTTCCTCTGCAGTGTGGAATTCAAAGATTGCTCATCCTCATACTTGGAGTTGACAGAATTGATCTCCATGTCTCTCCTAAGGAGAGAACAAAACACAGTAAGTGTCAAGAGGTGGGATTTTACTCTCAGGAAAGCTATCCAGGGCCAGAATAGGATTCAAGAGAGAGCCTTGGGGGCAGGGGAGAGGAAGACAGGACAGAATTCTTCTTCTTCTTGTAACTGAAAGGACGTTCTTCCTTCTTCTTCCCTCCAAGGGACCTCAAGACTAGGCAAGTGTCTTCTCGTCCTATGGATCAGTGAGATCCTTTAGCAAAATCCTCAGCTCTAGCTTTATGGGGAAAGATTATCAAACATTTTCCCTGTGAATTGGTTAGTCATTCTGGAAAGCAATTTGCAATTATGGTAAAATAGTGAATAAAAGGTTCATATCTGCAGACCCATAAATTCTACTGCTCGGCATATTTCCCAAGGAGGTGAAAGAGAGAAATAAAGTCCCAGATATATCAAAATATTCACAGAGGCACTTTTAAAAAATAATAGTAAGGAATTAGAAACAAAGTAAATGTCTGTCTTTGGGGAATAGCTAAACAAATTGTGGTAAATGAATGTAGTAGAATATTATTCTTCTGGAAGAAACAATGAATGTGATGAATGCAGAGAGATATGGGAAGATGTATACGAATTGGTGCCAAGTGAAGAAAGTAGAACCAGGAAAACAATATACACAATGACCACAACATTGAAAATGAAAAGAGGACCACAAAACGGATTGTTCTGTTATTATAACCTAGCTTAGTTCCAAAGAAGAGATAAGGAAATACACCTCCACGCCCCCATCTTTGTAGAGGTAGGGCAGTACGGGTGTGGAACATTGTTAGACTTGGTTTTATGTATTGTTTGGTTTGTTAAACTTTCTGTGTTATGTTACATAATAGGGGAGAATGAAGGGATATTTTTGGAAATGAAGGCAATGTAAAAGCAAAAGAGATTAAAAAAATGTTTTTGCTTTTTTTTTTGGGGGGGGGGGGCAAGACAATTGGGATTAAGTGACTTGTCCAAGGTCACACGGCTAGTAAGTATTAAGCATCTGAGGTCAGATTTGAACTCAGGTCCTCCTGACTCCAGGGCTGGTGCTCTATTCACTGTGCCACCTATCTAACCCCCTCCCCCCGCCCAGAGATAAACAATTTCAATGCCTCCAAAAGATTCAGCTTTTCACCAAAAAGTAAAAGTATATCCATGAGTCCTACATTCAGGTGACAGTTTTAGAAATTAGAGGCCTCAAAACATGGTTACCCCTCTGACCAGTTCAGTCAGAAGATGGTACTGGGGAGACAGTGATATGATGGAAGGAGGATTTAATATAGAGTAAAAGAACCTGGATTTGAATCCCAGCATTGCTACTTTTTGTGAGCTCCCTCTGAGTCTCATCTGAGTCTCCTTATTTGTCAAAGGGGGTAGTAATACACCTTATAGTACTAACTACTTCATAGGGGTTTTTTTGGGGGGGGAGGGCAATTGGGGTTGTGACTTGCCTAAGGTCACACGACTAGTTCTTGTGTTAAGTCTCTGAGGCCAGATCCGAACCCAGGTCCTCCTGACTCCAGGGCTGGTGCTCTATTCACTGCGCCACCTAGCTGCCCCACTTCATAGGGTTTTTCTGAAGAAAGTGCCTTAGAAATGTGTATTAGTATAATTGAGGCAAATCTCTACTAGGTAAATGTGTTCCCTGGGTAATTCTGAATGCTCTATAATTAATTTGAGTTTTTCATTTTTTGTCTTTTTACCTGCCCTATGATTTCACTGGCAAAGGGAAGTCCCAGATGAGGAAATTTAATTCCCTGTACCTTTGTGAGTTAGTAGAATCTCTGCAATACAGAGTTTTAGAGAGTTGCCTGGGACATAGAAGTTAAATGACTTGGCTAAGACCACATCTTCAGTATTGTCAGAGGTCTAACTGGAACACTGGTTCTCTAGCTAGGTGGTGTAGTGGACAGAGTACCAGGCCTGGAGTCCGAAACACCTGAGTTCAAATGAGACCTCAGACATTTAGTAGCTATGTAACCCTGGACAAGTCACTTCCCTCTGTTTGCCTCAGTTTCCTCATATGCAAAATGAGTTGGAGAAGGAAATGGTAAACAATTCCAGTATCTTTGCCAAGAAAGCCCCAAATGAGGTCACAATGAATTGGACACAACCAAACAAAAACTTCTTGACTTTAAGGCTGATCCTGCTCTCCTCTCCTCTTCTCCCATTTCCATTTCCCATTTTAATGTGTTTTCCCCCTATTAGAATGTAGAATCTAGAATTAGATTGTAAAGCTAAAATTAGAATCCCTACCTTGAGAGTAGGGACTGTCTTTACTTATATTTATATCCCAAGCCATAGGACATAGCATTCAGTAAACACTTTAAAGATGCTCTAATAGGGGTGGCTAGGTGGTGCAATGAATAGAGCACTGGCCCTGGAGTCAGGAGGACCTGAGTTCAAATCAGGCCTCAGACACTTAACACAGAACTAGCCATGTGACCTTGGGCAAGTCATTTAACCCCAATTGTCCTCCAAAAAGCAAAATAAAACATGCTCTAATGATCTCCCTATCCACTATGTATCACTGCCTCTCTATAGCTAGAGTAAATCATACGTAAGAGCACATACTTCTTAACCACCTCCTCCAGATCGAGCTTAGCTCTCTCCATCTCATTCAGGTTATCAATGGTCATCTTCAAGTCACTCTCGGCTTTCCGGCGAGCCTTCTCTACCTCAGCCCGGATCTTCTTTTCTTGTTCCCAGTTGTCTTCCAGCTGTGGAGACAAGAAAGTGAAGAGAAGGTGAGGGAGGGAAATCAGAGACAAAAACAAGAAAAAAAACCCAGGCAAAGGGCACACGATTGGTTATTCGGCCAGAATGCCACAAGTACTGGGGCAACAAGTAAGGCATCTTCCACCTCCCACATCGCTTCCCCCAAATAGGAGTGAGGACTTCTAAGAATTCCACACCAACTGGGTCTCACCTCGTGGATCTGGGTGCCAAGTTTGCTATTATTTTTCGTTAGATGATTCACCTTGTCTTCCTCAGCTTGTAGGTCATCAAGAGTTTTCTGGAAGGAAAAAAATCCCCAGAAGAAGCTGATGAGGGAGAGAGTGTACAGAGAGGCAAGGGCCTCTCTCTTTTATAAGGAGCACCTGCCACAAGAGTTGGACGTAGTACCCATTGACTGAATCAGTGCTGATCCTGTGTTGCCAGCCCTGGGTTATTTTGCTCAATGTGGAAAAAGAGTCAACTGCTGCTGAAAATTAACCTAAATTCAAATAGCTTATTGATGACAGAACATAGATCTAGAACTTAAAGAAGGTCTCTACAGAGGCCATAAAGTCCAATGTCCTTATTTTGCAGTTGTGGAAATTGAGGCCCAGGGAAGTTAAATGGCTTGTCCAGTGTCTCACAGATAATATCAGAAGTGGGATTTGAATCCAGATCTTCTGACTGCAGTGCCAGCAGTTTTATTTAGTATTGAGTCTCTGCTATGCTGAACATTTATTTAGTGACTCTAAGAGAAGAGACGCTTCACTCTACATTGTCAGAGACAAATGGGAGTGATCAGAATTCACCATACAGCCATCCCAGGACTCTGCAATACTTCTATAGGCACAACACTAGACGGTAACAGCCCTCAGAAAGCTGGTGAGTCTCCCCACCTAAGTGGTCCCCTGCCCCCCTTAAAAAGCATGGGATATTTGGAATGAAACTTGAAGGCAGCCCAGCCTAACTTGGCCATATGGAATGTCAGGCCTCATAATCAGCAAAGGGTGAACACCAGTCAAGTATATATTTCTACCTGGTGAAGTTCCTCCAGAGCCCTCTTCTCCTTCTGGAGCTTGCCTATGGAGTCTTCTCGGAGGGAGAGGTCTCCACTCAAGGTCCGCACTTTGTGATCCAAGGCCTACAGATTGGAGAGGGGAAGATAGTGGTATTTATAGTGAGAAGTCACCCCAACCCTAGGAGTGTGAAAAGATCACTACAAGATAGTGCCTAAGCCCAGTCCAATCAGAAATTAGTGGGTTTGCCATGCACACCTTCTCACATGGAGAGGTAAGGCAGGCATATCAAAGGCCCAGTGGTTCTAAGACTTGTAAGTCAAAAAACAATCTCATCGTCTGGAGTCTTGGAGTAGCATCAAGGGGTCTCCAGGAGAATGGGCTCATTCCCAGAGGCAGCAATTTGACAATAAGGACAGAAGAGCACATTTAAGGAGGAATCTGCTGTGTTGGAGGAGAGGGAATGAGCAAGACCTTGGGCAGGAGAGGGCTCTGCTGATTGGAAGGACTCTCCATGCTGAGAGGAGGGAGGCCTAGGAACTAAAGGAAAGCTGTGTTTGTTTCGGCATCAGGGGAAGGATAATAGCAACCAACAGTTGCAGCAGTCGAAGGAGGCAATCCCAGGCAAGAGGATGAATGGTCAGTCTTGGACTAGAGACCTTATCCATGTATTTGCCCAGGGCCCTGACTAGCAGTTTGCACTTTGGCATTAATGAAGGAGCCTTTTGAAATGGTGCCTGGTTAGGAATGGTGGTGGCGGTGCTGGGGCCTCTCCTCGAGCTGACAACGCTGGTGAATTCCGTCTCTACCTGTTTCTCCTTCTCTGTCTTAGCCAAGGTAGTTTCGACGCCCTCGAGGTCCCGTTTCAGGTCGCTCATCTCCCCTTCCAGCCTGCGCTTAGTGGCGCTGAGGGAAGCGGCGACGCCCTCCTCCTCCTCCAGCCTCTCCCGCATGTCTGAAATCTGACTTTCCAGGTCCATTTTGGTTTTCATCATCTGAGTGAGGCGCTCCTCTGCATCCGACAGGTTCTCTTGTTCCTAAGGAAAGGAAGGGGTTTCAGTAAAAGGGACGGAGTCCGGAAAGGATCTCTTAACACCCTATCCACAAAGGACCTAGAGATGATTTCTGAATGGGCAAGAAGATTGGTGGTGCCCGAGCTCTGCAGAAGTGGGGACTGGAGGAAAAGGCCATTCACGTGCCCTTTGGTAATGCATGGGAGAGGAAACAGGGCCTAGTGGCAAGAGTGTGAGGCTGTGAATCAGGGGGTCTGGGCTCTGGCCATAGCCCTGTCATTGAATAGCTATGTGAACTTAGATGGCAATGCTTCGTGCCTCGGTTTCCTCTTCCATGAAATGAGGATATCGACTTCATAGGGTTGTTTCAGGGATCAAATGAAGGTAATAGATGTGAAAGCGCTTTAAGAAGCAAAAAAATAGAAAGGTAGCCCATTAATTATCTGCTCAGTGACCTTAACTATGTCATCCATCCTCTCTAGGCCCCAGTTTCCCCTATTCTCAAATGGGGATTATAATATCATTTCTTTTTTTTTTTTTCCTTTTAGAGGGCAATTAAGGTTAAGTAACTTGCCCAAGGTTACAGGGCTAGTTTTTTTTGTGTGGGTGTTGTGTCTGAGGCTGGAACCGAACTCGGGTCCTCCTGACTCTGGGGCCGGCACTTTACTCACTGCGCCACCTAACCACCCTAGAATACCACTTCTAATTCACAAAGATGGGGGCAGGATAAAAGTGAGATGATACTTTTTGAGAAAACTGTGGAGAAAAATCATACCTATGCCAGATATTAAGAGGTTTAGGGTTGGGTGGGAATCTGACCCAACTTTATTTTTATTTCTTTATTTTTTTGCTTTTTGGAGGGGGAAGGCAGGGCATTTGGGGTCAAGTGACTTGCCCAAGGTCACACAACTAGTAAGTGTTAAGTGTCTGAGGCCGGATTTGAACTCAGGTCCTCCTGATTCCAGGGTTGGTGCTCTATTCACTGCGCCACCTAGCTGCCCCCAACTTTATTTTTATTAAGAGCATCACTGTACCATTTTACATCTGATTAAGAGGCAGTGTGATATAATGGACAGAGAGCTGGGATGACCAGGGTTCAAGTCTTGCCTCAGACATACGTTAGCTATGTGACCCTTGACAAATCATTTCACCTCTTAGTGTTCCAGGCAACCCTCTAAGGCCCTGCATTGCAGAGGAGACACCACCCTACATTGGTAGAAGGATTTTCCTCATCTGGAAGTTCTCTATAGCAATGAAATCACAGGTCTCATTTCTGTCCCTATACAACCAATTACCCCTTAACTGGATGGATAGGGAACATATCTGCCTGAATCACTTCACCCAGTGTCTGGCACGGTGCCCATGCAAAGAAATGTTTAATGAAGGCTGTTTAGGCTTTCTAATAGGGGTGCCTCACTCCCAGGCTGAGGTGGCATTGCCATAGGGTGGAAAAGAAGACAAGAGAAACTTCCCATTAGTCAGACTTGCTAATAGACCAGTGTGATACAGCTTCTCAGAAAAGCTTCCTCTGCCCTCATCTCTTCATTCTTTGCACCGAGTGACTAATTGTCTGGCATAACTATGACCCCAGAGATTGGGAAGAACCATGGTTCCTTCTCTTAGCAACGCCTTCTGCTCCCAATCCCTTAGCTCACATACTGCCTGCAGCTGGATGGTCAGGTCATTCTTCTCCTGGCTGAGTGTGGCCGCTTTTTCTTCCAGTTCCTTGACCTTGGTGATTAGCTCCTGTGCCTTGGACATGGCATTCCTCAGCTCTTCCTCCTTGGCCTTCATCTCCTCTTCCTGCCGAGCCACATTCAGAAGAGGCTTTACCTGTGTGACAAGCAGTGCCCATAATGGGGTTAGGGAGAGAATTTCCTCTGGGACAGTTGCTGTATCCACTATATAAGTGAAGAGGAACCAGACAGTTGTTCACCAGATAGCTCGATTTGACCTTAATTACACTACTCTTGGTTTTTAAATTGACCTCAGCCAAAAAAGGTCATGCTTAAAATATAAAGATAACTAATTGTTCTGAAGTCATCTATATGTCCTTGGGAATGTTTCTGAGAAGAGTTTTGTTTTTGAGAATTGAATTTCAGGAAATATTAAGGTTGGGTTCAAATGCCAGAGTTGAGTCTAAGACCTAATAATAGCACCTAACGGGGCTATGTGCCTAAGCTGCTTTTACATCCTCCGAGAGGGAGTGAAGAGCCCATCTTTAAATCCATCAATACTTTAGACATGACTATTTTGAACCTTCCACTTATTTACATCTTAATATGTAAGACCTAATGTGGCAGAGGGATCAGGAAGACCTGGGCTCAAATCCTATGTCTAATGTATATTTTCTCTGGGACCATGAGCCAATCACTTAACCCCTCATAGCCCCCTGACAATGCTCATGAGTTATAAATGAGCTGCCAGGCTACATTGGTGGAAAGAATTTCCACACTGGGAAATCCTTATGCCAATTGAATAAATCACAGGTCTGAACAACAACAAACAACAAAAAAGCAAATAAACTTTCATATCAAAACACCCTTCTTTATAGATGGGTTTTATTTGGAGTTGGTCTTGAAACATATAGTATATCAGTCTTTCACCTCTGAGAGATATACAATATCTCTGCCTGCCACCCCCTCCCCCAGGAGAAAGACTTTTCCTTATTTCTAAAGTGCCCCTATTTCCTGGATTCCCCATGTGGCTACATAGGAAGCCAAATCCTTTCCATTCTCAAACGAGGGGGAATGACTACTCATGTTTTAATTGTGTGATCACAGAATGTTAGAGCAGGGAGACACCTTAGAACAAGGGTTCTTAACCTGAGGTACAGTTGGTTGTTGGGTTTTTTTTTTAATCATTTTGATAACTGTATTTCATTATAATTGGTTTCCTTTTCAATCCTATGTATTCTTTTCTACATTTAAAAACATTAGTCTGAGAAGGGGTCCATAGGCTTCACCAGACTGGTCCATGATATCAAAAACAGTTGAGAACTCCTGCCCTAGAAGTAATCTAGTCCACCCTGCCCCCCATCATTCAACAGAGAAGGAAACTGAGCTTGGGTTTGTCACATGCTTCTCCCCTCACCTTATTGTATAGTTTCCACCAGCCCCAGAACCGAAGCTGCAGGAACTTGCGGATGTTTCGCTGAATGACTTTCAGGCCCATTCTGCAATGAAACCCAAGGGATTACATGAGTTGGGGGTGGAGGGCATGGTATCAGTACCCGGGGGAAGGGGAATGGAGAAAGAAGGGAGTAGGTGGTAGGCATTGTTCAGACATGAAGATACATTCTAGAGATGTATCATCTCTCTTTGTTCTGTCTCGGACTGTGAGCAATGAGTCTGGCGAGACAGGAAGGGAATCAGGATAGTGATCAGAAAAATGCAGTCATCAGCAAGATAAGGGGACAGATGATGAAATGCTAAGCCCATTCCTAGACAACTGTTAGAGGTTTGGGAAAGGCGGGGCACTGACTCTAGAGAGTTCATTTATTTCTTCACTAACTGGTCCTCAGAAAATAAAAAAATTAAGTATAATGAGAATATAGTGGTCTCATGGTAACAAAAAATATTATTGTTGCTACCCAGATCATGATGGTAGGGCAGAGAGCGATGAAGAATATCATGATTATGCAGGCATTGAAAGGAGTTGACTATCAGGTGTATTGGAGGAAAGACAAGGAAGGGCAGCCATTCAGGTTTGGCCCTAGACAATATTAGAATATTGGCAAAGCTTGTCTCTGGCAGCTCCTGCCATTTCTAACATTCCTCTGTGTCTACCCTGAAGTATCCAATGCTTTGATGTTTGACACTGGCTTCTTAAGACTCTCTGGGAGTGTCCAACTGGGCTACCAGCATCCCATAACCCAATTTTTTTTCCCTCAATATTCTTCCCTTCCCTCCCCTCCATGGTAATCAAATATTATTTGTCCTATTAATCTCTCTGCTTCGTGATGGATGGATGATGGCTCTGGAGGAGGAAGTGAGCCCGGTGACTTTGCACAGCCCTCCCTCACTCAAATCCAATTCAATTGCAAGTCATGTCATCACTTCCCTATGGCCTGTAAGAGTGTCGAGTAAGAAAGACAAAACACAATCTCTGCTGGGTGACAATGGGATAGTAATTCATAAATGTCCCTTATATAGCACTTTAAGGTTTGCAAAGAACTTTACACACACACATACTTGACCCATGGATTTTTTTGTATGGATAATATATGAATAATATTTGATCTTCACAATAATCTTGTGAGGTAGGTGCTGTCATTAGCCTCACTTTACAAATGCATAAAGTGAGATGGAGAGAAGTTAGGTGAATTTCCCCAGATCACTCAACTACTAAGTGTCTAAGCAAGATTTGAACTCAGGTCTTCCTGACTCTGTAGCCAGTACTCTATCTACTTCATCACCTAGCAGAGGTCCCTCCTGGATGCCTCAATAAACAAAGGCAAACTCTCCAACTGATAAATAGTCAAAGGATATGAACAGACAGTTTTTCAATAAAGAAATCAAAACTGTATAGACTCATATGAAAAAATTCTCGAAATCATTATTGATGAGAGAAATACAAATTAATATAACTTTGAGATATCACCTTACATTTATCAGATAAGTTAAAATGATAGATGCCCTTCAATTGGGGAATGGCTAGGCACGTTGTAGTATATGATTGTGATAGAATACTATTACACTGTAAGAAATGGTGAGTTGGCTGATTTTAAAAAACACAGAAAGACTTGGACCTATGAAGGAAGATGCTATTCACCGCCAGAGAAAGAACTCATAGTTATATATGTGTACAATATATGTATATTTGTGTGTGTTTATATGTATGTATATGTGTATATGTGTACTTAATTGTAGCTTTCTCTAGGGCAGGGTGGAGAGGGAGGGAGAAAAAAATAAAAAGTACAAGAGAGAACAAAAGAAAATTTAGAAGGAAGCACTGGAAAGCAGGGTATTTGAAAACAATGTATAGCATGTATTACATAGTTAAAAAAAAGTAAACAGTCTGAAATGGAAATCTACAGTTTTATATTGAATCCTCTATGTTCTGCTGTGTACATAGAAGTGGTTTTTTTCTTATTTTGTAATTTTTTAAATTTAAGTTATGTGAATAAAAAATTCTTAAACATAAATAAAGGCAAACAAAGTTAAGTCCCAAGTCAGTGATTGCCTGGCTAACAGATTCTCCCTCTCCAGTAACATAATAGTTTGGATTCAGGGAAAGGGCTGTACTTTTGGATCTAGAGGGCCGCATGTGACCTCGAGGCTGCACATTCCCCACCCCTGACTTAGAATTAGGATAGTCCTGAGTTTAAATCTTGCCTCAGACAGTTTCTTATCTGGGTGACCCTGGGCAAGCTACTTAATCGCTCTCTGTCTATTTCCCCATCTACAAAATCTGCAAAAACAATAATCATAGCACCTTCCTCATGGGGTTGTTGTGAAAATCAAGTGAGATACCATATGCACAGTGCTTTGCAAACCATTAAGCACTCTGTAAATTCTGGTCATTGTTATTATTCCTGTGATGCTGAGGTTGTCATCACGCTAAGAGGGTGTCATCCAGTGTTTAGGACTGGGGAAGAGACTGAAGCTCAATCTATTTTATTATATAGTCTTAGGAGTAGGTGCCTAGCTATGTCTAACAGGATATGAGTGGTTCTTTCTGCCATGTTTGGTTTGGTTTAAAAAAAAAAAGATGATACCTTCTTTCTAGCATCTTTTTGAATTCAACCCTCATTAGGAAACCCCGGAGACGGCACTGAAGCATGGTCATGATTTTGGCCAGGCGTTCATCTCGCATGTCTTCCAGTTTGGCCAAGATTCCAGCCCGGAAGAACACCTAGGAAAGCAAGCAAGCAGCCTAGGAGCCTCGGTTTCCAGGAATGTCACCCTTGCCTGCACTGCAGGCAGCTCCTTGGGAGAGTGCTCAGTGTTAAGCAGAGCAGGAAGTCAGTAAGTCAAAAGTCACTTAGTGAGTCCCTCCTATGTGTCAGGCATCGTGGCAAATGCTGGGAACAAAAAAGAAAGGCTTTCCAGGAGCTCAGTTTAATGGGGGAGACAACATACAAACAGCCACGTAGAAACGAGGGTATGCAGGGTAAGCTGGAAATAATTTACCGAAGTGTGATGGGAGTATTTTTAAAATGTGGGGCCATTCATGTGGCACCTGCTTCTCAGGGCTGCTGCAGGGCACCAATGAGATGGTGAATTGTAAAGCATTTGACAAATGGGAATACCATCAGGTGTTATTGACACTTGGTTAGTTTTGCAGAGCTGCTTTTTTTTTTTCCAATCTGTATAAGAGACGGCTCTCTGAGTAGGTAAAGAAAAGGGAGCAGGGATTGGACCAGTGATTTCACTGGTTTAATGAATCTGCAGGTAAGGAAACCCCTTTTACCAATGCAAGTACATATTACAATCCATGTACTTGCTTATATATTTTTCAGTCATGTCTGACTTCATGACCCCATTTAGGGTTTTCTTGACAAAGATACTGGAGTAGTTTGCCATTTCTTTCTCCAGCTCATTTTTTTACAGATGAGGAAACTGAGGCAAACAGGGTAAATGACTTGCTCAGGGTCACACAGCTAGTAAGTGTCTAAGGCCAGATTGGAACTTAGGAAGATATGTCTTCCTGACTCTAGGCCCAGCACTCTATTCACTGCCTTTTGTTTTTTGCTAACTATATTTCAATATAATTGGTTTCTTTTGTAAGTCTACATTTTATTTCATTTAAAAATGTTATCCTGAGAATGGGTCCATGGGCTTCAGTGGACCAGGACACAAAAGGTTAAGAACTCCTGTCTTAGAGAGTTGAGCAGTTATCAAACACACCACCCTCTGCCTACCACACACTCCCAAGGGTGGCCCAAACCTAATTAAAATGTAAGCGGGAAATATTTTTTAAAATACAATACAATACAATAGAACATTGAAAACATGAACATGTGGTTTTACAAGTCACTATGCTGCTCACAGGGATCCTTATCTACAGTTTGGTGATCCCCATTTCTATTTGAATTTGACATCAATGGCCTAGAGCAATGAGAATTTGCATGACTTTCCCGGGGTCCCACAGCCAGGATATAGCAGGAGGGAGTGGGAGAGGGGGAGAGAAGGGACATATTTGAAAAAGGATGTAATGTAAAAAGAAAAGACCAACAAAAATAAGAGCTTTTTTAAAAAGCTCATCATGTTATATAAATATCAATTATGATGATGAGAGTATATATAGATGAGGCTGGTGAAATGTCTCAAATGAGAACATAACAGAGGTGGGGAATCTTTACCTTTAAATATATCTAGTCACAGAGTGTCCCTAGCTTTCCCTTGGTATTATATGTGTGGTTCTCAGGAGCTGGAAGATTAATTCTCAGCAGGTTCCCAGCTTATGTCTCTGACTTCCACTTGCACTCAGAGTTACCATATGGCAGACTCTTTGATTATAAGAAATTGGGTGCAGTGTATTTGTTTCAAGTGAGAGCAATTTTATTAGTAAATTACAAGTGATATTGGCCTCACCTCTCGGAATAAACATATATACACATATACATATAAACATACATTATGTACACTCGTGCACATACATATAAACACATACACACACGTGCACACATTCATGCACAATACCATTTGTGTATGCATGTGTGTCGATATACATATGTGCACATATACACATGCCTATATACTTACATACATGTATACACCCATACACATACACATGCATGAAGGTTGGCTGAACCCCTTGTCCCTAAGGCCACTTATGGGGGATATTGTACAGGGGATTCACATCAGGGCATGGGTTGGACTAGATGCCTTCTGAGATCTCTTTGTCACTCTGAGATTCTGTAAACAGCTGACACACACAAGCCCAGCCTCATTCCTTCAAACCACACTGATGATTGGTATTGATCATGAAGACAAGGGAAAACTGACAACTCCATCACGTCATGGTTTCTTTTAAGGGAACACTCATCTCATTTACCCTATCCAGCCTGTAGAAGAAGCCTAACAAAGCTTGGCTGGGCCGGGAGCTGGCACAGAAACCATGAACAACCCCAGTGACTCACGAGTCAGGGTCAGGTGGTGACCTTCCCTCTGAGTCAAGAATGAATCAGGGATTGGCAGGGTGCTCAGGGGCTTTGGGCTGTGGGTGGTTTGGAATGATGGGCTTGATGACCCCATGGGCCCCTCTCCCACACATGTTAATGCCACTGCCGTAGGCCAAATTCTGCTCCCTTCATGAAGCATTCTTATTATCTACATAGAGGAGTTTTTTCTTATAAGGCAACAATTGGGCCTTGCCCTCCGCCCTTCTATTGCAGCTTTAGGACTTTGGACCTTTCCATCCGCCTTGCAACTGGACTCTCCTATTGGAATAATCTTCTTCAATTAGAGTATGAGCTCCTTGAGAATAAGGACTGATTAATTTTCTATTTGTATCCCTGGTACTTGTATACTTGGCACATAGTAAGTGCTTAATATTTTTTTCCTTCATTAATTCTCAGATCTTTTGGAATAATGCTAAGATAGCGCTAATTAAGGTTTAATTCATTAGAGCTGGAAGTGACCTCTGAAGTCATCTAGTCTAATTCTCTAACCCTCGTGGGGAGGGGAGGTCTCCCTACCTTCACTGCCCAACTGGATTCCAAGTAACTCTCAATAAGGCTGAGCTCTGAGGGCCTTGCTTGTAAATATGAAAGTGATTATGAATGTTTGACTGTGTGGTCTCTGACTATACACCTACTAGCATTTCACATTTTACTGATGAGGAAACCAAGGCCCATAGTGCCCAAGTTACATAGCACTAAGTATCAGAAATGAGATTTGAACCTAGGTCCTCTAGACTCTAAATGCAGTATGCTTTCCATTATGTCACAAATGGTGTTACTGACCATTGACTACATGAAAGAAGTAGAGTATCCAGAAAAACCTACCTTGGTGTGTCCAATTTTATATTCATTTATATCTATGTCAATAGAACTGAGCAAGAGTTCTGAAGCCTTCTTATTGTCCACAAATCCCTGAGGGATCACATTGGGGTTCAACACTTGATATCTGGATAGAGAGGAAGGTAATAGAGTGAGAGTTACACTTTATTCAAACAGGAGTCACTGCAGGACTCAAGACAGAGGTTTCCATGTTGAAAATGCTTCCTCATTCCTCTCTCAGTGGGACAGGTACATGACCACAATAGCTACTCTCCTTTCTGAGACTGGAGGGGGGAGGGAGAAAAGGAAATAAAAGAAAATATTTACCAAAAAATATTTCAACCAATGTATCAACCTATAAGATTTTGGTGGAGGAACACAAATGATTGCTGTTGGGAATCAGAAAGGTGATGCTCACCTCTGTTTGAATTCAGGGTACTGCAATCTGTTTGGGAAACCCTTCCTGCAAATACGGATGCCTTCCAGGACACCATTACAAGCCAGCTGGTGCATGATCAAGTGAGCATCAACCACCCCTGCCAAAACAAAGCCAAAGGTATGAGACAGTGAGTACTCCCCTAGGAGATGGGACAGATGGACAGCTCCCCACCCAAGGAGACACAGCTTGAAAGCTGGCACCGTTGATCCATTGCTGATGATGTGTGGCACCTTCAGGAGATGGAAAGGGGGTCTCCCTACCCTCCTTGCCTAGCTGGATTCCAAGTCACTCTCACTAGGGCTGAGCCTCAAAGGCCTTGGTGGTAGACACGGAAACAGATTATGAATGTGTGACTGTGTGTATGTGCCTGTCTGTGTGGCCTCTGACTAAGTAGGTGTCTCACAGCATTACAGAATTAATTTTAGATTATTCATTGTTTGGCACCCTCACTGCCTCCTCCACTTGCTGGGTTAATTGAAAGTAGGACTATATTGGGCAAACCGCTGGTTTGGGAAACAAGCTGGTGAGCAGAGGCAGCTCTCAGACTCTGAGAGCTCCCCTCCCTTCCCATGTACTTACCCGACTGTTTGAACTCATTAGGGACGATGCATCGGACGAAATGGGGGGCAGTGCTGTGCAGTGTGGTCATCAGCTTGTTCAGCTGCTCCTGGGGGTGGAAGACAAGTGAAGGCAGTGAGGAAATAGGAGCAGCTCTCATTTATCAATGGAAAGAAATCTTTTGCTATTTATAAAGTGCTTTACTAATGGGTCTTGTATTTCTTGCTTCTCAATGGGTAGTTAAGGGGTAGAGGGAGGGAAAAAATTAGGGACAGAAAATAAAAATTAAACATAAAAAAAGTACTTTCTTCCTCCAATGATGCTGGAAAGTCCATAGTTCAGTGAGGACCATAGATTTAGAACTGGAAGGAAGCCCAGGGGCCATTTTGTCCAATGTTCTCCTTTTCCAGAGAAGGAATTGAGTCCCAGGAAGTTTTCGTGATGGGCCCAGAATCACACAGGATTTGAACTTGAGTTCTTTGCCTTCATGAATAGAATCTCAGTTTTTGCATATGAGGAAATTGCTCAGGGTCACACAGTTAGTAAGTGTCGGAACTAGGTTTGAACCCAGGTCCTCTGTCTCAAAAGTTCAGCAGCCTTTCCACCGTTCCCTGCTAACAGGTAGACAGGGAGAGCATCAGACATATTTAAATGGATTCCCACATTTAGTGGTAAAGGAATGGACCTGAATCAACTCCTGTTCTTGACCCTAAATTTGACCCAACCAGCCAAAGAGCAGCAGTTAGGTGATAAATGGATAGGAAGACTCATCTTCCTGAGTTCAAATCTAGCCTTAGATATTTGCTAACTGTGTGACCCTGGACAAGTCATTTAGTTTCTGTTTGCCTGAGTTTCCTCATCTGTAAAATAGGGGTAATAATAATAACACCTACCTCTGAGGATTGTTGGAAGCATCAAATTAAGTCATATTTGTAAAAAGTGCCTGTTACATAGTCTAATATAATACCAAAGAATAATAGCTCGCATTTGTAGTGTTTAAAGGCTTATGAAGCAGTTTATTTACATTATCTCACAATGACCCTGGGAGATAGGTGCTATTATTATCCCCATTTTACAGAGGAGGAAACTGAGGTCAAGTGACTTACCCAGGGTCATTCAGGTAATAAGTGCCTCAGGGAGGATTTGAACTCAGGTCTTCCAGACTTGAGGGGGGCCAGTGCAATAGCCACCACTCTACATCATTACCTCAGTAGTTGGTTGTTGTCTTCATTCTTGAAGAAGACTAACATCACGTCACTGTGTTGGGTCAATGTACAGTGTGTCAGACTGTGCTGATCACGTCAACACAAGCTTAGAAGGCTCTACCATAGGTTAGGCACAGATAGGCACATGAACAGTTGGAGTGGAAATGTCTCTACTTTCGTGCATCTCACATTTCTTTCGAGCTCCTTCAATTCTGCTTTGCTCATAGAGCATAGCACCTTCTTTGATGCAGGCACATCATGTTAGGAGGGCCTGTGCCAGTATTTCCCATGTCTCACAATTGATTCCAAAATTGAGAAAATGGAGAAATTTTGAATGTTGTGAATAAGTTTGTCTTAGTAGTTAAGATAGCTAGAACATCTGCAGTCCTGTGTGACTGGGCCAATCACAAAAACTTTCTGGGACTCTGTTCTTTCTCCGGGAATGAGTGTGTTGGACAAAATGGCCCCTGAAGCCATTTCTAGTTCTAAATCCATGATCGTCATCAGACTACCTACTTCACAGGATCACTGGGGAAGAAAGCACTTTATAAATAACAAAGCAAAGCATTGCTTTTCTTTTCTTTTTGCCTTTTTTTTAAGATGGCAATTGGGGTTAAGTGACTTGCCCAAAGTCACACAGCTAATACGTGTGTTAAGTGTCTAAGGCTGGATTTGAACTCAGGTGCTCCCGACGTCAGGGCTGGTGCTCCATTCACCGCACCACCTAGCTGCCCTCTAAAACATTGCTTTTCATTGTCTGAAGTCTATAGGTCTCCTAAAGTGATTCATGGAAAGAAGGAAAAATCCATCTTCCCTTACAATCCATATGACTCTATGGTGACTTTGCCTTAGCCTTCCATTTTTCTAATTCAAAACCAATTTTTTTTTGTTTTATTTTTGCCTCCTTAAATTTTTTTATTGTTCTCTTTTGTTTGTTATGTCACTCTCATACTGCAACATATTCCTCTAATCTCCCCCACCCAAAAAGCTATCCTATATGACAAAAAATTTTAAAAAGTTCAGTAAAACTAACCAACACATCCACAAAGTCTGACACTGTATACAGTGTTCCATACCCATAGTTCCTGACCTCTGCAAAAGGGGCAGTATATTCTCTGAGACCAAGCTTGGTCATTACAATTATACAGGTTAAGTTTTGATTTTTAATTGATATTTTTATTCTTTCCATTTACATTATTGTTAATATTATATATATTGATTTCCTGGTTCTACTAACTTCACTTTGTATTAGTTCATGTGAGTATTACACTTTGTATTAGTAATACACTTTGTATTACTAATTACTTGTATTACTAATACACTTTGTATTAGTAATTCACTTTGTATTAGTTCATATAAGTCTTCGGATACTTCTTGGTATTCTTTATATTCATCATTTCTTATAGTACAACATTCCATCATCTTCAAGTCCCACAATTCATTTAACTATTCTCCATTTAGTGTTGTTGTTTAGCTGCTTTCAGTTGTGTCTGACTCTTTGTGGCCCCTTTTGGGGTTTTCTTGGCAAAGATACTGAAGTAATTTTACTATTTCCTTTATCCAGTTCATTTTACAAATGAGGAAACTGAGGCAACAGGGTTAAGTGATTTGCCCAGGGTCACATAGCTAATGTCTTAAGCCACATTTGAACTCAGGACTTCCTGACTCCAGGTCTGAATATACTGTGCCACCTAGCTGCCCTCCTCACCCATTTAGTAGGCATCTACTTAAGAAAAAAAAATCTTTCTTACGTTCCTGCTATACATAAAGCACATTGGTTGCTGGGCTTCAATTTTTCTGCCTAAAACATGCAGTGATAACTCCTGCCTCACAGTGGTGTTGGTAGGAACAGAAGTGCTAACCATATCACAACTGGAAGTCTCTAAAAGTCATTCTTAGAAAGGAAGAAAAACCCATCTACACTTATAGTTCACATGACTCTATGGTGGTAGAAAAATATGTGAAGAGATTAGACATTGCTCTAGAGAGGAGTCACTCAATCTGAATTTGAACTCAAGTCTTCCTGACTCCAAGCCCAGCACTTTATCCACTGCACCACCTAGCTACCTATGCACAAGGACTACAACAATATAAATGAAACAAACAATAAAATGAAACTTACTGCTGCATAATTATAATGACCAAAATTGACCCTGGAAAAGAAAGGAGAAAATGCAGTCCCCTCCCTTCACTATAGAGGCAGGGAAGCAAGGGATGGAGAGGGAATTATCAGGGTGGAATATTGCAGATACTGTCAGACTTGGGTGATGCATTGGATGGTTTAACTGAATGACCTTCTTTCCGCTTTATTAATTTTTGTTACAGGAGATGGCTTTCAAGGTGAGAAAGGATGGAGGGATGTATTTCGAAGTAAGAATGCTTAAAAAACAAAGCTCAATAAAATTAACATTTGAAAATAGAATTATAGAGTTTAGAACTAAAATGAGATACTGTATGGTATAGTATATAGAGAAACAGCCTCACAATCAGGAAATCCTGGGTCTGAGTCTTGTCTTTGAAACATACTGACTATGTGACCTTAAAGAAGTAATTTACCTTTCCATACCTCTAAGCAACTCAGATTAGAATTCGCAGAACAGTTGCTGATCTACATTGGCAGAAGGAGTTCCCTTACACCAATGGATTCACAGGTTTGAACCAAAAAAGTTGAAGTGATGTTAGGGCTCATCCTGTTGGCAATGAGGGTCCTTATCCCCAGTGAGGTTAAGTCTCTTGCCCAAGTTCACACACAGGCAGCATGAACCCAGGTTCTCTAATTCTAAATCCAATGTTCATTCCACTTAACACACCTCCTGTGACTGACTGGATAACTGACTAACCGAATGAAATAATTCAGATTCTGCTGGCACATCTGTTGTGGGCCAAAACAGTCACTTTAGGCAAGAGTAGCTGGTTTGGGAATACTCAGAAGTGTAGAGGTAGATGCATTGGGGTTGGAACAGAGGGCTTGGGAATCTTACCCTGTAGAAGTTGGAGACAGTCATGAAGGATGACCCTCTTTTTTGCTTCTTACTTCCAGCTGAAAACGAGAAATTAACATTCTATAAATTACTATGCCCAGAACAAGCATATAACCACTTCTACATTTGGTCATTCTATGTTTGGCTATGATGGACAACTAAGTGGTGAAGTGGATGGAGTGCCAGGCCTGGAGTAAGGAAGACCTGAGTTCAAATCTAGCCTCAGATCCTTACTAGCTGTGTGATGCTGGTCGACTTACTTAAACCCTGTTTGCCTCAGTTTCCCCATCTGTATAATGAGCTGGAGAAGGAAATGGTAAACCACTCCAGTATCTTTGCCAAGAAAACCCCAAAAGGGGTCACAAAGAGTCAGACACAACTGAAAATGACTAAACAACAACATTTAGTCACAACTCACTTTGGGGCTTGAAAAATCTTGATGAAACCCATCAACATCTGTCAAGAACTAGGTAGAGAAAAGACTGAAGGTGTGGAATCCTTCCAGATAAAGGGAGGGATGAATTATTTTGGAGGAAGATAGGGAAGAATAAGCCTATTTTCATACTGAATGATTGTTATAAATAAGTTGGTTTTTTTCTTTTTAAATTTTTTTCATTTAATTCCATTTTATTTTAAGTTACATGTTCCCCATACCCCCTCCACCACCCACTGAGAAGGCAAGAAACAACAAACCCCATTACAGATATGAAGTCATGCAAAAACAAATTTTTGCATTGACTTGTTGGGGGCAGGGGCAAGGAACATGAAAAAGAAAGAGAATAAAATTATGCTTCAATCTATACTCTGAGTCCATCAGTTTTCTATCTGGAAGTGGATAGCAGTTTTCATCATTATTTCTTTGGACTTTTGGTAGATATTTTTGACCAGAGTTGATCAGTTACTAAGTCTTTCACAGCTGATTATTGTTACAATATTGCTGTCACTATGTATAATGTTCTCTTAGTTCTGCTTACTTCACTTTACATCAGTTCATATAAGTTTCCCCAGGTTTTTCTAAAACCATCCCCTGCATCATTTCTTACAGCACAATGGTATTCAATCACATTCAGAAACCATATACATGTTCAGCCATTCCCCAATTGTTGGGCATCCCCTCAGTTTTCAATTCTCTACCATCCCCCCAAAAAGCTGATATGATATGTGTGTGTATACACACATAAATTTTGTTTTATTCTGTTTTTAAACAAGACCTGTGATTTCATTGGTGGAGGGAACTTCCCTGGAGGAAACTTTCTCTATCCCCACTAGAATATGAATTTCTTGAGGGGAGAGACCATGTTTTAGCCTTTCTTTGTGTCCTCAGCAATTGGCACAATGTCTAGCAGGAAGTAAGAAGTTAATTGAAACTTGCTGACAGACTGACTGGGTGACTGACATCAATATATTTCAACACCTACTCTGCAATTTTGAGTCTTAGAGTTGCCTGCGGTATTGAGAAGTTAAGTGACTTGCCCCTGGTCACAGGGCTAGTATATCCAAGGTAGGACTGGACTCTTCCTGATTCTGAGACCAGTTGCTTCCAAGTATTTTTTTGAAACATGCATACTTTCTTATTTGCTATTTGAAAGGAAAAGATGCACTAGCATTGCCATTTTTCTCATAAAGCCCCTGGTCCCTTTAGGAGATGCTCTGTCTCCCCCTACTAGACCATGAGTTCCTCAAGGGCAGAGGTCATGTTTTCACCTTTCTTGGTATCCTTTGCATACAGCACCAGGGCCCTGCAGGTCCAGGGAACACTTCATCAAGAGTTTTGAGCAAACAGTGCTGGTTTTAAAAAAGCCTGGCTCCTTCACTCAGGCCCTGGTGATGCTGGCCTTCCCCACAGTAGATAAGACAAGGCACCCCCAATGACACTGGCATTTGGACCTTAACAGGCAAGAGAAATGGGTTGTCATATCCTTCACTCCCAGGGGGGATGATTTGTAATATCGAGTCTGTGTGCATAGTTGAGTTGTGATTTAGGAACTATCCCTTTAAGTTCCGTTCACCTGTGAAGTACTCAGACCAGGGGTGAGGAACCTACAGCCTAGAAGCCCTCTAGGTTTTTAGGTTCCTTTGACTGAATCCAAACTTCACAGAGAAAATCCCCTTAATAAAAAGGATTTGTTCTGTAAAATTGGACTCAGCCAAAAGGCCACAGCCAAGGACCTAGAAGGTGACATGTGACCTCAAGGCCATAGGTTCCCCACCCCTGACTCAGGTAGTCTCAGTTGTAAAGACAACAATCTATCTGTAGAGCAATAAATTTAGAAGACAAAACCCCTCACAGCTGTTTCAGATTCAGAAGCCAAGGCTACCTGCTTCCATTGGGCTGAGATTCCATTTCCCAGCCCTTGATGACTTTCTCATTTGCCAAGGGACCTTCTAGCCCTACAGTGAACACTTGGGTTCTAACTACTTACTAGCTGCATCTGAAAGGGGAGAGGTGACTGTCCCTTAACCTGTATTCCAGAGGCCACTCTGGTGTGTTGGCAAGAGTAGACCTGGATTTGAATTCTGACTCTGCTATTTCCTAGCTGTGTGACCTTGGACAAGTTCAGCTCTCTACCTTCCCTCATCTGTGAAATGGGGATAATAAATACTTGTGCTACCAGTTCCTGAGAGAATCACATTAGCTAATATTCATAAATTTTCTTGTCACCCTAATCCCTAATAGAAATGTGATCCCTGAATAAGAGAAAATTATCCAGAGAAGTAATTTTGTTAAAGTGTTAAAGATACTTCAAAGCCATTGCCTTTCTGATACAGTTTCACCCCCAAGTAAGGGTGGAAACAAAGAGACCCTAGACTCCTAGACTCATCTATGGTAGAGGTAGCTGGCTCTCCCTGTCCTGAGATACTCAAATCCAACCTCATCTATAAAGGGAGTCCCTGGGGATGCCATCTCTCCTCTGAACTACTGTTCTAACACTTTGGATTAATATTACACAATTTGCACTTAAAGTCTTCTAATTTCTGGGCTGGAAGGAACCCAAAAGGTCATCTGCTCCAACCCATACCCAAACAAGTACTTCCTATCCTCCCCAACAAAATGATCATCTAGCTTTTACATAAGTACTTTTAGTGATGGGGAACTCACTACCTCATGCGGTAATCCATTTTTACTCTCCTTTCATATATTCATGTCCTGTTTCATGTTTCATATATATAGGCTCTCTTTTCAACTAACTAAAAGTTTCTTAAGGTTAGAAAATGTATTGCATTTTTTTCTGGTTTTGTGTCACGGTACTGAAACAACCAGATGATGTAGTGGACACAGCGCCAGACTTAGAGAAAAGAAGGTCTGAGTTCAAATTC
The DNA here is from genome assembly GCF_028583685.1 of Petaurus breviceps papuanus. NCBI lineage: Eukaryota > Metazoa > Chordata > Mammalia > Diprotodontia > Petauridae > Petaurus > Petaurus breviceps. The sequence goes on from NW_027185764.1 coordinate 8,234,431, forward strand.
TACCTCAGATAATTATTAGTCATGTAATCCTGGGTATGTCTCAGCCTCTCTCAGCCAGTTTCCTCATCTATAAAATGGAGATAGTGACTCCTGCTATGTAGGGTTGTTGTGAGGATCTATCGAGATAACACATCTAAGGCACTTTGCAAATGCTAATTATTACAATTATTATTAGCACTGGAAAGAGATTTGTTAAATTAAGTTGGATCTCTGAGGATTTTAAATTGGGGAAAAGGTGAAATGCACTCCCCTAGTTGCTTGTGTCTTCACTCTTAGACTACCTTTTTACTGGAGAGACAGAGACAGATTCAGAGACAGAAACAGAGAGAGATCTTTCATGTACAGCTGTTTACATGTTGTTTCTCCCATTAGAATGTGGACTTTTTTTTTTCTGGAGGGGGGAAGGCAGGGCAATTGGGGTTAAGTGACTTGCCCAAGGTCACACAACTAGTAAATGTTAAGTGTCTGAGGCCACATTTGAACTCAGGTCCTCCTGACTCCAGGACCGGTACTCTATTCACTGAGCCACCTAGCTGCCCCTGAATGTGGACTTTTAAAGGGCAAGGATTATATTATTTTCTTCCTTTCTGTCCTCAGCACTTAATGCAGTGTCTAACACCTAGTAAATAGTTTGTTTGAAATGTTAGAAATGTTTGTTGATTGACTAGTAAAGGGAAAGGAAACTCATTTTTGCCCTCAAACTCCTACCAGCAGGAGAGACAATGTATGGGTGTTATCAGCCATACCTGCAGCCTCCTCTTCTTTAAAGAGCATGCTAAGCAGCACCATGCTGGATTTCTGGAACAAGCCCACCACAGTTTCATTCAGGGGGTCCTTGTTCTTCTCCAGCCAGCCAGTGATGTTATATCCCACCTGGACAGAAGCACAATACAGCAATGTCCACTTTCTCCTCTCCCTGCTCACAGGGATGGGTGGACATGAGTCCTGCCCATTGATTCAAGGCGCATTTGCAGGGGGTAGCGATGGGGGCAGGAAGGGTGTCAAGACGGGAGAAAGCTGACTCATCCATTTTGGCTGCCTACATTGATCTGGTTAACTAAATTCACCAGTGTCCATCTAGCTGGAGGAAATAAGGAGAAAGAAAATGTTCTGGGTCCTTCAGCCTGAGCACAGTCCAGGGAAAGAGAAAGGGAGCCAGAAAAACTTTTTGTTCTTTCATTTCCAATATCGGGGTAAAAATGAAAAACAAAGACAAAAAACTGGTTCCCTCCTTACATCAGTGCCTGAATTTGAGGGCTCAATTCTTGGAAGTGTAGCTGATCTTCTTAGGTTTTGGGTATTCAATAGCTATAAATAAAATGCTATTTTAATTTCAGGAGAGGGGAAGCACTGCAGTTTCTGTCCTCATCCTGTTGTCTGCTCAGGGTAGCCGGGCAATCCACTCATTGGCAGAGCTGAGTTTGAGAATATTCAAGTACAGCCTCCTGACACCATTGTCCAGAAGCTCCTCTTTCCCTGCTGTCTCATTCCCAGAGGTCTCCATGAACTTGGCAAATAACGAGTGGCTAGCTCTTACAGCAACCTTTAAGTCACCCCGGGGAGAGAGGGGGAGGGTTTTTTCTTTAAGCTTACTGAACAAAGGCTCCCTTCCCCTGTTAATTATACTTGGAGACTGTGTGTGCCAGAAATGAATGGGGAGCCAGAATTCTGGCAGCAATGATCCGCCCCCACTCTTGTCTCTCTTCCCCTCTCCAGCCTCCCAACTACATTTTCTATCTGAGCTGTCCTGGTTATGTAGATAAGTCATCTTGATTTGCTGGTCACAATCTGTTGAAGCACCTCCCACCCCCTTTCCAATTTGGGAATTACTAATGAATTCATGACTTCTTTGCCAGTGTATTCATTTCTGGCCCACTCTCCAAGTCTGAGATGTCAAACTGAAGGCTAACAGGACTACAAACCGGGGAGGGAAAGAATGGCAGGTTCAACAGGAGGGCCAGAGGTGGCTTTGAAACATTCAGTCCTTTGCTTCAATGCTTTGGAATTTTCCAGGAGGAGGAGGGAGTGGGCAGGGTGAGTGAGCAGGAGGCATGCCTCCCTTTGCTTGGCAGGTCACACTTTTCTGAAGTGTTGGTATGCTTTGCCACTAAATCTAGAAGCCTCATAGTGGCAGATTCACCCCTTCCTCACCACCTCCTCTATCTGTGGCATGTAGTGCTTGAGAGTGCATTCCAGCGTGAATTGGCAATATGCTGGGGTGTTTGCTTGGGTCTGGAATAATTCATCTGGAAGCGCTTTCTGGGGCTGGAAGTCGACAAAGCAGATGGCTGCCGATGGACAGCTGGTGCCAGGACTTACCGTGCCAGCATAATGGACCAGCTCAAAGTGGGCTTCAGGGCCTTTGCCTTTGCCTCCTCCCTTTGGCTTGAGGAAGTTATTGGATTTTCCCAAGTGATTGTCATACAAGGCAGCCTTGAAAGTGGCATCTGTGGCTTTAGGGAAGACACACTGCTCTTCTAGGATGGAAAAGATACCCATGGGCTGGGGGAGGTGAAGGGGAGAGAAGGAAGCAACAGAATTAAAAAAGTGATGTCAGTTAAATAAACTCCCATCAATGCAGTGAGAAACCAGGATTCCAGGGGCCCCATGATGACATATACTACTCCACCTCATGACAGAGATGATGGATTCAGGGGGCAGAATGAGGAATACATTTTTAGACATGGTCAATGTACAAATATGTTTTGCTTGACTCTTTTTGCTTTTTATTTTTACAATAACAAAGTTAAAATTTTTATGTTTTGGGGAGGGAAGAGGAGGAGAGAAAATGAATGCTTATTAATTAAAAAAATTTAGAAACATAAGACGTGGTTCCAGAGATCCAAGAGTACTGTGTCTTGGGGTGGGGTGGGGATGGGGTTGAGTGTATGACCATGGGTAGCTTTGTCCAAACATTGACCAACATAGTGCTAAAACCTTGAATCAGTGCTTGAAGGAACTGATCAGTTCTTCCTCAAGCTCCTAGAAACTGGTTTGGCCCTTCTTAGCCAGGATCCAGAATAGATCTTGGAACAAGATCAGCCTTCAGTGAAATTGTGAAATAGAGGAAGTCTGTCTGTATTACCTCCGCTTCTCCTTCCTATACCCTTACCCATTCTTTTCCCCCACTCCTATCCCTAGGCACTCAGTGTTTTCACTTAGTCCTAGGGTCCTCTTATCATAGAAAAAAAGTCACATGATAAACTCATTCTTGCCAAGGTATTAAGGAAGTTAATGATTGAAAGTATTATTCTAAACCCATGCAGCCTCTTAACTTCCCCATTTCTGTAGAGGGAATCACCATCTTTCCAGTAACTCAGATTTGCAGCTTAGAAGTTCAGCTCTACACTCTCACTCATCCCCATCCAGTCAGTCTCCAGCCTTGTCAATTCCTCACCCACCTCTCTTCTTTCCATTCCATGGCAGCTACCCTAGTTCAAGCCTAGTAGCCTCCTACTTGTTCTGCTTGCCTTCAGCCTTCCGCCTTCTCCAAACCATCTTCCATAGAGATTCCAAAATTTCCTAAAGCTGACCCTGTAGCTCTCTTGCTCTTATAGTTCTAGACAGAAATTTTTTTTTGGCGGGGGGGAGAAGTGCTGTTGGAAATCTACCTTGTGTTCCTCAAGTGACATCATGTAGGATCACAGTAACAGGCCACTTAGTTAAGTTATAAAATCACAGATAATCAGTATTAGAAGATATCCTAGCCATCTACTAAGATCCTCTCATTTTACAGATAAGGAAACTGAGGCTTAGAGAGCATGTGACTTACTACCTGAGTGACCTTGGGCAAGTCACAAGCCTCAGTTTCCTCATCTGTAAAATGAGAGTTGAGCTAGATCATCTCTGTTGTCCCTTCTAGCTCTAAAGCTATGTGACACATAGTTTTTTTTAGTACTTTCTAGCTCTGATGATATATGATTCTCTGACTTGCTAGTGAAGTGGCCTTGGGTAAATCATATTACTTGTAAAATGTAAATAGATTTGGAGCTGGAAGAGGTCTTAGAGATCACCTAGATCAGGTTCTCATTTTATAGATGATAAACCTGAAAGACAGAAAATATTAGTGACTTGCCCCCAGTCACCTGGGTGGGAAGGAACCAATCTAGGAATTTGCAACTAGTTTCCCTGATTCTGGATCTTTTAATTATACTACACTATAGAAAGGAACAAATAACACAAAGGAATATGTGGGAGCCACTGAAAATGGATTGTAAAGCCATATATGAATGTAAGGTATATAATACCAGGACTTTACCCCAGAGACCAAAGAAAGAGGGAAAAGACCCATATATACAAAAATATCCATAGCAACTCTTTTTAGTGGCAAAGAACTGGAAACCAAGGAGGATGGCCATCCACAGGGGAATGACTGAACAAGCTATGGTATATGTATGTGATGGAATACTATTGTGAAATTATGAAGGGGATAGTTTCAGAGAAACCTGGAAAGACTCATATGAACAGATGCAAAATGAAGTGAGCAGAACCAGGAAAACAATTTATACAATGATAACAAAAGACTTCTGAACGACTGGGGAACTCTGATCAACACAACGACCAAAGAGGATTCTGGAGGACTCATGACGAAACATTCTGCCCACCACCTGATGAAAAGCTTATGGACTCAGAGTGCAGATTGAGAAATGTTTTAGGGGAGAAGGCCAATGAGAAAATTTGTTTTGCTCGATTATACATCTCTGTATCAGGGGTTTTCTTTTCCTTGCTTTCTCATGGAGAGAGAAGAATGGTTGGAGGGAGGAAGCTAGATCTTTAAAATAAAATAAAATTTAATCTAAAAAATGAGGGTAAGATATAATGACAGTAATGATGATCAAAATTCCTTTTTTATATTTCAAGTCTCTCCTTTCTGATACATCACAGTTACCAAAAGCACTGGTTTGACTGTGTCATTCCTTACTCCAATGTTCCTATTGCCTCTAGGATAAAGCACAAGCTCCTCACCTTGGCATTGAAAGCCTTTCATAATCTGCCTCCAGCCTGTTTCCCAGGCATTTCACTTTACTCTCCCTCACCCACTCTCCTGTCCAGCCAAAGTGACCAACCAGCTGTTTCCTTGAACTCAGCAATCCATTCCCAGTGGCTATACCTTTGTATAGGCTGACCTTCCTCCATGCTTGGAATGCACCCTTCATTTTCACCTCTTAGAATCCATAACTTTCTTCAAAGCTTAGCTCAGGTACTACCTCTTCATGCAAGGCTTTCTGGACCCACTCTTTGTTCATGTTCTCTCCTTCCTCAATTTATCTTGTAACATACTTTTCCATCGTGTGCAATAAAATGTGAGTTCCATTTTTGTCCTTTCCCCTCTAGCTCCTTGAATAGGGAGGGGGCTTAATAAATCTTGAGTTGAATTTGAATGGAAAGGGAAGGGAAGAGAAGGGAAGGGAAGAGATGGGTAGAGAAGGGAAGGGAAAGGAAGGGAAGGGAAGGGAAGGGAAGGGAAGGGAAGGGAAGGGGAAAGAGGGAAAGAGGGAAAGGGGAAAGGGGAAAGGGGAAAGGGGAAAAGGGAAGGGAAGGAATGAGATGACGAGATGAGATCCTGGGTTTCTAATTGTCTTGAATGTGTAGCCCATTGATGAGCTCAGGTTCCCTTTTCTCTAATCTCTCTCAAAAGGAACATTACCTTTTCCAGAAGGTCGATGCAGGCTTGTAGGTCCAGACCAAAGTCAATGAAGACCCATTCAATGCCCTCCCTCTTGTACTCCTCCTGCTCCAGCACAAACATGTGATGGTTGAAAAACTGCTGCAGCTTCTCGTTGGTGAAGTTGATGCAGAGCTGCTCAAAGCTGTTAAACTGCAAAGGAAGAATCGAAAGAAGGAAGATAGTGAAAAGTAGACTCTTCTACAGAATAGGACTACATTGGCACGTATAGGGCCTTCCATGCTGCCTGAGATGTGAAGCTGTTTCAATGCATAATCGAAGTCATAGAGAGCCAGCATGCAGGCACGGCTAGAGGTGTGGCTTCCATGTCAGCAAATCCTACTTCCAACATACACAGACTAGGGGGCCCTGGGTGTAATACCAATGATAGCCAGCATTTATGTGGTACTTTACAATTTGCAAAGTACTTTACAGATATTGTCTCATTTGATCCTCACAACAATCATTATTATCCTCATTTTACAGATGAAGAAATTGATGCAGATGTTAAGTGACCTGTCCAGGGTCACACAGCTAGTAAGTGTCTGAGGCGGTATTTTAGCTCTGGTTTCCCTGGCTCCAAGCCCTGAGCTCTATCCATTTCAGCACTTAGGCTGCCCCTGGACAACCCTCTAAGACTGAGTAGCAAAGGAGGTGCCAATCTGCATTGGTAGAGGGAGTGTCCTTACTAGAACTTCCCTGTACCAGTGAAATAACAGTTCCAATCTAATCCTCCTCCACCGGAGAAAAGAAATCACACAAATTAGCATAACCTCTCAGGGCTAAAAGAAATCATCCTGGAGTCTAAAGAAATTAATTATTATGACTACTGATGATGATTATGATGGTGATAGTAATTAGCATTTATTGAGTACCTACTATGTGCCAGACACTGTGCTAAGAGCTTTACCAATATTATCTCATTTGGTCCTCATAACAACTCTGGGAGGTAAGGGCTATTATTATGTTACATGGAGAAACTGAGGCAGATAGTGGTTAAATAATTTGTCCAGGTTCACACAACTAGTAAGTGCCTGAGGCTGGATTTAAACTCAGGTCTTCCTGACTCCAGGTCCAGGGTTCTATCTACTCTTCCACCAAGAAATTAGACTGAAGGCAAGTACACATTTTTATGTTTTTGGGTGGGGGGAGGATCCTGACCTGTGCTTTCATCTGTATAGAGAACTCCTAGTATGGAAGCTCCTTCTGCTAATCAAAGACTGCTTTCTAACTTAGTCTTAGAGAATTGTCTGGGGTGCCTGCAGTCACACTATTAATATGGGTCAGCATCAGGATTTGAACCAAAACCTTCCTGACTCCAAGGTTATCTCTCTCCATCCATTATGCCATGCTGCCTTTCTGGCCTTCTAATTAAAAGGAGAAAATAGATATATGGAAATAGACCTAGATGGATTAACAGATTGAGTGCTGGGCCTGAAGTCACGAAGACCTTATTTCAGATCCAGCCTCAGACACTTACCAGTTGTGTGACCTTGGGCAAACTAACTTCTGTTCGCTTCAGTTTCCTCAACTGCAAAATGGGGACAACCATAGCACCCCCCACTGTAATGTTAATGGGATGTAAGATATTCCCCTCCTGTTAATAGGCCTCAGGTGGAGCCCATTAAGGGAAGCTTGCTTAGCGAAGGCTTGCTTGTAGGAAGGCTTTCACACCTTTTGCTAATTTCTAGGCACTAAGTCAGGAGAGATTGTGATGTCTTCTAGCTCTGAGAAGTGTATATATACTCTGAGCTGATAATTTTGCTTTGGGGGCTCACTTCTGAGAAGGATCTTGTGATTTCCTGGTCGAGATTCTGAGTGGCAGGATGTTCAGAGCTCCCCACCTGCTCAGATGTAAAGGTTCTCTCCATCCAGGGATGTATCTAAAGTGTCTAGTTGATTCAGGCAGTCAGAGCCCTGTCTGTTGGTCTTTATTTCTCTGCTTGTATTTTTTCTGAAGTTCAGGGTTCTGACTTTTCCCCTGAACTAGTGAATGTGATTAAAAAAGATTGTTGACCCCTTAAAAAGCTAGCTTTCTTAGTAAAGCAAGTCTAAGAACCTGTGCTAGCAGCCATCCTGGGTATGCCAGTGTTGTTGCCGCTATACCCTCCCAGGGCTGTGAGGATCAAATGAGATAATATTTGTAAAACACTTACCAAAGTGCCTGCGCATAGTAAGCATTATGTAAATGCTAGTTGTTATTTTATTATTACTATTATAATATTAATAAATATTATAGTATTAACTATTACTGTGACCCCACAGTAGCAGGGTCATGATGAGAGCAGATGGACCTTTATAAGTTTACTTCTTTGCCCAGTTCCATTCATTCTCTCTGCAGAGCAGAGCAGGAGAGACACCCGGGCCAGCTTGGACTGCTGCTCTAATGGGCTGTGTTCTACAAGAGGCATGAACCAAGATCAGAACCAACGTGGCCCAGACCCAGACACCGAGGTCAAAAACAGGAGAAACAGAAAGAAAAGGCTCTTGCCTCAGCAGAGCTCAAAATACCTCAAAGATCTCAAAGCCAGCGATGTCCAGCACCCCGATGAAGAACTGTCTCTGCATCTTGGTGTCCAATGTCTTGTTAATCCTGGCCACGAGCCACTTGAACATTTTGTCATAAATGGCTTTGCCCAGGGCACCGATGGAATTGTTGCACTGATCCATGTTCTGACCCTTCTGCACAAACTCGTTACCGACTTTGACTCGAGGCCTGGTGATGCCCTTCTGCAGCTCACCAGAGTTGAGACCCATGAGGTGGGCGACTTTATCAGCCACTGTTGAAGGTAAAAAAGAAAAGGATCCCTGGGTCCTTATGGACACATATAGCACCTCCGTGTCACATAGGCAGTACAACATAATGTGGTGGTATGATCTTAGGCAGCTATGTCAGCTGGTAGAGAAGGTGGAGTTACTCAGTCCTGAGCTCAAATCCAGCCTCAGACACTTAATAGTTGTGCGATACTTAAACCTCTGCTCACCTCTGTTTCCTTATCTGTAAATTGGGGCTAATAGTAGCACCCACCTCCCAAGGTTGCTGTGAAGATAACATTAGGTCATATTTGTGAAGGAATCTCAGATATCATTTTATTCTAAACTCTTCTTTTTTCAGAAAAGAAATCAGAGAACCAGAGGGGAAGTGACATGTCCAAGGTCACAAAGCTAGCTAGGAACAGATCTAGGACCTGAATCGAGGTCTCTGGCTTCCTTGCTAGGTCAGGAACTCTCTCCACTGCACCCCCACAACCTCCTCACCTATGTTACCCATCTCCCAATACCATTTGTACTGTCTGGCCCCATGCCTGAAACGCTCTCCCTCCACACTTCTGCCTCTTGGTTTCCTTGGATTTCTTTAGGATTCAGCCCAAATCCTACCTTCTATAGGAGGCCTTCCCCAGTCTTCCTAGCTTCTAGCCCCTTCCTTCTGAGACCACCTTCTATTTGTTGTTGTTCAGTCATTTCAAACATATCACCATTTGGGGTTTTCTCAGCAAAAACACTGGAGTGGCTTGCAATTTCCTTCTCCAGCTCGTTTTACAGATGAGGAAATTGAGGCAAACAGGGTTAAGTGACTTGTCCAGGGTCACACAACTAGCAAGTGTCTGAAGCTGAATTTGAACTCATGAAGATGAACCTTTCTGACTCCAGGCCCTGGTGCTCTAACCAGTGCCCCACCCAGCTGCCCCACCTTCCATTTATACTCCTATACATTTATATCTCCTATGGAGATATTTATTTACTTGTCACCTCCTCAATAAGAATATGAGCTCCTTGGGAGCAGGGACCACCTTCCGCCTTTTCTGTGTATCACCAAGCCTAAGGAAGCAATGCTCATCGAGGGACTAATTGAATCTTTTCAGTGGTAGTCAGGGTGACAGTCATTACATTACCATGGCCCTGCTTGGGGCAGCCAGTAGCACAGTAGATAGACCACCAGCCCTGAAGTCAGGAGGACCTGAGTTCAAATCCAGTCCCGGACCAGACACTTGACACACTTACTAGCTGTGTGACCCTAGGCAAGTAACTTAACCCCAATTGCCTCACCAAAACAAATGAACAAACAAAACACATGACCCTGCTGACCATTGCATGATTGGTTTGCTTCTGGACAGCCCTGGCCTATATTCTTGGCCAAACAACCTACCCTCGGTGGTGTCCACTTCTGCCTGCTCCTCCCTTGGTTTCTGCTTGAATTTCATGTTCCCGAAATGCATGATGCCCCCAGTAAGTTTGTAAACCCCAATCTTCTCCTCTGCTAGGAAACCCAGGACATCAAAAGCCACCTAGAAATTAGCAGGGAAGAGACATGCTCAACAAAGGGCTTGATGAAGGACTGAATCCTCATCTCACATCACCCAAGGAGAGAGTCTGTCTACATAAGCACATATGTATGTGTATATATTCACACGCACACACACACCATACACACACACATCTCTATCTCTATCTCCCAGCAGGTCAACAATATCCTAAAGTCAGGAATAGCGCCTTTTGCTTGTTCTCAGGGAAATGTCTATCATCTTCAAACAATGACCCACAAATCAGATCCTTTCCCAACATTCATTGAAAGGCAATGTTTCCAATTGTATAGACTGTCAGATTCAGTTAATATGTTGCTTTGTTTTGCTGATCTAATTTTTTTCCTCCTCTTCCTTTTTTATTCTCTGTTAAAAGGCATGGCTTTCGGGGTGAGAGAGGTGAAAGGACATTTAGAGATGATGGGGATGGAAAAAAACAAACAAAAGATATCCAAAAAAATTAAATTTTGAAAAGAAATGTAATATTTCCTAGCTGAAATTCTAACTAAGACAGGACCCCATATCTCAAGTTCATTATAGATAATTGTCCAGATTTACCTTAAATATCTTGACCAAAATCACATTGGTCAGAATTTATTTCTAGTTTTGAGCTTGGCAAAATAACAATATCTATATTTTTCTGACTGTAGAATACCCTGGGGCTTTTATAATTTAAACACTGGGGAGGAACAATCCCAATCAATATTTTCCCGAGTCTCAAGTTATTGAACGAGTGTCTGTTTAAATAGATAGATCTTCTGAGGAAATCAATTTCTTATGAGGGAACAATCTGTGCCCTAAGTTAACACCCTGCTCACCGGTTCATTAAGACTCTGTTTACTCTACAGCATGAACTAGACTGTCTGTAGCTTTGGAGTAACAGGCTCTTTCCCTAAGCTAATACAGTTTCTCTGTTGCCAGGATATTCAGCTATTTGCCTGGTCCCTGCAGCAGGCCTGGACCTGGAGCCTGCCAGCAGCAACCATCCCTTCCTCCCCAGGCCCATAAAAGGAAGAATCTTCCCAGCCTAGAGCCCACACTCTGTATTGTACCAGGCTTCTTCCCTCAAGGTGGCCACCACGTTATCCCTTAGGTTTCTCTTTTCCAAGCTTCAACTGACTATTATTATTATTGTTGTTGTTAAATTAATGTGTAATTAACATATAATTATTGTTATTAATAATAGCCAGCATTTATATAGTGCTTTAATGCCTATAAAGCATTTCACATATGTTAGTTCATTTATCATTTGATTCTCAAAACAACCCTGGCAGGTGGGTGCTGCTGTTATCCCTGTTAGAGTCAGCTAAATGCTTATTTGTCCTTCATTCTAGAAGAGGACCATGACATCAGGAAGGTGATGCCATGACTTGCAAGTGAATTGGATTTAAGTGAGGAAGGGCGGTGCAAAGTCACCAGCCTCACTATCTCCTCTGGAGTCATCTGGGTCCAGTGGCCAGATATAGATCAGGACAACTAGAGATGGCCCTGGATGCAGGGGGAGACCTTAGCTTTTTTAAACTAAGGTCTTTCCCAGGTTTCAGTTTGTTTGAGCACTCAGACTGGAGTCAGGAAGTCCTGCATTCAAATCCAGCCTCAGACATTTACTATGTGATCCTGGACAAGTCATTTGTCCTTGATCTGCCTCAGTTTCCTCAACTGCAAAATGGGAAAAATAATAAGAGCATGTACATTCCCAGGGTTGTTGTAAGGATCCAGGGAGATAACATTTGTAAAGTGTCTGGCTAATAGCACTTGTTTTCTTTCCTTCCTATTTTACAAATGAGGAAACTGAGGCTAAAAGGCCTTCCCAAGGCCGCACAGGAAGTAACTAACAGAGCCAGGATGTGAACTCCTGAAGGCTTTGACTCCAAATCATTACCCTCTCCCACACTGTTTCCACCATCACTTTGTACCAATTGCTGTCCTTTCACACTCACATCTGTGATCTGTAATTCTTCCCCATCGTCCATGTTATCGACAACAGTGACACCCTGGCTTATCCAGTGGTATTCCTTGGGATTGGGCACCAGGAGCAAACTTTCTGTAGAAAAAGAGAAATCAAGAGAACTCCATGATGACCGACAGCAGCACCAATGGAAGTAAAAGCACGGGCATGGGGGTGAAAAGACAAATATCACTGTGCCTCACTGTACTGGTTACCATTAGACTTCTCATGGACCTCTTGTGAAATTTCAGAGGACATTTCCTCTGGCACTTGACAAAAGACCATCCTGCAGACTTGCAACAACCCAGTTAAGACTTGAGATAGCACAAAGAGCCAGAGGAAAAAGGCTCCAATGGTTGGGGGGCATCCCATCCTTCCACTTATCTTCCTTCCTACTTCCCCCTTTCTTGTCTGCCCCCCTACTCCTCTTTCTAATTATCACAAAAAAAACCAACCCAAGACTCAAGTGGTCAAAGGGGCCAATGAAATGGTATGAGTGAGCAGGACAGTGGGTTCATTGAGTTAGAGCTGAAAGGGACCTTCCAGGTCATCTAGTCCAGCCCTATAATTTTGCAGATGTAGAAATTGAGAGCAGGAAACGTTAAGTGACTTGGGTAAGGTCACACAAGGGAGTAAATGGTAGAGCTGGGGTTTGAACTCACGTCCTGTATTCCAGATTTGACACTTTCCACAGCACCATTTTGTCTCTTCTACTGTCCCACATGGATTCCTTTCCTTAAATCCCAAGCCCACTATTTCTTCTTGAATAGTCTTATTCCAAGGATATGATTCTCAACTTGAAGAGATTATCAGAGACTATGAAGGCATCAATAAGACTGGCTAATAGCATGGTGAGGGTGGAATAGGGGTTCCTTTCATATTGAAAGCAATGGACAAACCAGGCATTTCAATTTCTGAGGAAAGGAGGACATAGAGACAGTTCTTTACCAAGAAGTTCAGGCTTCTTATTAGAAAGGATCTGGTAGAAGATATGGTAGCCTCTCTCAGCAGCTTGCTGGGAAATGACTCGAGATTTCTCTAAGAGATCTAAAGAAAAAAAAATATAGATACAAGTTAATGCACAATTTGTTCTTATATTAACCGTGGGGAAAAAAAGAGAACACTTGGGGGAATAATACATGCCTAACACAGTTGGAAGTTGTGGGATGTTGCCTCCCTACTCTGTCAGCCCCATCCTAGGTCTTTCTCCACTGCTCTGGAACAGGATCCCCCTCCCCTCCCCCCCCCCCCCCCATCTGTACCCCTACTCCTGCTCCCACAAGACTTTCTACAGTGCAGGTCTGGCATCAATAGCCCCTCATTGCTATTCCGTGCCTCTTCCCACACCTGCTTGTTATGAAGCAGACGTTGGGGCCTTCCAGGACAGAATATCACCACCAGCTATGAGATTAGGTCTGAAGGGAGGACATTGTATATTCTGATCATGTATTTCTCCCAATGGACCTTTCTCTAACCACTAGTGCTATGCCTAGACTCATTCCTTAATAGTGCATTGTCACTCTCTTGTATCCTCTCTAACCCAGTGATTCTGAATCCAATTTCCAACATACAGTCACCTTTCTTCATCCCCATTGGTCTGTTCCCTCACTCTCATCTGTCTCAGTCCTACCTTTCCCTTCTCCCCAGTGTCCCACTCCAAATCTTCCCACCCCTTCCACTGTTCCCCCTGGATCATCTGCTCCATAATTAACAAACCTCCTTTTCTTTTTTTTTTCCCAGAATTAATTTATTTATTTTTAGTATTCAACATTTATTTCCACAAGATTTTGAGTTCAAACTTCCTTTTCTCTTAAGCCTCTTCCTCTCTCACTCCTTCCATCTTCTGTCATCCACTGAGATCTGACTCCCTGATGACATTGCTTCCCTTCAAGCATAAGCTACACCTTCTCTCATCACTCCTCTCCCTCTACTCACTGGTTGCTATAAGGGAGTTAAAATATTCCTTACTCCCCATTGCCATTCCTCTACCACCATCACTCAACAACTTCTCCTTTAAAGTTATACTATACAAATGTATCCCCCTAATCCAGATCCTCTATTAAGCATTAATCCCTAAAACGTTCTTCTTCCTTCCTTCCTCAATATGTTCAGTGCTTGGCCTATACTCTTCCTTCCTACCCCAATTTCTGCTCCTATACTAAAGGACTTCAGCACACATACTGATGCCTCCTCAAATAATCTAACTTGCCAGTTCCTCGGTCTATTCAGTTCTCATGACCTGCTCCTCTGCTCTGCCCCAGCTACACAGAGAAATGATCAAATCCTTGATCTTGCCCTAACTCAAAAGTGTTCACTTCCATATTCATAAACTTCAACATTTCTTTAACTGATCAAAAGTTTTCATCATTCGACTTTCCCTCTGCCTTATAACCCTCCACTCTGTTCTTTATGCTCACTGTGACTTCTTTTTCCTCCAGTCCTTCCCCAGACCATGATCCCTATACTAGCCATACTCTTCTCCTTTCCTTAGCTTGACCCCCTTGGTCCGCTAATTCAATTCAACACGATCTACTCTCAAATATCTTGCTTCTCTGTCTACCTTCCCAAACTCTGGCTCATTCTCATCATTCACTTCTTTCACTTCTATTCATGTATCCTTGAATGGACATGGAGGAAATCATAAGGCCACAATGGTAAATGCTTGTTGAGTTGATTGGTTAACTACAAAATTATGTTATCGATCTTAACTGGGCCCTCACTACGGAATAGCACCTTCCATCTACTCTCATATAACTTGTGTGGACCCAGTTATTTACATGTTGTCTTCCCATTAGAATGTAATCCCCTTGAGGGAAAGGACTATTTTTGTATTTCTTTGTATCCCTAGCACTTCACTTTTTTGTCCTTTGTTCTCAAAGAGGACCAATGATATCAGAAAGGTAACATCTTGACTTGCAAGTGAATTGGATTTAAACTGGGCTGTGCAAAGTCATCAGCCTCACTCTCTTCTCCAAGGTCATCTGAACCCAGCGGCAAGACATAGGTCAGACAGATTGGAGATGACCCCACACGCAGTGGAAGACCTTGAATTTGTTAAGCTAAGCTTCATTTGGTGGTGGTTGATAGATTGATGGACTCAAAGCCCTTGATCCTTCTGGTTACCCTTCTCTGGATGCAACCATGCCCTTCCTAAAAGTCCATTTCAACAGATTTAGGATCCCAGAAAAAGCCTCCCAAATGCCGAAAGCTAGCAGCAACTTACAGCTCTCAATGTCAGCCCCAGCTAGCTTGCCAGTGGTGCCGAAGTGGATTCGGATAAACTTGCCCTGAGAAAAAAAGGAGAAGAAGAAGAAGAAGAAGAAGAAGAAGAAGAAGAAGAAGAAGAAG
>NW_027185764.1:8249702-8300105 GCF_028583685.1 Petaurus breviceps papuanus
GAAGAAGAAGAAGAAGAAGAAGAAGAAGAAGAAGAAGAAGAAGAAGATGATGATGATGATGATGGTGGAAGGGCTTGTGAGGGAAGGAAGGGCACATTCAGGTTGTCATAGAAACAATGGATCAAGCTTGGCCTCACATGCAGATTAGTCCCTCCTCCTGAAATTCCATATGAGTTCCACATGGGTACCTTTGGGTCAGATCAGGCTCTCAGTTGAACTGGAATGTTGAACTGCAGGTTTTTCATGCAAATTGGTGGGAAAAGGACACGTTTCCAGGATTAAGTCCATACCCACTTGACCTCTGAACTTTTCCAAAAGGCAATTAGTGTAACCTTCACTTTTTTTTTTTGACATTTCAAGGATGAGGAAGAGGGAGTGGACAAGAGCCCATTTATTTATATAGAATTTTTAAGGTTTACACATTGCTTTCCTGCTAAGAAAGGTAGTACAAGTATTATCATGTCCATTTTATGGACAAGGAAACTGAGACTGGAAGAGTTAAGAGAAATGGCAAAGGTTAAGCAGCTAGGAAGTAAGTGGCTGAGTCAGAAGTTGAAGTAATTTGTAGTCCTTGGACCCCAAGACACAGACTTCTGCTGCCATGCCAGTTGTATCTCAAGGCAACAAAAATGGTTTGTCCTACTTAGGAATTTGGTCAGCCTCCTCTATGTGGGGCATCCAGCCCTGTCTATATGTCAGAGTTGGGGTAGCTAGGTGGCACACTGAAAAAAGCACTGGTCCTGGAGTCAGGAGGACCCGAGTTCAAATCCAGTCTCAGATGCTTAAAACTTACTAGCTGTGTGACTTTGGGCAAATCATTTAACCCTAATTGCCCTGCCTTCCCCCTCCCAAAAAAATAAATTGGGACTTTGAGAGATCATACAATCTGTCCTCCTGCCAAACTATATCTAGTTGAACTTAAAAGATAGATATTTAATTTCCTTTAAACATCTCTTTTAAAAAGTACATTTCACAATTTTCCTTGGTTATTTATATTCTATTCTGGGTCTGTGCCTTTATTGGTTTAGAGATCTCCAGGTGTACAATCTCCCTCCACCAAAACACACAGCAACTCATCTGAAACTCAGTCTTAATGGATTGCCTGAGGCATAGAGAGAGGTTATATGTTTTGACCATGATCACATGCCTAGTATGTATCAGAAACAAGACTTGGTTCCAGGTCTGTTTGACTCCAAGGCCAACCCTGTCTTAGAGGTACAGTGACTAGGGTGCTGGACCTAAAAGACCTAAGTTCAAATCTGCCCTCAGACACTTACTAGCTGTGTGGCCCTGGGCAGGTCACTTAATATTTCAGCCTCAGTTTCATCATCTATAAAATGGGGATAATAATAGCATTTACTTCACAGGATTATTACAAAGATTAAATGAAATTTTATATGTGTACATATCTTTATAAAGCTTAAAAATGCTTTATAAACACTAGTAATGATTATCATTGGTAACCTGCTCTTGAAGTTGATTTGAAGTCAGTCATTGAGACGGGCAAAGGCAAATGTTTAAAGACATGTTAAAGGTACTCACAAATCTAGAGGAATTGTTGTTCCTCGTAGTCTTGGCATTACCAAAGGCCTCCAGCACAGGGTTGGCCTGGATGATTTGATCCTCCAGGGATCCCTACCCCGGGAGGAACAGAAGACAGAGCTGTCAGATGTCTGCCAGTCTGGGAGTCAGAAGCTATGATTCTTACCACATTGACTTAACCAGGCAGCAAGCCGGTCTGCCACACAAAGCACTGCTTACTATCTCTGTAAACACTCCTTCATCTTTAATAACTATCTTAAATATTTCCTACTGATCAATGTACACTCTAAAGAGATTGAAAATATTTTTTTTCCTTTTATTCTAGCTAAACAAACTTCCTCCCTCCCCCCCCCCTTTTTGGGCTGTGTTTCCATAGCAATCACAGGCACCTCCATGCTGATAGATTTCTTTGCATTCTTGCCTCTCATTAGCTAGAAAAAGAAGTAGGCCTTATTTTGGGGGAATCTTCTATCTGTTCAGAGAGAGCCTGCGCAGATAGGCTTTCTATGGCAGATTATTTTTTAAATTATCTTAACAAGTCAACTTCCCTTCCCCAAAGTTTGACTAGTCTCTGGATGTCAAATGCAATCCAAGGCAGGTCAAAGGCTGTCTTTCCAGTGGAAAAAAAATGTAACTTTCTGGGGCAACTAAATCCTTCCTGAGACTGATAGGCCTTCTTCCTTCCACCCACTTGGAAAGTCATACCTTGCCATCTGAAGACTGTTTGCCAGTGCCTCCGATGTTGGCAAAGTACTGAATGACCTTCTTGGTATTTTCAGTCTTGCCAGCACCAGATTCTCCACTAGAGATTAAAAAAGAAAAAAGAGGCCAATGAAGAACCAAGAGGCAGAAAACACCATGCCCAGTAACAACAGCAACCAGAATTCATGCCAAGAATGGCCATCCTTGGTAGTGTCTCCTTGGTAGAATGCAAGCTCTATGAGGGTAAGGGACTGGTTGTTTAAAAATTATTCTTTGTATTCCCAGCACCCCCATAGTGGGAGTAAAGACAGGCAGGAGGGTGATCAGGGTGCTGCACTAATAACCTTATAAAGTCAGGAGAAAGTAGAAGGCCTCTATCACAGGTGTGGGCAGTGCTGGGAGGAGCTCAATATAAATTTTTATCATGAGTATTTACATCTTGGGAATCAGTAAACACTACAAATTAAGGCTTGGTTTACTGTTTTGTTGATTCTCTAGATTTAATTAAATGATGGGGAAAACATTGATGATACAGATTAAAATGAAAAGTATTTCATGAGTAATTTTGGATTGTTGGAAGGACCTCTTGCCCCAGTGAGATTGCACATCCATTTAGTATCAGGGTACACCCAAAATCTAGCATGGTACCTTGCATATGTTGGCCTAGAAAAACAATTTCATCAGTATGAAGCAAATCCCTCCACTGACACATTTCAATAGTCATTCTGTAACTTTGCAGTCTAGCAGAACTGCACGGAAATGTAGAAAGAATAATTGATCACATAACCTTGTATGCTTCAGAGGCAGGACCTGAACCTGGATCTTTTGGGCTCCAGGGTCAGCCTTCTATCTACTATGTCATACACATAAGAGGCACTCAGTAAATGTTTTCAGATTGAATTAGATTGAACCCTTCTCTCCAGAGGCATTATTAGCCCTCTGACAATAGAGACAGGCCTTAGGAGACTCAGAAAGAATCACTCTCTACACCCCCATCAGTTAAAGAGACAGTGACTTGAGGTATTTGCTACTGTTAAACCTATTTGTAGCTTGCAAAGTTACTTACAAAGCACAGGCAATTAATGATAATTATGTGAATGTCTAATTATATGCACAAGAGACCAACATAATTATGTGTATAGACCGAAAGACAGAAGGAATACTTACGTGATTAGCATAGACTGATTTTCCCGATCTGTAGGAAGGGGGAGAAAAGATACCAAGATGCAATTAGCAAACATTTTTACTTCCCCAGTTTAGCTATTTAGGCTTTGACTACAACCAAACCCAAACAATTATGCATCTGAGTCACCATTTTATCCCTGCTAGAGGCCTCAGGCACAGAATAGAATTTGTCAATGAGACTAAGACTCACCAAATCTCCGAGTTGGGAAGTCTGAGGTCTTAGAGGTTTTCTGGTCTAATCTCCTACCTGATAGTCTCCTCGGTAGGGTCAATGGCCCTGCAGCCTTTGTTCGAAGGTTTCCAATTAGTGGGGAACTTGTGACCCACCAGGCAGGCATCCCATTTTCAGATCATCATAACCATTAGGAAACAAGGTGGCTCAATAAATAGAGACCTGGGCCTAGACTCAGGAAGACCTGAGTTCAGATCTAGCCTTAGACACTTTCCTAACTGTATGATCCTGAGCAAATCACCTTAACCTCTGCCTGCCCCAGTTTCCTCAGCTGCAAATTGGGGATAATAACCACCTAACCTCTTAGATCTGTTGTGAGGATAAAATGAGACAGCATTTGCAAAGCACTTAGCATAGTGTCTGGCACACAGTAGGTGCTTAATAAATGCTTGCTTCCTTCTATTAAGCCGAATCTGCCTCCCTCTAATTTTACCCATTGTTCTTTTTCTGTTCTCTGGAGTACAAAAAATAGATGTAATTTTCCCCCCCTCCCCCCTCCCCCCCAACAAGATAACCCTTCAAATACTAGAAAACAATCATCAAGTGCCTCTTGCATCTTCTTTTCTCCAGGCTAAACAGTTTGTTTAACTACTCATCATATGATGAAGGGATTGGATTGGATGGCTTCTAAGTTGCCTTCTAGGTCTAAAGCTATGGTTCTATGGAACAACATGGTTTCAAGTATGCCCACCATCCCAGTCACCATTCTCATCACCAGATTTTCCATGTTTGTTAATGTCCCTCCTAACGTGATGTTCATTCCACCCACTCATTGCAAAGGGGTAGATGCTTTTGGAAGACTGCATAAAATGTGGAGTTTTTTTATGTTTTGCTTAGCTTTACGGAATTGCTTTTTAAAAATTTATTTTTTATTCTTTATCAAAAGGGATAACTGGAGTGGAGAGGAAAATATTGAGAAATACTGGTGATATTCAAAGAAAAGCTACTAAGAAATGCTTATTTGGGAGGTAGCTAGGCGCCGTAGTGAATAGAGCACCGGCCCTGGAGTCAGGATGACCTGAGTTCAAATTCGGCCTCAGACGCTTGACACTTACTAGCTGTGTGATCTTGGGCAAGTCATTTAACCCCAATTGCCTTGCCTTCCCCCTTCAAAAAAAAAGTGGTACCAGCCCTTAACACAATGTTCCATCTGTGACCCATTCAGCTCTGAGTACAGTAGAATTAATGAACTTCCTTTCTCTAAATACTCCATTTCTGTCAGTATAGCCCATGATTATATTAGCCTTTTGGATAATGACGTGACACTGTGTCTCATATTAAGCCTGCAGTCAACTCGTACCCCTAGTTCTTTTATCCCAGGAGCTGCTGCGAAACCACATTGTCTTCCATCTAGTATTTGTACAGTTGGTTTCTTGACTCTCTGGTTGGTATAAAGTCAAGAGTAATAAGCCTGATTAAAAGGCCTAGTCTGATGCCTCCAGACGACATCGAGATTCGTCTGGGTTCTTGGAGGCTTTGCCAGCAGAACCTAAGCTCTGGCATCTATCTCCTACCCAACATGGGATTGATGAGCTCCAACTTACCCCGTACATATCTTTTTCATACATAGTTGTTTGCATGTTAGCTCCTCCTTTTAGAATGTGAGCTCCTTAAAGGCAGGAATTATCTTTGCCTTTCTTTACGGAGTATGCCCAATATGGCCAGTGCTTAACAAAGTGCCTGGCACAGTCGTTCAGTCAATCAACAAGCATTTATGTATCAGGCACTCTGCTAAGTGCTAAAAATTAAGAAAAGTGTCCCTGCTTTCGAGGAGTTTACATTCTAATGGGAGAAGACAACCCATGAAAGGAAGCAGAAAGGGATGGGGAAGTAGGGGACAGTGGATAACTTAGAAAGTAATCTGCATAGGACAGGGTGGAGAAAGAAGTCCAGAAAGTCAGGAGGAGAGCCTGGAGGGGAGTGAAGGAACGCATATGGCTAGCCCAGGTGGATCCTGAAAATAAAGGTTCTGAGAGGAACTGACCAATCGCAAAGCGTATAGTAAATGCTTAATACAAATTTGTTGTCTTGATTAGATGCAATCTGGCCAAATTCAGAGTAACTCATCTTGGTACATTTTGACCTTACAACTCACAAAAACTTTTAAGTCCATTGAGACACTTGACTGTTAGGTGAAATTGAGTTTTTATGTTTGGATGCATGTTATAAAAGTCTTAAAGTTAATTATCTGAAACGGCGACATTTTTTTTTTTTGCTTTTTTCCGGGGGGGAATGCAGGGCAATTGGGGTTAAGTGACTTGCCCAAGGTCACATGGCTAGTAAGTGTTAAGTGTCTGAGGTCAGATTTTGACTCCAGGGCCAGTGCTCTATTCACTGTGCCACTTAGCTGCCCCAAACTGCAATATTTTTACTAGCTATGATTCTCAACTGGGCATATGAAGTGTAGGCCAGACCTATGATATTTTATCAAATAAACCTAATATAGCCATATCCCTTCTTTCCCTGAGCACCCTCTGCCCCTGTTGGTGATTTTTACATTGTGGGGATTTCCAGTATGGAAATTCCCTATACCAAGGGAGAGCAACACCTCATTTTCATCTCATCTTTCCTTTCCAACATCATCATTTCTCTCCAGGCTACACTCTAGACTTCCTCCACCATACCCCAGCTGTTCATCTTGAAGCTGACTCCAGCCCTGGAATTCCACATTAGAAGCGTCCTCCACCCCGAGGCCTCTCCCTTTAGGTGGTGCCTCCTAGGCCTTCCATTTAAGGAGAGCACACAGGCCAAGCACATCTTATTTCTCTCCAGGCTGCATTCCAGACTTTCTCTACAAGTCCTTTCCCCCAACTCCCCTTAATCACATACCTCCAGTCTCCTTCCATTTTCAGCTTCCTTTTATGTATTAGAATATAAGCTCCTTGAGGGCAAGGGCTATGTTTTGGCTTGTATTCATATTCCCAGTACTTAGTACTGTGACTGACATATAATAAGCTCTTAATAAATGCTTGTTGATAACCTGACTTATAGTCTTCATCTATTTATTTATACCTTCATTTATTTAGGCATTCATCCAAAAAGTTGCCTTGAGTACCAAAAAGTCATTTGACTTGGCCAAGGTTATGGTCACGCTTAGAGGTGGGACTTAGGCCAAGGTCTTTCTGACTTTCAGTAGTCCAGATGAGAAATTCTCTTCCTTAGCAAACACTTACCCATGAGCATGTCATGGTAGGCATTGTCAGAGATGGAGAACAGGTGAGGGGGCATTTCTGTACGCTTCTTGCCCTTGTACATGTTGGCCACACGGGCACCATAAATGGGAAGCCACCTGTATGGGTTGACTGTCACACAGAATAGACCAGAGTAGGTCTGAGAGAGAGAGAGAGAGAGAAACACACACAAAAAAGAAGAAAGGAAAGTCAGTCTGCCCTTCTAAGAACCTCCCATAAATAGCAAATGCAGTCTCCTATACCTGCTTTGTTGACCTTCACTCTGTGCCTCATTCTATTAATCACACAAGAGCACATTCTGTCAGAATGAATGAGAAAAGGATTTTCCTTCTCAGGACCAAATCAATGTTTGTGTCTTTGCTATTATTTAAGTAAAATGCAACTTATTTTCAATTTACTCTTTAAAGAGAGATCCTAACCTTTCTGTTCACCCTACAGACTGGTCTGCCAGGTCATGCTCAGCCATTAGGGAAGGGCCAGTCTGGCAGTCAGGAAAGTAAATCCCACTTTGGTGATGAGTATCACAAATTTAAAAATAGAAGGGCCTCCAAAATCATCCAGTCCAATTCCCTCATTTTGTAGATGAGGACCTTGAGGCTCATGGAAGTCCAAGGTCACACAGGGAGTAAATAGCAGAGCCAATATTTGAACCCAGGACTTTTAACAAAAAATCAAACCCTCTTCCACTATACCAGGCAGCCTCAGGCATAGAACAAGCCATATAGATGTGTCTTAGGTATCAGGACCAATAGATAATTTGGAAATGATAGAGTTTAAAACTTCTTCCTTCTGCAGATGAGAAAACTGAGACCCAAAGAGAGGAAGCAACCAGCCCATAGAAGGCCACCTAGTAAATCGGTGACAGAGCCAGAACTAGAACCCAGGCCTCCTGATTCCTTGGTCCATGTTCTTTTCACTAGAACACAGTAGCCTATCAATGGACTCAAGCATCACTCCTTTGAGTAATGGATAAATAGGTTTAAAGACAAATCTCATCAGAGATTCAGGTCTTATGTAGGGAAAGCTCTGTGGCTCCCAGGCCAAGTGACAGATTGCCCATTCACGGGCCATGAGTTCTAAGCTCTGTTCTGTCACTAATTAGCACTGTTGTTGTTCAGTTGTGTCTGACTCTTCTTGACCCCATTTGGGCTTTTCCTGGAAAACATACTGGAGTGGTTTGTGCCATTTCCTTCTCCAGCTCATTTGATAAGTGAGGAAACTGAGACAAACAGGGTTAAGTGACTTACCTAGGGTCACACAGCTAATAAGTGTCTGAGGCCATATTTGAACTCATGAAGATGAGTCTTCCTGATTGCAAGCCCAGCGCTCTATCCACTGAAGCACCTAGCTGCCCCAGGCTTGGATAAATACCTTAGTCTTTTCTGGTCCCTCAGCTAACATTAGCTAAGCACTCACATGGATCTATATTTATTCAATGTGATCCAAAAATTAAAGTTTATTATTAAAAATACAATAAGGCTGGTGGGATGGCAGACTTTGCAAAGATTGTAGGTACTATCATGGAAACCTCATCTAATTGTCTAGTCCCACCCCTTAGTTTGAGGCTACACCCACCCTACCCTATACTAACCATGGGAGATGAAGTCCAGAATCTCTTTCAGACACATTTCAATGACCAGCAACCTTAACTGTGAAGAATTGCATTCTCATGTCTTAGTTCGTAAAACTGATCAGAAAAGAAATCTTTAGGGGCAGCTAGGTGGCACAGTCTGACCCTGGAGTCAGGAGGACCTGAGTTCAAATCCAGCCTCAGATACTTAACACAAAACTAGCCATGTGACCTTGGGCAAGTCACTTAAACCAAATTGCCTTCCAAAAAGCAAAAAATAAAGAAAATAAATCTTTCCATCTTAAGGTTTGTGGCAATGTAGTGCTAGAAGGAAATAAAACATTTACAAAGCACCTACTATGTGCCAGGCTCTCTGGTAAACACTTAACAAATATTTCATTTGATCCTCACAACAACTTTGGGAGGTAGATGCCATTATTATCATCTCCATTTTGCAGATGAGGAAACCGAGGTAGATAGCAGTTAGCTGTTTTGCCTACTCTCATATAGCTAGTATCAGAGTCAGATTTGAACTCGGCTCTTCTTTTTTTCTTGGCGGGGGGAGCAAGGCAGTTGGGGTTAAGTGACTTGCCCAAGGTCACACAGACAGTGTGTCAAGTGTCTGAGTCCAGATTTGAACCCAGGTCCTCCTGACTTCAGGGCCGGTGTTCTATTCACTGCACAACCTAGCTGGCCCTAAACTCATGTCTTCTTGACTCCAAGCCAGTGTTCCATCCACGGAACCACATAACCACCTCTAAGAGGTAACTGACTGGCTGCAGCAGTAAGAGGGAGAAGATCTGGGTTTAAATCCTGACTCTGCCAATGCCAAGCTGCATGACCTTGGAAAGTGACTCAGTCTTTCTGGGCATTAACCTTCTCATTTGTGAAATGACAAAGTTGGACTAGATGGTCTCGAAGGTCTCTTTCAGCTTTAAATCTATGATCTTCTATGACCTTCTTCATAGAATGGAATGGCATCAGTTTTAGTAAAATCTTGTAATAATAGCTGTTATTTATTTAACACTTTATGTGTATTTTCTCATTTGAACTTTACAGTAACTCTTGAATGTAGGTTCCATGGGTACCCATTTTACAGATAATGAAACTGAGATTCAGAACATCTAAAGGGCTTGTCTGTGACCACATAGCTGGTAGGTGTCTGCACCCAGGATTCAAGCCCAAGTCTCTCCTGCCTCAGAGGCCAGCACTTGCTCCACTTTGTCAGGTTCCCTCTTAATTAAGGTATAAATAGGATGCTAGAAAGCTTGGGGCAGGGAAAGATTCCTTTTGATGCTGTCTTGGAAATGTTATAGGTGATAGGATGGGAGAAGTGGGCCTTCTCTGTCACATGGCCTCAGAAAAGAAACTGAGGAAAAATATGCTTCAGTTTAGAGTGAATAGGTATTTATTAATGTTAATAATAGTGATATCTCACATTTCTATAGTGCTTTAAGGCTTGCAAAACACTTCCCTCAGAGCAGTCCCATGCAGTGAGCACAATTATTAGCCTCCTTTTCCAGATGAGGAACTTGGAGTTCTGACTTGCCCTTGGTCACACAGCTAGTGAGTATCTGAGATGGGTAGGATTTGAACCTGGGTCTCCCGACTCCAAGGCTAGAATTCTATCCATACCTGGTCCTTCCTGTCTGTTGAGTAAGGAGGCTAGGCCATGATTTCCAAGCTGACTTACCAGCTGAATACCAGTTTACCCCAAACTGAAGCAACATGGAGGTCATTCTTTCTATGGAATATTTCTATGGAATGAGAGAGCTAGGCCATTGTAGACAGGGTGACCACCATCATCAGAAAGGTTTCCATCTTGTGCCACCTGACCCAAAGTTGTGGCAACCCTGGGTGACTTAGCTGCCTCCTATACTCTCCCACTTACATAGATTCTCATGTTGGTGTAACGCTGGCGGAGGTTATCCAGGACGCTGGCCTCATTCAGAAAGGTCATGTCAGCCATGTCGTTGGCCTGGTAGAACTTGGGTGGATTCATCTGTTGGATGTCATCTTTCTTCACAGTAAGTGTCTGCAAGATTGCAAAAACCATCAACACTCTCATTATTCAGAGAAGCATGACTGGCTGCTTCCATGACCTGGGAGCCCCCTCTGACTGACCACACAGCCCTCTTCCCTCACTTCTCCTTCAGCCAGATTCAGTCTGGCAGCTTGAAGGGAAGCAAAAATAGTGATTGCTCTTTGGCAGACTTGGCTCCTGAGATGCTGTTGGCCAAGAAGACATGGCTATTGGCTGCTTGCCTAGAGGGGGTGGGGATGGGCTGGGGAGGGTAGTGGCAGCACAGCAATCTGTTCCTATTCCATTTTTTCTTTATAAAGACATCCCCAGTCTCCCCACCAAGGCTAGAAAGAAAAAAATAGCTTTTTTAAGAGTTAAACCCAAAAATAAGTAGATGGAAGGGTGATGAGAATCTGGCTAGGCTACCCCGAGTTCAAGATCTGACAACCACCTCTAGATATTTCTGGACTTCTGGAGTTCATCCAAACTTAATTATCTCTCTTACTAGGGGAATCAGCATTCTGTGCTTTAAAGAGGACTGGATTTGGTGCCAGGGACTTGAGTTTGAGATCTGGCTCTGCCCCTTATGTGACATTAGGTGAGTCTGACCATCAGTTTCCTCATCAACAAAATGGGAATAATATTTACACTAATAGAGATTTAGATTAGAAAGGAACCTCAGAAGTCATCTCATCCAACCCAATCTGATCTCATTTTACAGATGAAGAAACTGAGGCCAGCAAGGTTATGTAACTTGCCCTAGGTCATGTGGGGATAAATGGTAGGGCAGGGATTTGAACCCAGATCCTTGAGAGGCTTGGCCTCAGCTTAATAGATAGATCAAGGTTACACACATACCTCTTCTCTTTAAATCCATGTGCCTCACTTGTGTGTTCTAGATACTGGAAATCAATCCAAGTCAGTACTTAATGTAATCATTTTGTGTTTAGTCACACATGGACCTGGGGGAGGGGTATCCCTTTGAACAATGTGCCTCCATAATCCCCCGCCTTTCCAGAAAATGCATTTCTCCTGAGAGTGGAACTTGACTTTCATGTTCAGTAACCATATTAAGCCCAGTGCTTTGTTCCCTATGGCTTCCTCTAGCTTCTCTGCACAGAAGAACTGTGGGGCATCTGTGTGTCCCAAGGACGTTGACTTCCCTCATTAGCCAACTTAGCCAAGTAGGTGGGCAGCTATGAGCAGCCCTTATTGGGAGACACAAACTTGGGGCAATGAACAAACTGGACAGCAGAAAAAAGTGCCCTTCACAATAAGGGGTAAGTCTTCCTGGGTCCTCTTCTCTTCTCCCTCTCTACAATTTCACATGGTGATCTTGTCAGCTCCCACGTATTCAACTACTATATCTACACCAATGATTCTCAAATATTTGTCTAGCCCAGGGATGGGAACCTTCAGCCTCAAGGCCACATGTGGCCCTCTAGGTCCTCAAGTGCAGCTGTTCTGCGAAGTTTGGATTCAGTGAAAGGGCTGCACAACCTAGGGTCATCCTTGACTCCCTCATGCACCCCCCTCCCCATTCAATCTGTTTCAAAGGCCTATTGATTTTACCCTTGTAACATCTCTTTGTACAGTATATACCTTCTTTTCTCCTCTGATACTGCCATCATGCTGGCACGACTCCTCATATCCTCACACTTGGACTACTGTAATAGCCTGCTGGTGGGGCTTCCTGTCTCAAGTCTCTCCCCATTCCAGGCCATCCTCCACTTATCTCTCTAAGGGCTTTTCCTAAAGAACAAATCTCTACCTCTCTCTCTCTCTCTCTCTCTCTCTCTCTCTCTCTCTCTCTCTCTCTCTCTCTCTCTCTCTCTCTCCTCCCCCTCTCTCTCCTTCACTCTCCTTTTTCTTTCTTCCTTGCTCTTTCTCTTCCTCTCTCTCATTCTCTCTTTCTTGTTTTCTTTCTCACTCTCTCCCTTCTCCCTCTCTCTATTCCTTTTTTTCCCTCTCTCCTTTTCTCTCTCTTCTTTCTTTCTTTTTCTTTTTCTCTTCCTTTCTCTCTCTCTCTCTCTCTCTCTCTCTCTCTCTCTCTCTCTCTCTCTCTCTCTCACACACACACACACACACACAAACACACACACATTTAGTAAACTCTAATGGCTCCCTATCAATTGCAGGATCAAATGTAAAATCTTCTGATTAGCTCATAAAGCCCTCCATAACGCAGCCCCTTCCTACCTTTCCTGCCTCCTTACACCTCACTTATCCTCACATGCTCTTGGCCTCCTTGTTTTTTCTCTCCGTCTTCCAACCTCGTGAATTGTCCCCCGTGCCTGGAATTCTCTCCCTCTTCATCTCTACCTTCTGGCTTCCTTCAAGTCTCAGTTAAAATCTAACCTTCCCTAAGGTTTTCCCAATTCCATTCAATGCTGCTGCCTCCCCTCTGTTTATTATCATCTCCAGTCTATTCTATTTCTTGTTTATACATAATTGTTTACAAGTTGTACCCCCCACCCCGCGCATTAAACTGCAAACTCCTTGAGAATAGGGACTATCTTTTGCCTTTCTTTGTACTTCCAGCACTTAACACACAAAGTATCTGGCACATAGTAGGTGCTTCATAAATGTTTGTTGACTAAGATGATGCTGATGATAATAGTACATATTTCTATATCACCTTCAGATTTATATAGCAGTTTCCTCACAACAGCCCTATGAGAAAGGTAATGGAAGTATTATTCTTCCCATTTTGTGGATGGGGAAACTAAGGCTCAAAAAAAGTTTTATGACTTGCTTGAGTTAATAGAAACCAGGATGTATTAATAGGTAGGGTTTGAGCCCAAGCCTTTCTGACTCCAAAGTTTGCCATCAGTCCCCTATGCCATGCCACTTCTCAAGGACCTAAGTTCAAAGCCCTGTTCTACCACTTACTGTCTGGGTGGTCTTGGACAAGTTATATAACCTTGCTGGGCCTTTCTTCATCTATAAGATGAGACCATTGACTTAGATGACCTTTGAAGTACTTTCCAGCTTTAAATCTATATTGATATTATTAGTATTTTTGGCACTAATAATTATTAGTTATCATCA
This sequence comes from Petaurus breviceps papuanus, assembly GCF_028583685.1. NCBI lineage: Eukaryota > Metazoa > Chordata > Mammalia > Diprotodontia > Petauridae > Petaurus > Petaurus breviceps. The sequence continues at coordinate 8,263,199 of NW_027185764.1, forward strand.
GTTGTTGATGAGAAAATTAAGGCTCAGAGAAAGAGCCTTATGATTTATCCCCATGTCACCTAAGTGCCAGAACTAGAATTCAAACCCCAGTTGATTGACACCAAATTCAATGTTCCTTCTTTCTTTTTTGGTGGGGAGAGGCAATTTGGGTTAAGTGACTTGCCCAAGGTCATGCGGCTAATATGTGTCTGAGGCCAGATTTGAACTCAGGTCTTCCTGACCTTAGACCTGGTGCTCTATCCAGCTGTGCTTTGCCACATAGTTGCCCTATAATGCTGGGGAAATTGCTTAAGTTTAGTGGGCCTCAGTTTCCTCAAATGTAAAGTATGGGTGTTGGAATAGATATGACAGTCTTGGACTGGACTTTGAGTCAGCACAAGTATGATACAGTGGAAAGTGCCCTTGATCTGGACTCAGAGGACCTGGGTTTGATTTCTGCCCCTGATATTTACTAGCTAGCCAGGAGCTTTTTAACTTTTTAAACACTTTTTAAGCCTTGTTTTCCTCATCTATAAAATAATAGTCTCTCTTGTCCCTTTCTGCTCTAAATTTGTTATCCTCTGACTGTTGTTATGCCATGAAGATAACTCCTGGAATTGGGGTTCACTCTCGGGGACATCTCCCTGCTTACCTGGTTGGTGATGGTCTTGACGGTGACTTGGTCACCCTGCTCTGATTGGATCTCTCCAGCGATGAAGCCCTCCTTTTCGTCCTTCACCCAACATGACCTCTTGATGTCATAAGGCTTGTTCATAGCTTCTATCCTCTCCTTTTCAGGGGGTGCCAGAAAAGGCATGGGGTCCACATCTTCCCCACACTCACCTTTGTACCCTCCAGGCATCTTGATTTAGTCGAGGAAGGAACCAAAAGGGATGGGGAGCAGGAGGCTGGATTTCCCTTGGGACTGAAGGAGGCAAGAGAAAAGAAGGGAACAGAATTTCACCAGAATGAACAATGAGGTCCTTGAGGAACTCAATCTGCTGTCTATCTCTAGGCTCCGGAAATTTTCTCTGACTGTTCCCAAGCCTGGAACACTCTCCCTCCTCCACTCCACCTACTGACCCCCTAAGCTTCCTTTACATCCCAACTGAAATCCCATCTTTTCCTGGAAGCCTTTCCCATTCCCTCTTAATTCTAGGGCCTTCTCTTGTTAGATATTTCCTATTTATCCTGCTTGGTATGTTTGTTTGCATGTTGTCTTCCTCTTTAGATTGTAAGCTCCTTGAGGGCAGGGAAAGTCTTTTGCCTCTTTTTTGTATGTCAAGCTCTTAGTAGACTGCCTGGCACATAGTAGGTGCTTAATAAATGTTTAATGATTGTTACCCGTGTGTCATCGCCTGGCATGGTACTCTGTATCTATTGGGATTTGATCAGTTCTGGTTGGATGAAGTAGAACTGGTATATGTTGTTGTCTTTGTGCCTTGATTATAAGGAGGGAGAGAGCCTAAGAGGAAGGGGAAATGGGGGAACAGGAAGCTCTAGAACTCAGAACTAAAGAATGATGTGAGAAGGCAGCATGATATAATGATCAAAGGAACAGCAGCAACAGCTAAGCACTTTACATATATCTCATTTGATCCTCACAACAACCTTGGGAGGTGGATCTAATTTTATTATTATCTCCATTTTACAGATAGAAAGTAAGTGACTTATCTAGGGTCACACAGCTAGGAAGGGTTTGAGGCTAGATTAGAACTTAGACAGACATACGGGTCTTCCTGACTCCAGATCCAGCACTCTCTCTGCTGTGCTACTTAGCTGCCTAAAAATTAGAGCTGTCCTAAAGTGTAATGGGCTGCCTTGAGAGGTGGTCAGTTCTCCCTCTAGACAAAGGTTGAAGGATTATTTGTAAGGTATCTTATAGTGGGCATTCTATGGATTGACTGAGATGGCCTTCCAAGTAACAAGGTCCATTTCATTTCTATTATTTTAGTGAATTGTTCTAGAAAGGTTAAACCATTTGCCTGGGGCCATACAACCAATATGTACCAGAAGTTGGACTTGAACTCAGGGCTTTGTGATTCCAAGGCTAGACCTTTCTCCACTAGCTGAAACTTCCATCTCTTCTATGGCTATAAAATAAGAGAATAATTCTACCTACCTCAAGAGGCTGTTGTAAGAGTTTTTATATGCTGTATCCAAAATGGCTATAGAAAAGTGAGCTATTATTATAATTAATATGGAAAGTGGAAAACATTCTTCTCCAATGACTCTGACTCACTTTGCCAGAAGGAGTTTACTTGAGACCAAGGATCTTGCTTCGTTGTCTAAATAGATAGCTATAGATAGAGGGTCTTCTGACTTTAACCCCCTGGGGGAATCTCCATTTCCCTGCTTTGTCCTTGTGATCTCCTTGATTTTCTGAGGCATGTTATAATCTGCCTGGTCCTTTGGTCTCAGAAGAAGCTAAGCCCTTCCAAATGGAGTGGGGCTGTGGCAAGGGACATATAGAGTTTCACAGAACATCAGAACTGGAAGGGACCCCAGAAATCATCTCATTTAATCCCCTAAATTTAAAGTGGAAAAAAATGAAGCCTAGTATGGGAAAAGTGATTTGCCTAAGGTCACACTGGAAGCTGTCACAATTTAAACCCAGGTCTCCCTTGTTCCCACACTGGCAGTTGTCTCTGGTATCTTACTTTTTTGTTTTTTGGAGGCAATTGGGGTTAAGTGACTTGCCCAGGGTCACACACCTAGTAGTGTCTGAGATTAGATTTGAACTCAGCTCCTCCTGACTCCAGGACCAGTGTTCTATCCACTGTACTGCTACTCTATCCACCTGTCTGTCCCAGTCTGTGGTATCTTATTATTCCCACCATATACATCTCTTTTCCTTCCTGCCTTTCCCCTTACCTCACACCCCCACTGTATTTCCTATTTTCCTGCTTCCCCTTTTTTCCCTTCTCCCCTTTATTTCTTTCTTCCCCATGTATGGCCAGAACTCCCAGGGGCAACAACAGACACCATCTTTACTGAAATAAACACTCTGTTTATGACTTGTTGTGATTCAACAACACATCTAATCCTTTTATAACTGACATGGTTGCAACAACAATCTCTGCATTTCCAAATATTAATAAAGATTCCTATTTCTATAGTGATTTATGGTTACAAAACAACTTATAGACATAATCTCATTGTATCCTCATAACAACTTTGTTACAAGCATCACTGTAAACATTTGCAGATAAGAAACCTGGGGCTGGGGTAGGGGGAGGTTACAGCATCATGAATTAAAAAACTGAGGGGGGGCAGCTAGGTGTTGCCGTGAGCACCAGCCCTGGAGTCAGGAGGACCTGAGTTCAAATTTGGCCTCAGATACTTAACATTTACTAGCCCTGTAATCTTGTGCAAGTCACTTAACCCCAATTGCCCTGCCTTCCCCCTCCAAAAAATTTTTTTAAAAAGCAAAAAAAAAAGTTTAAAAAGATCTTAAAAAATAAATTAAAAACTGAGGGGTCAGCTAGGTGATTCAGTGGATAGAGTACTGGCCCTGGATTAAGCAGAACCTGAGTTCAAATTTGACCTTGGACATTTACCAGTTGTGTGACTCTGGGCAAGTCACTTTACCCTGTTTGCCTCAGTTTCCTCATCTGTAAAATGAGCTGAAGAAGGAAATGGCAAACCACTCCAGTATCTTTGCCAAGAAAAACTCAAATGGGATCACAGAGAGTCAGACACTACTGAAATGACTGAACAACAATAAGAAGACAGGAAATGCGCTCAGGCCCTGGGTCAAATGAGTCAATTCTCTCTGATCCTCATGTGACTCCTTTGTAAAATAAGGGGACTGGATTGGATGATCTCTTAAAGTGCCATCTACCTCAAACATCCTGTGACTACTCAACACCATCCAGGACTTGTGTGAGAGCCCATACTCGACACCTTTGACTTATCCTGGGACCTTGGACATTTCTAAAACTTCTTTCTCCTTTTTGAAACAGAGGGAGTCAGCCCAATGCAGAAGTAGTAAGTATACTAGAATGAAAGCAGCTGGTGGCCTGAGATGGGCATCACATTGACCCCTTCATTGGGACGACATCCCTTAGGGACAAGGTTTTACTCCCTCCAAGCCTACTGGGGCGAAAACGAAAAACAGTGATCATTTGCCCATTCCTCCAATAAATACATTCTATCTTAAGGGTCAGTTCTTTGAAAATCTCTAAAGAAAGACTTAGCCTTCACCCCGTGAGTGGCTTTTGAGGAAGTGAATGAAACCTTATAGAACACAAGGGACTCCGCTGCAACAAAAAGGTCAGCATACCTGACCACCTAAGATCACTAACCCTCTTTTAGTCTGGTGTCGTGGCAAGGGACATTCATTTTGTCTATGAGATCTATGAGAAGCTCATGCCCATTTTTCATAGCTTCACTGTTCTCCCAAATAATACTTAGGCCAAAAGCTCTTAATCTTTTTATTATAGACCCTCTTAGGCAGTCTGGTGAAGTCTACAGGCACCTTCTCAGAAGGGCATTTTTAAATGCATTTTATACAAGATTACAAAGGAGACCAATTATACTGAAATAATGAGGTAACTTTTTTCCCATCTAAGTTCATGGAAACTCTGAAAATTATCCAGTTATCCATGGACCCCAGACTAAAAACTCCTGACCTAGATATTACTCTATAAAAGGAGGGAGCTAGACTAGACAATTTCTGGGGTCCCTTCTAGGTCACAGATGCAATCTAGTTCTTCAAACTCCAAAGACCTGATTTTATGACTCATACTCATGGAACACAGGACTGGATGGGCAGGCAGGAAACCTGGGTTTCAGTAGTGTGTCTGTCAGCAGCTCGAGGTAATCAAGTCCCTTCCCCTTCCTGGACCTCAGTTTCCTCTGTAAAAAGAGGGGGGGCACAGTAGGTAATGTCTAAGGTTTCTTCTAGCTCATAGATTTTGTTTCTCAGCTGATCTGACAGGTTCTCTGTCTCTCTCTGTGTCTCTGTGTCTCTCCCCTCCTTCCTCCCCCTCCATCTCTCTGTCTCTCTCAGTGTCTCTGTCTCTTCCCTCCTCCTCCTCCTTCTCCTCCTTCCCCCTCCATCTCTCTGTCTCTCTCTTTCTGTCTCTGTGTGTGTGTCTCTCTGTCTCTGTCTCTCTCAGTGTCTCTGTCTCTTCCCTCCTCCTCCTCCTTCTCCTCCTCCTCCCCCTCCTTCCTCCCCCTTCCATCTCCCTGTCTCTGTTTCTCTGTCTCTGTCTCTCTCTGTCTCTCCCCTCCTCCTCCTTCTTCTCCTTCTCCTCCCCCTCCCTCTTTCCTCCCCCCTCCTTGCCCCTCTCCATCTCTCTGTCTCTGTCCCCTCTCTCTTGCCCTCCTTTCTTGCTCCCCTCTCCTGACCTCTGTGTATGCCGTTTTTATAATTTTTGGGGGATAAGCATCCACAGTCACCTGAATGAGTCTGGCCCCATATTCCTCATCGAGAGCACATCTAGCTGGGCCCAGGTCAGCAATTTATCCTAAACTTTTTATCACTCCACTAAAGGCAGGCCTCACTGCCCTTAGCATCTTAACTGCATTATCCAATTTGCAATCTGGCCTTCCTGGGTTCAGCATCACAGCAGATAATATCACGAAGGACATGAGACCCAAGCCCACATGAAAAGGTATCTGTAAACCCTATTAAAAATCATCAGACCTATCATTAAAGCAAAATGATTGCATAAGACTGGAAGATGAGGTGGTTTTTAATTACTCTAATGCATACAGACCAAAAAAAAAACAAACCTCCTTCCATTCATTCTAATTAGAATGTCTGTACTTTTCAAGACTGGCTCTGATTCAAAGTACCTTATTGAAAATGCTACCTGACTAAGGGGTACCTTGGAAAGAGCTTTGACTCTGGAATCCAAGGACCTGAGTTCCAATTCTGCCTCTGCCCTACTACCTGTGTGCACTTGGGCAACTCACTCAATTTCCCTGAGCCTCAGGATCTTCATCTGTAAAATGGGGGCAAAAGTCCCTTTCATGGCTACATTTGAAAGGTCATGAAGGAAAGGTAATAGAATGCCTGGGACCACCCCAGACCCTGTGTCTTTTCATGCTTCCCTGTTTGTATTCCCAGTGCTTTGTAAAGAGTAAACACTTAATAAATGTTTTTTCATTCATTTAATCATTCCTGGGATGTATCATGCCGTACCTTCACCGCTAGTTCACCAACTCTGTCTTTCTTTACTAATATCTTTCTTTATCAATGTCTTGATAAGCCCCTGCAGCTTGTGAAAGGATCCCACAGATAATGGGTCTTCAGGGACACCTGACCTAACTTAGGTCTCATCCTCTTTTCATCAAAGACTGGCCTTTCTACAGTGATCAGCTCATAGCTTTGTAGTTCTGCTCCGTATTCTCCACTCTTCTTGCATAGACTCCCCTCAAGTGGCTTCCTATCTCACTTTAGGACAGTTGGTACTAAAGAGTTCCCCACATTCACCCTCTCCTCACCTCACCCACCCCACCAACCCTTCCTCGGGTACCTACCAGAGACCGAACTGGAAGACAGTGCCTGCCTAACAGCAGCTGGCCAGCCACTTTTATACCTGCTTAATAGGTCTGAGCCAGCATGAACTTAAAAAAGAAAAGAAAATACCTAGGATCCAATAGCCCAACTGATCTCATCTTCTGAAACATGATTGGACTCAGCCTGAGTCCCTCAGGAGGGATCAGTGAATGCTCTGTTTCTTGGGGAATTCATCTTCCCTTCAATGCCCTTCTAGGGAATTCAGTGACCTCAGTCACCAAATTCAGGCTGTTGGTCTAAATAGAATTGTTGTCTAATGGATTTTTCTCTTAAAGGTACATCTTGAGCCATGCCACTAAAATGAGATCTTAATGATGGAGGGAGGTGGATAGCTCTAGAAATTATTCAGTGCCTGACACGTTGATCTGCTAGTGTACCTGGGATGAGCTTTGAACAGGGTGAAAAATTGGGATCTTTATTCCTCCAGCACTTTGGTGGGGATTAAGAAGAAGGGGATGAGGGGGATGAGGGAGGGGAGCGTGATGTGTGGGTCAGCCTGAGAAAGCACAGAAGTCCAGCATTATGGACTGAGATCCAAAGAAGAACCTATCCTCCTGATTTTAGACCTGTTGGCCACACTGGGGAAATAAATAGCCAGGGAGTTGGATGCTCTTAAAAAATAACCAAAGCTGTCCCAGAAGAGAAGGTGAAAGAATGCACCTCCCTTCCTTCACTGGAGAACTAAGAGTCTATGGGTGAGGAAGATATGAGTTCAAATCTTGCCTCAGATCTTCATTAGCTATGATATTCTGGGTAAGTCACTTAAACTTTCTCTGCCTCATTTTCCTCACCTATATAGGGAAAGAGATGGATTTAATGATATCTAAGGTTCCTTCTAGCTATAAACCTGTGATCCTTTGAGATCTGGTGCATGCAGGGTAACATGGCCCTTTTTTGAGAAACAGTGGAGAGAGCCAGTCTTTGGAGTTGGGAAGACCTCTATTCCCATCCTGCCTCTGACACATACTAGCTGTGAATCCAGCTCTTTCTGATTCCAAAGACTGCATCTCTCCATGCTGGTTTTCAACATAAGGCCATGTAACCCCACCCTGGGTGAGCCCAAACAACAGGAGCCTATAGATTGCTGAATAGTAATCAACAATACACCAATTAAACCACAGTTATGGGCCCCCCCCAAAACACGTTGCTATCCTATGTGATTTCCAAAGGCCCTTTCTAGCTCTAACATTCTCTCATTCCAATCCGTTGTGCTAATTGAATATATTTGTCTCCATCAGAGCAGGGAAAGGTATGACACTCAGCCCTCTCAGGCAGGTTTTATTGTCTCTAGCAGGGGCCGTACTGTAAACAGCTCCAGATTGCAAAGGTGACACTTGGCAGCTGTAGCTGGGAGTGCCAGTCCAATGGAGAGCAGCTCCCTAAAGGGCTAAGGCACCAAGATGTTTCAGGCCTAACACCCTAGGAGTTAATATTCCCTAAAGAATGGTGTAATGTCAGGAAGAACTATTGAGAAGTAGGTGAGCTGAACTGCCTGCCCCCTGATGCTTCCAGGAAGAAATGTTCTCAAGCATATGGAGGCACCAGGATTCCTCAGTTAATGGGGCTTTCCTTCCATTATAGGATTAGTTCCAATGTAGTCTCTGGCTGTTTGGTCTCCTCTTGAGGGTAGTTGGTTGGAGTTCTGATCCCAGTTTATAAATAGTTCAGTGATAACCTGAAGAGAGAGGCTTGTTACCTTGGGGAGGTTAAGGTTTCCCTCATTAGATGGCTCTTAATTGACAAGATGATTATTGTTACCAGGCAAGGGAAAAAAAGTATTCTGGGTTCTTTTTTTCTTTAAAAATAGAGATTGATTGTCTAAATTTATCCCTCTTGGAATAATTCTGATTTAAATAATCTGGGGGAGTTTGAGGGTGTCATGATATGGAAAATCACCGTCACATGAACCCACATGATTGGGAGGAAATGCTGACGTAGTTGGAAATACTGCCCTGGTGTAGGAGTTCTTCACATTTTTGGAATCACAGACCCCTTCAACAGTCTGAAAAAGCTTATGGACCCCTTTTCAGAAACATGTTTTTAAATACATAAAATAAAATATATAGGATTATACAAAGGAAACTATATTGAAATGTAGTTATCATAATATTTTTAAAAATTCATGAACTCCAACATTTGCACAGACACACATATCTTACACTGGAGGAAATTGTCATCAGCATCAATCAATCAACAAATATTTTTTCAGCTCATACTATATGCCAGGCACTATGCTGAGTGAAAGGGAAGGCAAAAATAATCCCTGACCTTAGGGAGCTTACCTTTTTGCTAGTTGTAATTCCACATATTTTATTTTCTGCATTTTAAAACATGCATTAGGTTCATATGAGATACATACAGAGTAGACTGAAGGTAACCTCGGGAAGGGGCAGAGTGGTATTAACAGCTGGGGGTATGCCTGTAAATGGCTTCTTACAGAATGTCCAGTATGAGCTGAGTCTTGAAGGGAAACAGGCGTCATTGATTTAGGGCTGGAAGGGACCTTAGATATCTGCAGTCCAAATGCCAGGAAAGAGTAGCAAAGTAGAAATGAGAAGACCTGAGCCAGAGACCTTTCACTGCCATTTCTGGTAGGGTGTCCATGGGTGAGTGACTCTAGAAGTCACACACTCCTAGTATCTCTAGAAGCCTTACTGCCATCATCTGTAAAATGGGCATAATGATATCTGCCCTGTCTCCTTCACAGAACTATGATCAAACTCAAATGAGATTATGTAGGCAACACACTCTTCAATCCTTCAAGAGTCTCTAATTTTGTCAGCACAAGCATTACATTTGCTGAGGTGGATTGTAAATCCTATCCTCTTTTATAGATGTTCTTTGTGAATTGGGTGAGAAGAAGCAAAAAAGCATCCCCTGGATCTCATCACAGTTTGCTTTATTTATTTATTTTCTTATTGCTTTTTGGAGGGCAATTGGGGTTAAGGGACTTGCCAAAGGTCACACGGCTAGTTTTTTGTGTTAAGCGTCTGAGGCCAGATTTGAACTCAGGTCCTCCTGACTCCAGGACCCCCTGGTGCTCTATTCACTGCACCACCTAGCCTTACATATTTTCACTTTCCATTTATCAGACGATCATAGATTTAGAATTGGAAGAGCCCTTTGAAGTCATCTAGTCTCACCTCATCAATGTACAGGTCAAACAGGTAACAAATATCAGAGTCAGTATTTGAACCCAGATCCTCTGACCCCAAATCAAGCACACATTTCTTCTTTCTACTCTACCACACATTATTACACTCTCCCCTATATAATGATTATTTGATTATGTGCCTTTCTCCCTGTTAGAGCATAAGGTCGTTGAGAACAGGAAAGGAATAAGAGAGAGAAGAAAATTGCAGGGAAGGGGAGGGATGGAGAGGAAAAGAAAAACAAGGGACCACCCAGGGTTAGCTATATTGTTCCAAAGTACTAGGTCATTTAGCTCTGACCTAGAACACATGAGGCATTTTGTAGATGAGTCTTTTTGAAGTTGGCTGCAGGACTGGTGTTCTACCACAGACACAGGGTTTATCAATGGACCTGCCCAAAAAAACTTTCCAGCTTGGTATGACATTCCAGAATTTACCTCTGAAAACTCAGGGTCAGCTCAATGCTGGGATGAGGCATTAGGAGAATTCTCAGAGCATTATCTAATTGGAATATTATAACTACAAAGGACATATGAAGGGAGACGCTGTCTCTCCAGAGAAAGAACTGATAAATAGAAGTATGGATCGAATGATTTTACATATATACATATTTGTGTCTAATGATAGCTATCTCTAGGGCACAGGGGAGGGAAGGAAAAAAAAGAAATTTACATGATAATTTTATATCTAAAAGGAATAGCAAGTTGTACATAGTAGATTGGCAGTTTCATGTGCAATCATCTTTTATTTATTATACTATGTTATGGAAATGCTTGGTTTATCCCATAAATTAAAAATAAAATAACTAAATTTTTTTTAATCAAACGTTCTTATAGTGTATTGGGGGCAAACAGGTAACTCGTGCCCTGGGGCACTTCCAGAGTGCCGCAGCTAAATAACTTAGTGTCTTGGGACAATGCAACAAAGCATGGGTGATCCCTTGCTCTTCTCCCCCCACCCCCAATAAAAAATGTGGGTTTTTTACCTTCTCTCTGTCTTCTTCCCTGACCTTATACTATAATAGGGAGAGAAGTAGACATAAAAATAATCACAATATAAGGGAGAGTGTAATGAATGCGTGGTAGAGTAGAAAGACTGCCAGATTTGAAGTCAAAGGACCTGGGTTCAAATTCTGACTCTGCCATTTATTACCTGTTTGACCTTGGGCAAATTACCTCACCTCTGAGCCTCAGTTTCCTCATCTTTACAATGATGGCGGTTAGACAAGATGACCTCAAAGTCCCTTCCAATTATCAACCTATGATCTTACAATAAACGGAAAATGGAAAAAGTCAAGGCAAAGGGCAAGGAGAAATCTGAGAAGGGGAGATCATATTCCTTGGCAGTGGTTGGAGGGAGGGTCAGAGCACGTTTCATGGAGCAGACATGACTTTTTTTGGACCCTGAAGGAAGGAAAAGATTTTAACAGATGGAAATGGAGAAGAGAAGTCCATTCCAGCCTTGGGGGAATGGCATGGGCAAAGGCATTCAGATAGAGAAAAGGCAGGGCAGGAAAGCTGGCTGAGTATGAGGTAAAGAACATTGACTTTGGAGCCAAATCACCTACATTCCAATCACACCTCTGACACTCTGCCTTTGTGACCTTGGTCAAACTTAACCTCTCTGGCCCCCCTTTCTTTATCTACAAAATAACTGGACTATGTAAGAGACCTCGGAGGTCCTTCTCAACTCTAAGTCTGCTGCTGCTGTTTGTCCTTTGTTCTCTAAGAGGACCAGGGCTTCAGGGAGGTGATGCCATGACATGAAAGTGAATTGGATCTAAGTGAGGGAGGGCTGTGCAAAGTCGCTGGCCTCACTTTCTCCTGCCAGGCCATCTGGACCCAATGTCGAGATTTAAGTCAGGACAACTGGAGATGGCCCTCGATGCAATGGGAGACCTTGGCCTTTTTAAGCTAAGGTCTATGTTCTTAAGAAAAAGGCATGGTGAATAAACTAGTATGGCCAAACCACAGAGTAGGGAAGGAGTAGGAAGGTAAGTAAAGCCAGAAAGTAGAGAGCCTGGAATACCAGATCAGGAATGTATACTTTTTTTTTCCAGTAAGCAGTGGGGAGCCACTGAAGGTTTTTGTTTGTTTATAGAGTATTGACATAATCAGGGCAGTTTGGTGGTACAGTAGATAGGGCACTGGGCATGGAGTCAGAAAGACTCATCTTTCTGAGTTCTAATCTGACCTCAGATACTAGTTGTGTGACCTTGTGCAACTCACTTACCCCTATTTGCCTTAATTTCCTTATCTGTAAAATGAACTGGAGAAAGAAATGGCACAAACCACTCCAGTATCTTTGCCAAGAAAACCCCAAACGGGGTCATGAAGAATAGGACATGACTGAGCAACAAAAGTGACATAATCAGAATGTTGAATTAGGAAGATTAACCCAGTAGCTTCATGAAAGGTGGACTGGAACTGTGATATTTTCTATTAGATTTGTGAAGCTTATTTAATTCAATTCAATCTTTATTAAACTCCTGCTTTATATAAAGCTCTTTGTTGGGGACGGCTAGGTGACGCAGTGAATAGAGCACTGGCCCTGGAGTCAGGATGACCTGAGTTCAAATCCAGCCTCAGACACAACACAAAACTAGCCGTGTGACCTTGGGCAAGTCACTTAACCCCAATTGCCTTACCTTCCCCCTCCAAAAAGCCAAAAAAAAAAAGCTCTTTGTTGGTGCTAGGGATACAAAGACAAAGACCAATCTGTTCTTGTCCTCAAGTATCATTCTACTGGGTTGTATACAACATGAATATAGATGAGTAAATATAGGGTGTCCCAAAAATCATAGTGCAGTTGATGACACATGACTTTTGGGACACCCCATTTAAGACTATTTGAGGAGGAAAAGAACACTAACAGGAAGGAGAATGAGGAAAGACTTTACATAGGAGGTAGCAGAGGGGCAGCCAGGAGGTACAGTAGCTAGAGTGCTGGGCCTAGAGTCAGGAAGACTCATCTTCTTGAGTTCAAATCTGACCTCAGACACTCACTAGTTGTGTGATTCTGGACAAGTCACTTCACTCTGCTTCCCTCAGTTTCCTCATCTGTAAAATGAACCAGAGAAAGAAATGGCAAACTACTCCAAGATTTTTTCTGAGAAAACCCAGAGTAAACTAAAAATAAATAAATAATTTTAAAATGAAAAAAAAAAAAAAAGAAAAAAACAAACAAAACCAAATGGGGTCACAAAGAGTCAGACACAACTGAAAATGACTGAACAACAAACAGCAAAGGAAATGGCACCTGAACTGACCTTTGAAGAAAGCAAAGAGGTAGGAATAAGTTGGGATCATATTCTAGGCATGATGGGGGCCAGGGGAGGGAGTGGCATGGGGGGTTATGGGGAAGGGGATAGCCTGATGGGGGCCAGGGGAGGGGGTAGCCTGATGGGAGATGGAATGAAGCTAGCTTGTTCAAAAAACTCCCTTATCACATTCTATTTTGTATGGTTCTTATCTATGGGCAGGTTATCCTTCCTTTCTCTGCATTAGATTATAAGCTCGTTGAGGGCAGAATCAGGACTATTTTTTTTCATCATTACATCTGTAGTGTTGGACATAGCAACATACACATTAACCCAGAGGTTAGACACAGAGGTTAGAGTACTGGACCTGGTGTGAGGGAAGACTAGAGTTCAAAACTTACTAACTTGTGTGACTATGGCCAAATCACCTACCCTCTGTCTTCCTCAGTTTCCTTACATGTAAAATGGGCATAATAGTAGTGCCTACCTCACAGTGCTGTTGTAAGGATCAAATGAGAGTATGTTTATAAAAAAAACTCTTAGCACAGTAGCTAGAACACAGTCGGTACTTTGTAGAGACTTCTTCCCTTGCACATAGCTAGGCATTTAATAAACATTTGTGGAGTTGAATCAAGTCTTCATGAAACCCTTCTCAGCTACTGTTTACTCAGTCCTTTTTTAATGTAGCTACTGTGTGTGTGTGTCCATCTGTTCAGAGATACTCAGGAGAGAGGAGTCTGAGTTGTCAAAAATACATTCAAATTCCCACTAGTAATTCTATAATCATTTGAATCTTACTGAAACATCTCTGGTTGGGCTTTCATAGAAGAGAGCAAACAGTGGGGAAAGTCCTTATGAAAACTGTTTTTAAGATACTCTTAGGAACAAACACTTGAAAAATGACTCTCAAGAGACTTTTTTTTTCCTTTTGCTCCTTTGCTAAAAGGGACCCTTTAAAAAAAATGCTGACCTTCTTTGCTTAAATGTTTTAGCCTCATTCCCAGCTGTTGTTTGTGGCTCTTGGGGAAGACAGATCAGTGCCCTCCCAGGAGGGCTGAAGGGGCTGGTTCTTTGGCAGGAGGGCAGAAGAACTTGCTTCAGACCACGTTCACACCAAACAAGGGCACACAGGGCCCAGACCCTTAAATATCCTTCATAGTCCCAGTGGTGAAATGGAGCCAGGTCCACCTCCAGAGCAAACAGAATCAACACCATTTATGTGGAAAGAAGTAAAATCCAGAGGTCAGAGGCTCTTCCTTTTAGTCTCTGGAATTTAAAAAAAAAAGAGATCAGAGAAAAACTTCTGTGGAAAAGTAATTTGCTGTCAGCACTGAGATATAGGGGATCTTGACTCTTTTGTGAAATTTAATCAATCTGATAGGAGTTAAGTCAACAAGTATTTATTAAATGCTTACTATGTGCCTGACAGTATGCTTTGTTTTACTTATTAAGGGCCTACTATGTGCTTTTAAAGTTAAGTTTTAGGTTATTAAATTATTATTAAAACTACTGAAATTTAATTCAGTTTGATAGGTGTTAAGTCAACAAGCATTTATTAAGTGTTTACTATGTATCTGACTGTGTGTTTTGTTTTGTTCATTAAGGGCCTACTATATGCTTCTTAAGTTATTTAAGTTATTAAGCTTAAATTATTAAGGCTCCTTACTGAAATTTAATTAAATTTGATAGGTGTTTAGTCAACAAACATCTATTAAATGCTTACTATGTACCTAACAATAGCTTTGTTTTATTTATTAAGGACCTACTATGTTAAGGACCTACTATGCTCAGGAAGTTCTCACTTTTGACACCTACTGGCTATTTGGTCCTGGGTAGTGCCCTGGGCAGCTTTCTAATGCTCTTAGTTCTCAGAGAAGGTACAAACCTGCTTTAATAGAGGGAAGCTCTTCACTGGGAGTTCTTTAAACCAGTGAAACCACAGGTCAAGTCTTATCCCTACTGATTAAAAAAAAAATGAAATGTAGTTCCTACTCCCAAGGAACTTGTATCTTACAGGATGGAACTAATATTTTTCAGATAAGTAAATACAAAGAATGTTCAAAACCATATTAAGTCATTTCAAGAAGGAGAGAGCATTAACAACTGAGCAGAAAAGGAATGGCCTTGTGTAAGGGATTGTGCCTAGACTATGTCTTGAAGGAAGCTAGGGATTCCAAATGGTGAAAGTGGGGGGAGGTGTGAATGCCAGAGGGGAGTGGGGGGAAGGGTTTGGAACCAACCGTGCAGAGAATTGAGCCCCAGAAAGGGAGTAAAGAACTGAGTTCTAGTCCTGATCCTGCCTCTCAGTGTTGGACCCTGGGCAAATCCATTTTTTCCTGTGGACATCAGTTTCCTTCTCTGTAAAATGAAGGAGTGGAGGGTTGGACCTATATGATTAGGGGTAAAATGCAGATTAACTTGTATGATTAGGCATAAAATATTATGATTCTAAGTCAAATGAAGCTCCTTAAATAATTTCTGAATATAAGATCATAGAAGAACATAGCTGAAAAGGGCTATTTGGAGGCAGACCTTGCAGGTGTGCAGAATGTGAATTTCAACGCTCCTCAGTTGATTATATGTTGTTCCTACGGAGCATTTTTGACATTTTAATTAGCCCAGAAGTCTTTCCCAGCCTGAGACTTGGTTTTCTTCCTATTCCTTTTTGAGTTAGAAAGCATTTGGTGCGGGGTAGCCAGGTAGCACAGCAAGTAAGAGCACCGGCTCCAGTGTCAGAACGACCTGGAGATCGAATACGGGCTCAGACACTTAGCACCCACCCAAAAACACCTGGCCGTGTAACCTTGAGCAAGTTACTTAACCCTGATTGCTTAAAAAAAAAAAAGCATTTGGTGCTAATTTTACCAAAAGGAAAATAAAATTTGAAATGTTGAACCCAAGTGACTCACAAAAGATGACTAGTTTGGCCTGGAAATAAGTTTAGAGGAATTGGCCACCATCCCTTTCATCCCCCTACCTTCCTAAATCTTCTTTTCATAGTTGAATACTCCAGTAATCCATGGTTTCAAGGAGTGTGGAATTGTTGCTGTCGCTCAGTAATTTCAGTTGTGTCTGACTCTAGGTGATGACATTTGGGGTTTTCTTGGCAGAGACGCTGCAGTGGTTTGCCATTTTCTTCTCTAGCTCATTTTACAGATGAGGAAACTGAGGCAAACAAGGCTAAGTGACTCACCCAGGGTCACACAGCTAAGTGTGATGATCAGATTTGAACTCACAAGTCTTCCTGTTTCCAGGCCTAGCACTCTATAGAACTTCAGAGCTGGAAGGGGTACTTAGAAACCATCTAGCCCAACCCCTCACTCTACAGGTGGGGAAAGTGAAGCCCAGAGGACTTAAACAAGACTTGCCCAAAGTCACACCACTAACTAGTAAGCATAGGAATGACTCAAATCCATTTCCACAGATTATAACCTCACCATGCCTTAGTAATGGGTCTTCATGAGTTGCTGCGGCTATTGATAAACAAGACAGACAAGAACTTAGAAAGGTTGGTCTCATGGAACTGAAATTAAATACTGGAATTAAAGATTGGCAGGCCTGACTTTGAATCTCACCTCAGACACTTACTAGCTGTGTGACCTTGGGTAAGTCATGAAGCCTCCCTAGGCCTCAGTTTCCTCATCTGTAAAATGAGGATGTTGGGCTGGATGACCTCTAAGGTCCTTCCCAGCTCAAAATCTATGATCCTTCACTCCCTAGACAATAGTCAATCAATGTGTTGCCAGTTGTGTGCTAGAAGTCTGGTAGGCTGGGATTGCACCCCACTGGCCCAGCCTTAGACAACCTAGGGTCACTTCAAAGACACCATGAGTTCATGTAATAAGATTTTTTAGGATATGATAATACTCAAATGGCTCTGTGATATCATCAATGTGACTGTTCTTCCCAGTGATTCATATTGCAACCCGTCCACACCTGCCCATCCCTTGTAACTCTCATTGGTGCCCTCCCATAACTTCACCACAGAGGATCCACCCAATGTACTAGCAGCCTGCCTCTCTATCTCATGACACACCAAGGATGCTGGAGGATCACTCTGACTGTCCATCTGGCCTGCTTCACCCCCCAACACATAGCCACCCTCGCCACATTCTTTTTCAGATTTCTTCTTTTGTTATGTCTTACACCCACCAGGTACCTCTCCATTGCCTCCATTGCCTTCTGATTTTTTTTTTCTATTCTCCAGAATCTGTTGTGGTCTGTGTCTTGTTGACATACAGTAACACGGTTAAAATGCTTGTGGGAAAGGGTGCCATGCATGATGGCACACCTGTAATACCCACTACGAGGGAGGTTGTGGCTGAGAATTGCTTGAACTTTGGAGTTCTGAGCTACAGTGTGCTAAACCCACTAAGTGTCCGTATTGAGTATAGCACCAACATGGTAAGCCTTAGAGAGTGGGAGGGAGCCACCAAACTTATTAAGGGAAAGGGGAGGGGGAGAGATACAGTGTATGAACCAGCCAAGGTTGGAAATGGAGTGGATCAAAATTCCCATGCTGATCCACAACAGGATAAGGCTTGTTAATGGCCATTGTATTTCTTGTATGAAATAGGGAGAACTGAGGGAGGAAAAAGGAAAGAAAAGAGGAGATAAGAGAAAAGGAGGTGAGAGGAGAGAAGGGGAAGGAAGGGAAGATGGCAAGGAAGGAGAGAGGAGGGGAGGGGAAAGAAAGGGAGGGGAGAGGAAAAGGGAAGGGAAAGAAGGGAAGAAAGAGTTGGGGAGAGAGGAAGGGAGAGGAAGAGAGGGGGAAGAAGGGGAAGGGAGGAAGGGGATGAAGTAAGGAAAAGAAAGGAGAGGAGAGGTGAGGAGAGGAGAGGAGAGGGCAAATGGTTCTAATAATCACAATTACATAAGGTTTGGTTTGGTTTTTACTTTTTTGTGGGATAACAAAAATATGAATATTTCTCTTATCTGTTTTCAGCATTGCATGCAACCTGCTTGGGCAAGAAAAGCAATCTCCCACGTTATTTCTTCACTCTTTTGTCTTATCTAATCTCTTCCAAAGAGCTAAAGATCAAGTAGTCAGTATCATTGTCTTTCACAATGGAAGATGACAACATTCTTTGTTTCTGATTTGCTTTTTCCCCCTGTGCTGGAGCTTTCATATTACATTCATATTACAGTAGAACTTAAGCTTGGTTTGTTCCTAGCCGTGATGGCAGTGGTAGAAGTGGTCAGATTCCGTTGCCTTGGACCCTGGTACCTCTCAGCCTAGTGTTAGGAGAAAGGGTAAAGGACTGTCCAGGAAAAAATGGATTATTTTATGCCATTTGATGTGGGCTCTCATTGTTCCCAGAAGCCCAATAGGCAAAGGTCCAAGTGATAAGTAAATTCTATAGATAGATGGATCTATAAACTCTTTGGTGGGCACATGTCCTTCACTGGTAGAGAATGCGCCTTCTCCATGTCTTTCCATTCTCTGCAGTTCCTGCCCATGCCCTCCTATAAATCCTCCATAAAGGATGCAGCCCATGTCCTGGAGGTCTACCTCTGGTCCTTTTAACTCAATTCAATTCAACAAGTATTTTTAGAATGCCTATAACATGCCAAGGACTTTGCTGGGTTCTGAGGATTCAGTGACAAACAGTGCTTAATTGTAAATATTTCAAAGACACCAATATGACATTCATGTTACCTGTAGCTCACACTCTCATACTCTCATACCAGCCTGCCTCATGTTCCAGTCTTTGAGGATGCCTTTTATACCACTTGTCCCAAGCAAGGCATTGCTGATAACCTACTCTGGTCCATTTATCTTTCCACTGGTTCTTCCGCCATTTTGATTCTTATAACATCAGAGTATTTCAGGATTTCCAGTCATTCCATAAAACTGGCACCAAACAAAATTTATTTTTTCTTAGACTTGAGATTTCATTAGTATAAGGAATTGCCCAACAAGATACTCCCAATACCAACACAGCAGCATGTGTTCTGCTACTTAAAAATATGTCTAGCATAATGAGATGTTAAGTGACTTGCCCAGGATCACATAGCCAGAATCAGGACTTGAATCCAGATCTCCCAGTCTCTGAGGCCAGTTCTCTATCTGTGATATTTCAGCTGCCTTGTTACTTATTACTCGGAGAATAATAATGTTTTGTGTGTTGGGGGCGGGGGAGAGAGGTTGATAGGTTTTTGTTATATTGTGTATCTCAGGATCATTGAGTAATTTTGATAAAGTGACAAGAGATAACAAGTAGAGACCAAGGGGAAACTCATGAATAATGCTGATAGAAATTCTTTAAAACAAACAAACAACAATGCCCCCACATAGAATTCTTTTGAGAACTAAATACCCTGCTGAGGGCTTTGGGATCAGCTTTCTCAGGGTGACTTATACTAGAAAGGTGATGGAATTAATAAATAACCAGGCTCCAGTCTCCCGTTACTTCTTTTATTTGAAACAAAAAAATCCCATTTTCCCCTTCCTCTGGTCCTGGGCCAAGTAGCTGCTGTGGAGAAACTAAAATTAGTTCCTTAGCATTTAGCCTAGTGTGAAGTTACATTCCCCTACTCTCCCGACTCTAAGGCACACATACACATTGTCTGGCCAAAGGACATTGGCAGCTGCATTTGCTGAGCACCAAAGGATTTCCACAAATTGACCTCAAGTGTGTTGCCTTTTTCAAATCTTCTGCCCGCTGAGCCGTGACACCAGCCTTCCAGCCCAGAATTCTTCAAAGGCTTCTAGAGCACTGACCACAGCCCCAGTTAAGTCCTCAACATCTCACCTGACTCGGGGTTATCCAGAAAAACAAGATACTTGTCATTTTCTCTCTCCTCCTATGCCCTTTCTTCCTCATATAGCAGGGTTACATGCATTCTGGGTGGTACATTCTTCTAGTCACAGGATTTAGAGCTGGGGGTGGGGAGAAAGGAGAAGGAAGCTAGGTGGTGCAGTGGATAGAGTGCCAGGTCTTTCCTGAGTTCAAATCTGGCCTCAGACACCAGCTGTGTGACCCTGGGCAAGTCATTTAACCCTGTTTGCCCCAGTTTCCTTGTCTGTAAAATGAGCTAGAGGGGCGGCCAGGTAGCACAGTGAGTAAGAGCACCGGCCCCAGAGTTGGGATGACCTGGCATCGAGTCCAGGCTCAGACACTTAGCACCCACTCAGAAATAACTGGCCGTGTAACCTTGAGCAAGTTACTTAGCCCCAAATACTTTAAATAATAATAATAATAAATGAGCTAAAAAAGGAAGTGGGGGACCACTCCAGGTTTTGTTTTGTTTTTGTTTTTGCCAAGAAAACCCCAAATGGGGTCATGAAGAGTCACATGTGACTGAAATGACTGGACAGCAAAAAGGGAGAAAGGAAGGTAACAAGCACTTTTTTCAAGCATCTCCTACTTGCCAGGCATGGTGCTAAGCACATTGTGAATATTTTCCTCACTTGATGCTCACAACTCTGGGAGAGAGGTGCTATTGTTTTCCCCTTTTTACAGTTGGGGAAACGAAGGCAGACAGAGCTGATGTGATCTGCCTAGGGTCCCAACAGCTAGTAATCGTGGAAGAACAGAACTCAGATTTGAACTCAGGTCTTCCTGACTCCAAGCCCATGACTGTACTGGACCACCTAGCTGGTCCTAAGGTCTGAAAGGGACCTTACAGATTATATCGTTTACCCCTCCCCCATTAATTTTACAAAGGAGAAATGTAAGGCCCAGAGAAAATATGAGTAATCTACCTGGATACTTGTTTTAAGACTGTGACAACATCATTATATCTTTTTTAAAAAATTGATATCTTTTGTCTCATCACTTTCATTTCTATATATAGCCCTCCCTGCCCCACCAAGAGAATCACCCCTGGTTACAAAGAAAGAGAAACAAAGTGGTTCAGCAAAACCAGCTGTAACACCCAAGTCTGACAGCTCTTGCAATGGGCACAGACACCTCTGTGAAAGAGGGAGGGAAGGGAGGAGGGAAGGAAGGAGGGGGATGTTGAGGGAGGAAGGTGCATTTTCTCATCTCTTTCTGGAGGCCAAGCTTGGCCATCATAACTGCAGAGCATTCCATTTCATTTTATATTATTGCTGCTGTTCTTTCCAATTCTATTGTCATGGGTATTGTGTATCACCATCGCATCTTATTGCTAGAATCCATTTTTGAGCAAAGGGCATTACCATCAGGTACACTTGATGTCTTTAATAAACATGTCTTATTCACAGCCGCCACCAAACAATGGAAAGGCAATGTTGAAAAATTTATAGAGAATAAGCTTTGAAAAGCTTCCTCCCTCTACTCTTTTGCAGAGGTGGGGGAGTCCATGGGTGTGTAACGTTATAAAAAATGTCAGATTTTTGTGACATATTGATTAGTTTTGCAGACATTTTTTCCTCTTTTTCTTTTTAAAAAAAGATATTCTTTGTTATAAGGACTGGATCTCTAGGGTGTGGGAGAAAGAGGGATACAGAGGGAAATTTAGGTGATGTCAAAAAACAAGATACCAATTTTTTTTAAGTCTTATTCAGTATCATCCTGGGCACAGTTACTAAGAATACTGCCTCTATCCCTTATACTAATTCATATTAATCATTCTATGTAACCACCTCCCAGTAACCTTTCATTTGAAGATCACAGATATGATTTCTCACAGAAAACCCAGCTGACAATTTTCCACTAAAAGGGAGGGAGATTGGCTGGGGGAGAGAAGAGAACAAAACCAACATTTCAGAAGGTTGAAGCTTGTGGTATTCTTCACCAAGAAGTCTGATTAGTTTTAGAATGGTCTGGTAGTCCCAAAGTTCAACAGGCTCAGAGATAGACTAGAAGACCTCTCTAAGACCCTCCTAGACTGGATATTGTGTGATTTCAATACTGTTGTTGAAAAAAAAATACAACCCAACTTATTGTTTTGAATGAGACTCTTTTATCTAATCATAAGAACTTATGCAAATGGATTATTACTTGGGTTGTCTTTTTTTCCCTTTCAACTTGCTATCTAGAAAATAAGCTTTCCATTCAGTATAGAAAATAATCATATGTTGTCTGAGAATTTGACCTTTTATCCCTAAGATTTCTGTATTTCAACATTAATCACCCAAATCTTTTCTGATTACTTTCTGTCTATATATATCGCATTTACATGGTGGTTTACATGTTGTCTCTGCCAATAGAACATGAGCTCCTTGAAGACGGAGACCATGTTATTGCCTTTATTATCCATGGCACTCTGCACAGTGTCTGCTATGTAGTACATGCTTGAATAAATGTTTGTTGACTGACTGACAGATTGTCTTTTGCTTCTCTAGAGATGGTAGGGCTTGAACCAGCAGATCCAGAGTTGGAAAGGACCTCAGAGTTCATTTACTCCAACCCCCTCATTTTACAGATGCGGACACCAAGCACTGAGGTGGTATAATGGATACATGGCACCTGAAGTCAGGAAGACCTGAGTCTGTAATTCCACCTCAGACGCTTATAAACTGTGTGATCCTGGACAAATCATTTTGCACTTTTATTCCTGATTTTGAGCTGCCTCCCTGTTGGTCCTAGTTCAGTCTTCTGAAGCCACATAGAACAAGTCCAAATCTGTTCCACATTAGGGCCCGTCAGATATTTGAAAAGAACAATCTCCTGCCTTAACTAGGAATTCTGGTGCCCAGGTCACCTTTAAGAAATGGGTTTCCTTGCTAAGTAATGAGTTCACCACCTCTGTAGCTATGCCTCAGATGCTAATAAACCCTGGGAAGAACCCTGGGGAAATCACTCTCTGAGCCTCAGTTTCCTCATCTGTCAAATGGGGATAATTACAACACCCATATCCTGGGATTGATGTGAGGATCAGATGAGATAATGGTTTTGTTTGTTTTTTAAATTATTTTTAAATTTATTTTTGAATGACGTTTTATTTT
This sequence comes from Petaurus breviceps papuanus, assembly GCF_028583685.1. Taxonomy (NCBI): domain Eukaryota; kingdom Metazoa; phylum Chordata; class Mammalia; order Diprotodontia; family Petauridae; genus Petaurus; species Petaurus breviceps. The sequence continues at coordinate 8,285,998 of NW_027185764.1, forward strand.
TTCCAATTACTTTTAAAAACAAATTTTAAATTTTAACATTAATTTTCCTAAAATTTTGAATTCCAAATTCTCCCCTTTCCTCTTCCCCTCTGCCCTTCCTGAGATGGTAAGCAATTTGATATAGGTTATATATGTACAATCATGTAAAACATATTTCCATATTGGTCATATTGTGAAAGAAAACACCGACAAAAAAAAACATGAAAAAAAGTGAAAAATAATATGCTTCAATCTGCATTCAGACTCCATTAGTTCTTTTTTTGGAGGTGGGTAGCATTTTTCATTGTGAGCCCTTTGGAATTGTCTTAGATCACTGTATTTGAGATAATGTTTGTAAAGCACTTTATACAACTTAAAATACTACATAAATACCAACAGTTATTATTGAACTGAGGGCCCAAGACTTTAAGTGATTTGCCTTAGGTCACATGAGTGGAAGAGCAGGAATTTGAACCCAGAGGCCCTGATGCCAAGTTCAGACCTCCTATCCCTTTGACCTACTATAGAAGTCAAGAGAAAAAAGGAAGGGCCCTCACTGTTCTACTCTCCCATAATTGCTATGCCTCTGGGCACTAGCTCTGCCTATTACTGGTTAACAGCAATAATTAAAGAGGGCCATTAGAGGTATGAACAGGATAACTAAGGTTGCTGGGAAAGCTATACGTGCAATAAGCAATGGAATATGGGGCTTTTGCCATTTCCTAAGGGTAAGCCCCTCTCCAAACTTTTCACAGTAAAGATCAGCTTAAGTCTAATACAGCAAGATCCGTGTACAATTTGTTGTACTCCATGAATGGATGAGACCAAATATTGCTCCAGTGGTCCTCTAGTCAACTGCTATTCCCCACTGAATTGAGCACTTTGACCCCCCACCCACGCAGGAATGGATCCAGTCCACTACCCCCTTCCTACCAGTTACCCATATTAGAAACAGCCTTTCCTTCTCTCACTTTCCTCCCCCCAATAAAGGTGTAAAACCTTATCCCTCCTGCTTTAGGAGACAGAACAGAAGGACAAAGTTTATATGACAGAATATGTACTGCAGAAAATGAGGGAGCCATCAGATGAGGGCATATACCCTGCTTTGAAGGCAAGATTAGAATTCTCTATGGAAAGGCAGTTCTGATTTCACTAAAACGGGCACCTGGGGCTTTGTCCTAGGGCACTGCCAGCTGAGGAGGGTACTTCTCGCCCATGGAATTCTTCCCGTTTACATCTTGGCACTTCTTGCTTCTCTAGTCCTGTGCCACAAAGTGCCAGTTCCTCTCCTGTTCCATTGCTATGCCCATCCTCACCTGCCACCTCGCAGACATCACTTCCTTGGGCTTGCCTGACACTCATCCACATAATTTGGGTGAATTATTTTCTCTGTGCTACCTACTCCACTCACCTAAATTCCACTCGGGCACCAGAATTCCCAGTTATGGTTCTGCTCAGGTGAGGCAGGAGATTGCAAATATTTAAAGGGATTTGTACTTATTCTGTGTGGCTCCAGAGGTTTTGAACTAGGACCAGTGAGGAAAAGTCCTAGAAAGGCAGCTCAAAGAAATGAAAGAAACTTACAGAAAGGAAATGGGCTGCCTGGCAAAGTAATGAGTTCACCCCACACACACATCCCCACACCCCCGCTCCAGATCTATTCAAGCTACTCAAATTGAACACTTCGTGGGGCTGTCATAGAGGACATTCATGTATCAAATGGGATCTGCACTGGAGAGTCTTTAGAATCCTTTTCAAACTCTGGGATGCTAAATTCTGTGATTTTAGAACTCTAAATACCTGTCTGGAAAAGTCCCTGGCCTGAGGGCATGGAACTATTAGCTTTGTGAGACACTAAACTGGGAAGATGCTATTTCCCCACCACTTCTCTTTCTGTAAAATGGTGTTAAGAAAACCATTAAGGGGATGTGAAGAGGTCAGGGAGAAAACAAGTTCTTTTACCAGGAGGCCCAGGCTGGTATTCTAACATTGTGCCACCTGGGAAGTGGCCAGCCCAAGACCATCCCTAGATTCCTGCTTTAATGAAGCAGGACGCCTGCCTCTTCACATCAGGTCACTGCTCTGCGGCATTTTTGTACCCAGGAGGTGTTTTGGTTTTGTCTGGGTGGTGCAAGAACAAAGGAAAGGAACTGGACCTGTGATTTCCTCGATATCCAGATGAGGAAACTCTCTAGTAACGGCCATCTGCACCTTCTCTGCTATTCATAGACTTAGAGAGTTTCCTAGAGCACTGAGAGGTTAAGTGACTTGAGCAGAGTCTATTCAGTAAACAAACATTTATTAGGTGCCTACTATGTGGTGGGCTTTGTGTTAAGTACTAGGGGTGCAAAAAAAGGGAAAAGACAGCCCCTGATCTCAAGACGTTCACAGTCTGATGGGGGGGGGAGGTGAGGGAGAGGTAAGATCCACACAACTGGGTGCGATCAGGCTACATACAAGACAAAATGGGAATAATCCACAAAGGGGGCGCATGCCAGGCATGGGGCATAGCCAGGAGGAGAATGCTGGGAGATAACAATGTTTTGTTTAAGGAACATTGAGGATGGCAACATCACCGAATCACAGAATACCGGGGGGATGGATGGAAGGTGTAAGAAGACTGGAAAGATTGGGGGACAGGTTATGAAGGCTTTGAATGCCAAACAGAGGACTTTATATTGGATCCTGGAGGTGATAGGGACCCACCGGAGTTTATAGAGTACCAGGGTGACACGGTCAGACCTATTCTTTAGGAAGATCACTTTGACAGATGAGCAGAGGAAGGACTGGAGTGGGGAGAGACTTATGGTAAGGAGACCAACCAGCAGGATATTGCAATAATCAAGACCAGAGGTAGCTCTTGAGCCCAAGTTGCCTCTTGCAAATATGGTTTGAAATTAGTGAAGCAGCTGGGTGACACTGGGAATACAACTGGATCTGGAGGTAGGAGGAACTGCACTTTAATCTCACCTCAGGCACTTACTAGCTTAGTGAACCTGGGCAAGTCACTTTCTATCTTAAAGTGTCACTTTCCTTCTCTGTCAAAGAAAGGGTAATAATAGTGCCCATCTCACAGAGCTGTTGTGAGGATCAAATGAGATAACGTTTTCAAGTGATTTGCAAACCTTAAAACTTTATATAAATGCAGATGAAGCCAACACAGAGAGGCGAGGAAGCTCATATCAAATACATCAGTTAATGAAAGTAATATAGCATTCAGAAGCTAAGGGATACATTCCTCCTTTCTATTAACAACTGGTAGACTCAGGGATTTTATATTTGCATGGATGTTTATTGAGGTGTGTGTTGGGAAATGTTATTGTATCAGGCAATAATGCATCAATAAATCTAATAAATGAAAAGAAATCAATGAATGCGATAGACTTCTTTGACTTCTCCATCATTATTGGGTACCTACCTTCCCTGCCCATTTTTTCCAGACCCCTTTCCAGCTGCCTATTTTGTGTTGCTTTCCCCCATTACATTGTAAGTTTCTTGAGGGCAGGGACTATCTTTCTTCTTTATATTTACATCTCTAGCTCTTTTTTTTTTTCCCCCTTTTTGGAGGGGGAGGAAGGGCAGTTGGGGTTAAGTGACTTGCCCGAGGTAACGGTAAGTGTGTCAAGTGTCTGCAGTCGGATTTGAACTCAGGTTCTCCTGACTCCAGGGCTGGTGTTCTATTCACTGTGTCACCTAGCCACTCCCACTTCTATAGCTCTTAACATAGTGCCTGGCACACACATAGTAGGCTTTTAATAATTGTTTATTGATTGATTCTTCAGATCAGATTTCTTCTGTCCAGAGGATTTCTGGAAGTTTAGGATGGAGCTTTGGACCAGGCTGAACTATTGGCTAAGCTACCCCAATGGCCACCAAGAGGAAGGGTTTCCTGTCCTGTGAAAACCATTTGGTCACCTTTTCCTTCTTCCCATTTTGCCCAGGAACCCAGATGACCAAGGAGGTTTGCAGTCTTTTCATTTCAGGAACCTAGCAGAAGGAAGTTCGGCAATTCTGCTGATTGGGTCCACTACAAATTTATGTTATCTAATCTCAAGCAGGCCCTCATTGCCAATCAGCGATTTTATTTTTCCTTTATTAACTCTATACCCTGCTTCCCTCAGCTGTGAATTCCAAAATTTCTCCTCTCTCCCTAGTTACACCCTCCCCTCTCCTTCAGTAAATGATCTGACTTCCTATTCTTCTGAGAAAATCACTATGAGATCTCCATCTTTTCTAAAACACACCTCAAAAATCCTCTCTATCTTCATCAATCCCCTTCTCCTTGATTCCAGTCTCTGAGGTAGAGGTGACCTTTCTCTGCACCAAGGACAAACCCATGTTACTACCTGTCCCCATAATCACATTCCCTCCTATTTCTTCCAGGTATTTGCCCCATTGGTCATTCCCATTTTGTTCCAAGCTCATTATTTCCTTATCTACAGGCTCTTACCTCAAGGTGTAGGGCAGTTAGGTGGCATAATGGAGAAATGAACTTGGAATGAGGAAGACTTATTTTCCTGAGTTCAAATCTGGCCTCAGTCACATATTAGCTATGTGAATCTGGGTAAGTTTGCCTCACTTTCCTCATCTGTAAAATGAATTGGAGAAGGAAATGGCAAACCACTCTAGTATCTTTGCCAAGAAAACCACAAACGGGGTCATGAAGAATAAGACATGCTCTCAAAACAAAAACAAAAACAACTTGGGAGGGGCGGCCAGGTAGCACAGCGAGTAAGAGCACCAGCTCCAGTGTTGAGAAGACCTGGAGATCGAATCCCGGGCTCAGACACTTAGCACCCACCCAGAAACACCTGGCCGTGTAACCTTGAGCAAGTTACTTAACCCCAATTGCTTAGGGGCAGCCAGGTGGCTCAGCGAGTAAGAGCACCGGCTCCAGTGTCGGGATGACCTGGATCAAATCCGGGCTCAGATACTCAGCACTACACCCAGAAATAACTGGCTGTGTAACCTTGAGCAAGTTACTTAACCCCAATTGCTTAAAAAAAAACAAAACCTGGGGGCAGCTAGGTGGTGCAGTGAATAGAGCCCGGGCCCTGGAGTCAGGATGACCTGAGTTCAAATCCGACCTCAGACACTTGACACACTAGCTGTGTGACCTTGAGCAAGTCATTTAACCCCAATTGCCCTGCCTTCCCCCCTCCAAAAAGTAAGAAAAAAAAAAGCAACCCAACTTTGCCTGCTCCAGTCCTTCCTTTGGGCCACCGTCCTATATCTCTCCCTTCCTTTACTTCTAAATTCCTAGAAAGAATCTTCTCCTTTGCTGAAACCTCTCTCTCCAAGGCCAATAGTAATCTCTCAAATGCCAGATTTAATGGCCATTTTTTTGTCTTCATTTTCCTTGACCTTTGTGCTGCTTTTGACATTGTTCACCCCTGCCTCCTCCTGAATCTTCTAGTGTTCCCTTGGTCTTTGTTACTATCTGATAGTTTAGTTGGTGATTTTTTTTTTCTTATTTGGCTGCTCTTTCTCAGTTCTGTCCTGCTCTCTACTAGCAGTGTCCACCAAAGTCAGCCAACAAGCATTTATTAAGCACTTCTGTATACCAGGCATTGTGGTAAGCACTGATGATACAAAGACCTATGCACTTCTTCTGCCCTCAATTCTACTTCTAATTCACATTTTAATGGAGAAGACAATATGCAAATACTGATACAAGAGATATAATAATAACAGCCAACATTTACATAATGCCAGGCGCTGTGCTAAACTCTTTACATTTATTATCTTGGTTAATCCTCACAACAATCCAGGGAGGTAGGTGCCATTATTAACCCCATTTTACAGGTGAACAAACTGAGGCAAACCGAGGTTAAGTGACTTGCCTGGAGTCATACAGCTAATAGGTGTCGGAGACTGGATTTGAGTAGTCTTCCAGACTCCTGGCCCAGCATTTTATCTACCCCACTGCCTAGCTGCTCCTACAGAGATAAGTGGAAGGTAATGTCAGAGGGAAGGCACCAGCTGTGGGATTCGTGGCTCAGTGGATAGAGTAGGGGACTTGGAGTCAGAAGACATGAGTTTAATTCCTAGCTGTGCGACCCAGAGAAAATCCTTTAACCTCTCTGTATGCTTCAGTACCCTCATCTGTGAAAAGGGGATAATAATAACAGTTACTCCCCAATAGTGCTGTGAGGCTCAAATGAATTAACATGTAATTTGCAAACCTTAAAATGTTATATAAATGCTAGCTATTGTTGTAGAGGTGGCTAGGTGGTTCAGTGGATAGAGTGCTACACTTGGGGGAGGGGGGCGGGTTAGGAAGATCCAAGTTCAAATCCTGCCTTAAACATTCGACTGTATAACCATGGGCAGGTCACCTAACCTCTCAGCCTCATTTTCCTTACCTGTAAAATGGGTTTAATAATCTACCTTACAGAGTTGTTGTCATAAGCAAATTGAGATTATATATATATATATATAATATATATGTATATATATTAAACATTTTGCAATTTTAAAATAAATGCTATTTGTTATTATTCTTTCTTATTGATAACATCAACACCCATAAATTCAACAACCTCTTCTACACATGTGACCCTCAAATCTATATATCCAGCCCTAATCTCTCTTCCTGGTTTCAGTCCTAAATCATCAACTTCTTGCTGGACATCTCCTGAATGTACATAACACTGGTGAGGTTTAAGATTTAGGGGTGCTCAAGACCCCAAAATATCACACACTGGGTCCTGCTGAATAAATTCGACTCAAGTCTTCTCTAAGCTAAAGTAAAGCAAAGTTTATTAAAGATTTGCCTTAATGGGTAGACTCTTAAGGAAGCTAAGTATATGAGAAGCTTGCATTGACAAGCAGGCCAGAATAATCTTACATAGAGGAGGCAAGATGGATTTAAATACAGAAAGAGTGTGGGAGGATTTAGGGGTGATCTAGAAGAGGGGTTTGAGGAGGGTCTTGGGGAGGAGTCTAAGGAGGGTCTTGAGGGCACTGAGGTCAGACTCCAGTAATGAGATTAAGGGTGGGAAATAACAGAAGGCTACCTGGAGATGAGGGACAATGGAGGGCTAGGCTAGTTTAAGGGTAACAGATTTGGGTATAGATATTGTGATAGAATCAAGGGTGGGAAGTAGCTAGACCATGGAGGATTAGACTAGGTTAAGAGTAACAGAGATGGGGTGGCCAGGTAGCACAGCAAGTAACAGCACCCAATGTCGGGATGACCTGGGGATTGAATCGGGCTCAGACACTTAGCACCCACTCAGAAACACCTGGCCCTGTAATCTTGAGCAAGTTACTTAACCCCAATTGCTTTAAAAAAAAAAAAAGAGTAATGGAGATTTGGGCCTAGGATAATGAAAGACTTGTGGCCTCAGGCAAATGCCTCATCAAGTGGGAAGATTCAAGGAGAATTCAAGGGGTTTCCCAGAGCCTGTACCGCATCACCACTGGCATGTAAAATTCAACACATCCAAAACAGAATTAACTCCTTCCTCCACATTTTCCTCTTTCTGTTGAGGGTACCACAATATTCCTAATCACCCCAGTTTACAGCCTCCAAGTCATCTCAGCTTTTCCCCATCCCTTACTTCCCACATCCAATCAGTTGGTAAATTTTGTCAATTCTACTCCCACAACATCTCCCACCTCTGTAGCCTTTCCTCTGCTTCCATGACCATCATCCTAGTTCATGTCTTCATCATCTCTCACTTAATTATTATAATAGCCTTCTAATTGGTTTCCCTATTTCTTCTGATCTATCCCTTTGCCAGTCTATCCTCCACAACTTCCAAAATAATCTTCCTAATACAGAAGCCTGATTACCTCACTATTCTGGTAAACACACACACATATTTAATGGCACCATATTACCTCTATCCTGAATAATCTGGATCCAACATAGCTTAATAGTTTCATTTTTTTTTTGTGGTTGCTGTTCCGTTATTGTTCAGTCATGTTTGACCCTTTGTGACCCCATTTGGGGTTTTCTTGGCAAAGATACTGGAGTGTTTTGCCATTTTCTTCTCCAGCTTATTTTACAGATGAGAAAACTGAGGCAAACAGGGTTTAAGTGACTTGCCCAGGGTCACAGAGCTAGTAAGTGTCTGTGAGCCAGATTTGAACTCAAGAAGACAGGTCTCTATCCACTCCATCCACTGTTCCACATAGCTGTTCTAGTCTCATTTTATAACACTCTCCTTTGCACAATCTACCTTCCAGCAAAAGTAGATTACACACTATTGGTTATGCTTTGTATATCAGCTCCTGTCTCTCTGTGTTCACCTAAACTATCCTCCATTGACTTGGATACACTCCAGAGGTGTGTTAGAACCAGCTCCTACCAGATCTAGAGAGCTGATTTAAAATGTGAATACTTAGTCCTCTGAAATGGCAGACCAGGGTTTGATTTATTGTTCTATCGATTGTCTAGACTTAAGAAAGTGATAGAAAAAATGTTAATAATGCAGATTAGAATTAAAAGTATGTCTTTATTATACCCTTCCCCCAAAGAGAGTTGGTAAACAATTAACAACATTTTCCTAATACACACCATCCTCATTTCTCTGTTCTCAGAATCCTTATTTTCCTCCTCTGAGAAACCTGCCTTGATTCCCCCCCCCCTCACTTTCCAGGACTCTCTCTCATCAAATTATCTTGTACTGCAGTTATCTGTCCATTTTTACTTATTTCTCTAAATCATATTTTGTCTATTATTGCATTATGTTGTATCTAATGTATTATATTGATATATAGGTACATACAAAACGATATATAGGTATTTACAATAATGATTAAAAAAACCATAGAGAGTAGTTATTGCAAAGTAAGCTTGGAGAGAAAGCAGGAGCTGCAGTATGGAGCAGGAAAGACCTCAGGAAGGAGTCAGTCATTTGATATGAAGCCTTGAAGAAAACTCCCACTGCATCTAGAGTCATATCCAGTCATCCAGGTCTATAGCTTGTCACTGGACCCAGAAGGCTCTGGAAGAGAAAGTAAAGCACACACAGCCCTCCCTCACTTAAATCCAATTCACTTGCAAATCATGACATCACCTCCCAGAGAGTTCTTTTTGAGAAAGAAGGACAAACAATATCAAGAAGGAAACCAGAGATTCCAGGAAGTGGAGGTGAGGAGGGAGTGCATTCCAGGCAGTAGGGAGAGCCAAAGCAAAAGCCCTGAGACTGGAGGAGTCATGTTGTCCCTAAGTAAATATCAGGCCTTTATGGCTGTACCATAGAGTGATTACTCTTAGCTTGGACCATAATAGGTCCCTGTCCAAGCACCACTATATTTTGGACATTCCCAGCTCAGAGTAAATGTTAATGGTCAATAAAATGTCAATAGTTGACCAGCCACCCTGAGGATCTTCCCCTCCCAGTTGGATTTTTTTTTTTAATTAAAGGTGCCAACCCTTGACTCACTTCTTTAAGAGGCCTATTCACTGAATGGGTGTTACCTCACTTAGAGTGAGAACCTGAAAAGACCTTAGCCTAAAAGGACCAGGGGGTCCCATTGTATCCTGGGCCAACTCCAGTCATCCTGATGAATATCTGGTTACTGGAGGAGATAGCTCCTGAGGAGAAAGTGAAGCTAGTGACCTTGCACAATCCTCCCTCACTCAAATCAAAGTTAACTGCAAGTCATGTCATCATTTCCCTGCTGTCCTGATCCTCTTCAAAAATGAAGGACAAACACAAAACACTGAGGGGAGAATAAATAAGTCAGGAGAAGTAAGACCAGGAAACTGTGTGGGGTACAGGGACCTCAAAAATCCCCTACCCCAAAAAATTGAAAGTCATAGGTGTTGAGCAGTTTTGTTTTTTCAACAACACTAATATAGAAATATGTTTGGCATGATTTCATATGCATAATTGATATCACACTTATCACCTTCCCGATGGATGGGGGAGGGAAGAGAAGGAAGGAGAGAGAAGGAGATAAAAAAAGTTTTAAATGAATGTTATAAATAAATATATATGAAAAAAGACACTGTACTAGGTATTAAGAATTTAAAGATCATAAACAACAATTTATTGAATGCTTTTAATTTATTTATGTAATAAGCATTTGTATAGTGCTTCAAAGTTTGCAAAGTGCTTTATGAATATTATCTGATTTTTATCTTTCCAATAACCCTGTAAGTTACATGCTATTATTATCCCCATTTTTCATATGAGGAAAATGAATCTGAGAGAAGTCGGGTGACTTTCGCAGGGTCACAAAGCTACCAAGTATCTGAATTAGAATTTGAACTTTGGTCTTTCTGATTCCAAGTCCAACACTCTTATCTACTACACCTCTTACATAGTTTCTTCACTCAAGGGGTTTACTAATAATGAGTGTAAGACATATACAGAGATAAATGTGATACAAAGCATGATGCAATAAGAGAGAAAACAGAGATTTAAACCATGTGCTATAAAAATTTAAGGAGAAAGAGATCATTTAGAGCAGAAGGAATAGGAAAGGCTTCATGGAGAATGTTACACCTTGAAGAAAGATGTTGATACGGGGAAACGCAAAGACAGACTCTTCCACAAATGATATACAATCTGCCAGAATGCTTGGGAAAGGGCAGGCAGTCTGGCACAGTGGGAAGAATGGACCTGGGTATGAATTCCAGCTTTGTCTCTTACCACCTGGCTGGTCAGTTTAACCTCCATGGGCCTCAGTTTCCTCATTTGTAAAATACAGGGGTGAACCTAGATCATCTCCAAGGCAATTCCAGCACTAAATCTAAGATCCCAAAATCCTATGGGAGGGAGAGGGAGTGAAGGTAAGGAGAAAAGCTTTTTTTTTTTTCCCTAGAAGTTTGTGAGAAGGAGAAGAAATATAGTATTATAACTTAAGGAAAGTAGAAGAGTCAAAGGAGGATTTTTAAAAAGCAGTCAATCAACAAGCATTCATTAATTGCTTACTATATGCCAGGCACTATGTTTAGCTGGAGATATAAAGAAAGGCAACAATACAATCCTTGTCCTAAAGGGGCTAATGAGGAAAGCAACATTCAAATAACTATGTACATACAAGATAGAAAAGAATAGATATAGATATAAAATTGATATCTATGTACAATGCACATAATTATATAATACATGGATTATGTAACACATAATATGCATGTGTAATTACAAATACAAGTGATATATAATCCAATTTATATATAGTATATAATATAAAAGAATACAGTTTATATATGTGTGTATAGAGATTTACATAGACATAGAGAGAATGATAGATATATAGTATAAATTTCTGTGGGCCTCAGTTTCTTCATCTGTAAAATGGAAGGGTGGTACTCCAGCACTAAATCTATGATCCCATAATCCTTTAGGAAGGAGACAAAGTGGAGGTAAGAAGAAAAGCTTTTTTTCTAGGAGTTTGTGAAAAGGAGGAGAAATACAGTATTATAGCTTGAGGAGAGTAAAAAAGAGGAATGTCCTATACTATTCTTCTAGTAATAAGAACAGCACAATAATGATAATAAATAGCTCGCCATTGTACAGCTTGACTGGTTGCCAAATTGGTCGATTAACTAAAACTCACCCTTACTTCTAGGACATCCACCCAAATATAATCTCATCCAAACCAACATACCTTGAAAGGCCTGCTTGAACCTGATTGTTAAATTTTCAGTGTGAGTAATTTATACCCCAGGAAATCAGTAAGTCCTACATTTCAGGGCTTGCTGTATTGTTTTGCTGGTTGTCTAGACTTAAGAAAGTGCTGGAGGGAATGTTAATAATGCTGATCACACTTAAAGGTGTGTGTGACTACATTTTTTTTTTCTGGTTGTTAAATATTTACCGGTATACTCCTACGTGTAAGGCACTGTTCTAATCTCTTGGGACACAAAGTCATGAAATGTAGGACTTGTCCACCTGAAAAATAAATCTAATTGAACCTACTCAAATCAGAGAAATATTGGGAACTTTTAAGCACTATTAGGATTGTTGACTGACTTCAGGTGATGAGGATAAACCAGGACCTGTGACGGTTCTATTGTTATTGGTGGGATTTTTTTTTTTTTTGCCTTTCCAATACATGAGAAGTAGCTTCTCAAATCCCCCACAAGCACTTTAAAAAATATTTTGGTGTTTTATTTACCCTCCTTAAAGAGGAAAGCTAAGTGCCATATTTTAGTCACTAATAGACTTCTTTCAGAGGATATTGACGTTTCAGTTAGCTTTGAAAAGCCTTTAAGAAGTTTTCCCTATTTACTCAGGACTCAAGGCTATATGCATAATGGGCTGGTTTCTGCATATGAGCTTTCAGAGTTATTAAATCGGGCTCCCTCAGAACCCCTACTATGTATGGCTTTGTTAATGTAGTCCGTATTGACTGAACTTGAAAATAATAAAACAGGTTTGTTTTTTTAAAATTCTATAATCCAGATATTTAACTTGTCTTTCCTCAGGCTGTTAACTAAATTGAAGAGATTGTGGCCAAGTATTCCTTTTTCTCCTCTCTGCTAAGTGTGTCTAAATATGAATATGTCTTGGGTACATGTTAAACAATTCTCCCTCACTCTCCTCACTGACATGGCATGTATTTGGGGGAGTATTTCATTAAAACCTTTGCTTTGAAGAAAGAGTATAGAGAAATCACATTGGTGTGGATTGTTGACTGTGATGTTGAGGAGATGTGACCCCAGGTGGTACACTAAGCATTAGTCAGTAATTTAGAGACATTGCTTCCTAATGGTTTTAGATTTCATCCACGTAGGGTACTTGTGTGGACCCATGATTTTGGACTGATGTTCCCTCCACCAATACAAATCACAACTCTCTCTATCCCTTCTCATCCTGTGTAATTCTTATCCATGTTTTGCTATGAATCCCCCAACTGCCTGACTCATGCGAAGCCTTTCTTGAGTTCTGATTCTCCTGAAAGTTACCACTATTAATGAGAATTGCTCTTTGGAAAGGGGGCTGGATTTGGAAGTAGAGGATTGGGGTTTAAATTCTAGCTCCGTCACTTACCACCTATATGACCTTGGGCAAATCACTTTGCATCTGTGTTCCTCAGTTTCCTTATGTGAAAAAAAAAAAAAAGAAAATATTGTCTTAGGTTATCTCTGAATGACTTTCTAACTCTACAACTATAAACCTAATAATATGCTTTTCAGGTATAACTGCTGTCTCCATCTCCACCTTCTTTTATGGTTCCACATGTCCTTTGATAATATCCTTTGGACCACCATTAGTACATGAACCCAGAGTGCCTTGGTTCTTGCCAGCTGTCACTCTACCAGGTTGTAATTCTAAATTGAGCAAAGAGCAGCCTTTATAATTACAAGTGAAAAGTGGTCTCCCTGAAGATACCTTATCTTCTCCAAAGTTGCAGAACCACTTATAGTAGACTTTTTAAAAAACAAATTTTCATTGATGTCTTTCATTTTTATATTGCTTAAATTTCTCCCTTTGTTACTCATTCTCTCTCCTCCCAGAACCTTCCCTTATACCAGAGATTTTTTTTAAAAGACAAAGAGGAAAAAAAATAGCAACTAACCAGTACATGGAAAAAAAATTCTGAAAATAAATGTGGAATAGGGAATGTGGGAAAATAGCCTGTGGGGAAGCCCTTCCACTTCTGCAAAGGAGCAGAACAATATGTCTTCTCATATCTCTTCTTTGAGGCCAAGCTTGCTCTTAATGATTTGGCAAAATTCATTTTGGGTTGTTTTGTGGTGTTTACCCTGTTGGAATCATGCATATTGTATTCTCGGCACTGCTTCTTTCACCTTCCTTCGGTTTGTATAAGTATTCTCATGCTTTTTTATATTCAGCATAGTCATAGTTTCTTATAGCTCTGTAATATTCCATTATATTCACATAGCACAATTTGTTTAGCCAATCTCAATCAAGGCACACCTTCCGTTTCTGGCTCTTTGCTATCACGAAAAGTACTTCTATAAATATTTTGATGAGTATCGGGTTTTTCTTTTTACAAATGTAAAGCCTAGCCATGGAATCTGTGCTGCAAAGGGAGTGGACATTTTAGTCTATGGTGACTTTTCGAAGATGGGAGAGCCAGCCATTCAGAAGCAGCTAGTCGCTTCTGGGCTACTGATTTTCATTTGAGCTAAAGGTTGTTTTAAGTAAGCCCTTACTTCAATGCTTTAAGTACTCAAGTTTCGTTAGTGTATTGGT
>NW_027185764.1:8300505-8361573 GCF_028583685.1 Petaurus breviceps papuanus
AAACATAGATAGGTTTGCACGAAATAATGAAGAACAAAACGAGCAGAATGTTGTAATACAACAATATTGTTTTAAGAACAACTTTGAGCAACTAAGTCATTTTGACTATTATAAATAATCAAACTAACTACAAAGGACATAGGAAGGAAGATGCTATCTGCATCCAGTGAAAGAACTGAAAAATAGAAGTATGTATAGAATGATTTTTATATATATATATGTATATATATACATATTTGTATCTAATGGTATCTATCTTTAGGGGGAGGGGGGAAGGAAGACAAATGGTAAAACAAAGAATTTTACACCATAACTTTATTACATATTTTTTAAAAATAGCAAGTTGTACATAATGGTTTCATGTGCAGTCATCTTTTTTTATCCTATGTTATGGAAATGCTTGTTTCATTTCATAAATTAAAAATAAAATATATACAGAAATTTTTAATTTAAAAAAGTATTGGGTAGGACTTGTCAGATCTTGTGATCTGCTGACAAAGCCTGAGGTCACCTCTAGACCAAAATGAGGCTCTAGGAAAGGACTTAATGGAAAACATCAAGATATAGTGGATTCAATGTTGTTCCTAGAGTCAGGGAGATTTGCTTTCAAATTCTGCCTCTAATACCTATGTGCTCTGGGATCATCTGTTCTGCCCCGGCATTTCTCCTGGAGTTGTTAGGCAGCAAACACCATATCAGCCATTCCTCAGTCCTTTCTGAAGCCACACTGGCTCTCGGGTAGATGATCATCTTCCAGGTGAAGGATCAGCCTGTGAAGGAGGACTCTGGCAAGAATCTTGCCAGCAATGACTAAGAGACAGACCCCCTGTGATTACCACAGGACAATTTATTTCCTTTTCCTTCATAGAGGTGGACAATGGAGGCATCCTTGAACTCCTGGGGGATAACCTCCTCTTGCCATATAACCCAGAAAACTTTAGTCAGCTTTTATATGAGGAATGGACCCCCTACCTTGTAAATCTCAGCTGGAATATAATCAGCACCAAGTGTTTTGCCACAGGAAAGGGGCCTAATGGCATTCAAAACCTCTTCTTCAGTTGGAACTTCAGCTAGAGAGGGACTGACTTCAACCTGAAATAAATGGTCAATGACCTCAACATTGATTGATGATAGTCTCTTAAGAACTCTATGGAAGTCTTCAGCCCGTCTCTCTAGGATCATATCCTTATCACTAATCAACGTGGTTCCATCAGCACTGAGTAGTTGAGATGCTCCATAGGTTTTTGGCACATAAATAGCCTCCAGGACATCATAAAAGTGTTTTGTATTGTTACTATAAGCATAAAACTGAATTTCATCTGCCTTCTTACTGAACTGAGGATCCCTCATCTCTCTAAGCTTTGCTTGTACTTTACTTTTGATGGAATGAAATGCTGCCTTCTTAGAGATCGATGAACTATCCTGCTGGTAAACCCCATGGAGTTCTTGTTTTTCATTTAGCAGCTTCTGAATTTCCCCATCATTTTCATCAAATCAATCTTGGTATTTGTGAGTGTTCTGACCCAGATGAGCAAATGCACTGCTATACACCAAATCTCTGAAAGCTGCCCGTTCTTTTTCTGCTCCACTGTTGCTAACCGTGTGTTGGCTCAACTTTCCATGCATGTTAGCAACAAACTGTTCCCATTCAGAGAACTCCAATCTGTTGACATTAACTTTTCTGGTAGTCACTTTGCCTTGGAGATGCTGCTTTTGTTGAATGATCTTTGGAAGTATACTTTCCAGGGATGTGCACATTTATAATGAGGCTGACACATGCATTGCCACAGATGCTCAGTGTTTGGGAGGCTCCAAAGGAAAGCATGGGAGAGAAGAGGTATTAGACTGACTACCAGACTGAAGGTCTACAGAGCCGTTGTGCCTGTGACATCTGGACCGTCTACCAGCACCATGCCAGGAAACTGAATTGCTTCCATTTGAATTGTCTTAGGAAGATTCTGAAGATCCCTGGCAGGATAAGGTACCAGACACTGAGGTCCTTACTCAAACTAAACTGCCAAGCATTCAAACTCTGCTTCAGAGAGCACAATGCTGATGGACTGGCCAAGTTGTGTGAATGTGAAACATATGCTTGCCAAAAAGACCATTTTATGGAGAACTCACACAGGCAAGCATTCACAGGATGGTCGGAAAAAGTGATGCAAGGACACTCTCAAGGTCTCTCTTAAGAACTCTGGAGTTGATTGTGTGACATGGGAGACACTGGTACAGGACCGTTTAGCATGGAGTGCCCCATCAGAGAAGATACTGTGCTCTATGAGCAAAGCCTATTTGAAACAGCTCAATGGAAATGCAAGATATGCAGATTTGGAGAATCCACCCCAAATGTTCTGTGCACTATTTGTGCCTGACCTGAGGTAGAGCATTCTGAGCTCGTACTGTTCTGATGAGCCACAGTCGGACACACTGAAACTTGACTCTAGCAGAGTGATGTCATTTTGGTCCTCTTCAAGAAGGAAGGACAGCCATCACCAACCACCACAGCTCTGGGATCATGGGCAAGTCATGTAAAACCTCTTTTACCCTCAAGTTTCTCATCTGTAAAATAAGGGGCTTGGACTCAATGGCCTCTAGCTTCCCTTCCAGCTCTAAATCTGTGCTCCTGTGGCTTCAGAGGAGGGAACCCCCCCCCCCCCTTAATGATTATTTTCTAGCTCTTGGTGCTTTTTTCTCAAAGAGATATAGAGGATGAGGTAAGTGTGGATGTCTCCATAAGTCAGTTCTTTTGTAGGCTAGATGATACTGACCGAGGTGGTAGTTTGGAGGAGGAGAGGAGGTTGAGAAAGGCCCTGATCCCTACTTACAGAAGACTAAGGTATCTGCTGTCCTGTCGGGCTCCTTTCAGGGTTGGCTTTTTGTCCTGGGAAAGTTCCAGGATTGCAGCTATTGAACTTCAGATGAAAATTTAATTCAGCCAGCCTTCATTAAGGACCTGCTAAATGCAAGACACAGCGCTAGTTACTAGGTATGTAAAGAAGAAAGGAAAAATCAGTCCCTTGCCTTCAGGGAACTTACCAAGTAGGGGATTTCTAGTTATTGGGTAAGACTTCCTTTTATCTCTCTCTAAGCTTGCCAAATGTGTCTCATTGGGAGGTGAGTTCCCTCCCTGGGCTTAGAACTTTGTCATTTGTTATTTCAATTAGCTTTCAGAAAGTCTGTGAAGGTTTGTTTAGATTAAAAGTCTCCCACAAAAGAAGTGAATCTCATTCTTTCAACAATACTGGGCAGTACAGTAGTGAAGTGGTGTTTATATTTTAAAAAGAATTTCTTGTAATGCAATTTAAGGAGTTAAAATCTTAGGCTTAAAAAGAGATGAAGGAATGGGAGCCCAAGAACTTCTCATCAATCAATCACCAAGCATTTATTAGATGCCTACCACGTGCCCCCAAACGGTAGTAGGCTCTGGAGGTCATAAAGACAAAAATTATACCCTGTCCTGGGAGAGGGGGAGGGGTTAATATTCTATCTGATGAATGTAGGTGGGGAAAAAAGAGAGGAATCAGCTCGATTTTCTTTATGCTTGTAATTATGTGTATCTTTTATGACAAAAGAATTGTTGAATGTGTACAACAAAGATTATGCCGCAGGCTCTAATATTTATCCAGCGGTAAAGTAGTAATTTAATCCAGAGGTCACCCTCTGGTGTTTGTCCTTTGTTTTGAAGTGGACCATGACATCAGGAAGATGATGCCATGACTTGCAAGTGAATTGGATTTAAGTGAGGAGGGCTGTGCAAGGTCACCAGCCTCAGTTTCTCCTCCAGAGCCTTCTGGGTCCAGTGGCAAGATATAGATCAGGATGACTGGAGATGGTCCTGACTCACTGGTGTGTGTGTGTGTGTGTGTGTGTGTGTGTGTGTGTGTGTGCACACGCGCGAGCGCGCGTCCCAATCAGCCACTTTTTCTTTCTTTAAAAGTTACCAGAAGAGTACTTTGGTTTTCCTCGGTTAGGGACTTCTTCAGCGAATGAAGGTAATATTTCAAAATACTGACAAAACTACTGATGAGAGTAGAAGGAATTGTAGTTTGTGGTCTCATCTTAAGATGCTGAAAAATATTCTTTCTTGGTTTTCCGAGGCTGTTCCATCCATGCTTACTTCTTTCAGCTGCGTAAGTGATAAGAAACTAGTAACTCCTTATTTCTCTTATGTGACTAGAGATCTTGAGGTGCCGTGGAATCCTGGGCAAGATAAGCTGGAAGCTTAAAGCAAGATCAAAATCTAGGGCTATTAAGACTAAGTATTTTATTTTATTCTCTAAACCAGTGGTATTTGTTCACTCTTGATCTTTTATTTTAAATTATTTCAGCATACAAATAATCTATATTTGTTTCAAGTATTTGCCTGTAACTTAACCTAAACCTTTGTCAATCTCTTATTAATTTAACTGCACAGTCTGTGGGTTGGAAGGGGGCATATATTAAGAGGTGTTGGGGGAAATGGATTTGAGAGGGCAAAATAGTGAATTATTTTATGGAGCTTGCTTGAGCCTGGTCAAAGGAATATAGTTTGTGATTTTTTTCTGGATAGATGTAGTAGAAAAGTTCTTTGTTTCCTTTTAAAAATATGTTTGAGGGCAGCTAGGTGGTGGAGTGGATAGAGCACCAGCTCTGGAGTCAGGAGGACCTGAGTTCAAAGCTAGCTCCATACACTTACTGGCTCTGTGACTCTGGGCAAGATAATAATTTTTGATAGAGGCTTCATTACTAGAAGATAACACAGGTTCCCCCCACTTCCAGTGGGCACACGTGCACACAAACACACACACCCTATGGGAACATTTGATTTTTATCATACTTTTACAGATCTAGGGTCTCATAACTATTGGGTTCCTGTTCAGGTAGACTGCACAGATCCACACCTCCTCCTATGTGACTTTTGCCCATTGTTATCTATAAATGATAACCAGATCACTTTTGTATGGTGCTCTAAGGCCTGCAAAGAGCTTTCCTCATGACACTAACATGTGAGAGTTCAAGTATTAGTATCCCCATTTTGCAGATGGGGAAAGTGAGACTCAGAGGCAAAATGACTTGTCCAGGCTTATATGACTTAGTAAATGTACTAAATATAGGATTTCTAACACAGATTTTCTGATTCTAAATCTAGAGTTCTTCTGCCACATTATCTGGAGGAACCGATTGTAGGGAAGAGAATTTTCTTGATGGTGAACTTTGCTAAAACGTGTTAATAACTAATAGAAATCTATTCCTATTAATACCCAAATTGAAGGAGTCTGGATGGTTCTATCAGAAATATGTGTGAAGGGAAGGGAGCTACTTGGGGACCTCACTTCTCTGGGATGGCCTCCAAACCAGGAGCCCTGGAACTGAAGAACTTTCTCCTTTCTCAGAGGAAGAGAACTTAGTGCCATTTTTTTTGTTTTGTTTTTGCTTTTCTTTGGAGGGGCAATTGGGGTTAAGTGACTTGCCCAAGGTCACATAGCTAGTAAGTGTTAAGTGCCTGAGGTTGGATTTGAACTCAGGTTCTCCTGACTCCAGGGCTGGTGCTCTATTCACTGTCTCACCTAGCTGCCCCCACTTAGCACCATTTTTACCCTCTAAAATAATCTACTTTATTTCGTGGTCTAATGCAAACTCATTCATGGTGTCACAAATGGAGCACAGGGCTTAGGAGCTAAAAGATCTAGGTTAGTTTCAGTGTTGCCATTTCTTTGCCTTGGGACCTTGGGCAAGTCACTTAATTTCTCAGTCTCAGTTTCTTCATCTGTAAAATGGGAATGGTGATATTCATTCTGTCTACTTATAAAGGTAATTGTGAGAATCATATGAATATAAAAGTGTTTCATAATCATAACACGTTGTAGAAATGTGAATTGCAGTGTTGGCTAGGTGGCACAGCGAATAGAGCACTGGCCCTGGAGTATGGAGGACCTGAGTTCAAATTTGACCTTTGACACTTAACACTTACTAGCCATGTGACCTTGGGCAAATCACTTAACCCCAACTGCCCTGCCTTACCCCTTCAAAAAGAAAAAAAAAAGTAGCTATGTTTAAAAAAAGAATTGTGAATTGCTGTATTATGAATTGCACTGGGTTGGGTTTCCTACAGTATTTAAATACCTAATATGTGGCTACTAATCAAAAGGTGTATCTTTAATCAATTCTTCTCAGAAATTACCCTCTTGTTCTAGTTGCTTAAAGTGTAAAAATACATTCCCAATTCCCTTCATCTTTGTATTTACAAGCACTTTAAAGTACCAGATCTTATCTAATTTAGACCCTGCTATTTCCTATTGACTTGATTTGTTTCTAGCCTCCAACATAATTACTGTACTTAAGACCATTGAGACTCCTTCTGGATATACTAAATTTCACTTTTTTTAAAAAAAGCTCTGCCTCTTAATGAGAGGTTTCCACTGACACTGAGAGAGCAAAATTCAGCTGGAATGTGTGTGATTACTCCACCAACATCGAAGAATCTACAAATTGGGCAGCCCAAAATTTATTATTAAAGACTCCCAGCAAGAATCTGGAGAGGGATCCTTCTTTCTTTCACAAATATAGAATAGTTTATAACAGAGCAGCCCAAAGATTTTCCCCCCTAGCTTTCAAGGAAATAAAAGGGGAATTGGGATGGGGGGGGGGGGGGGGGAGTGGATGGCTATTTAAATTGTTGTTGTCTAGTATTCAATCAATCACATTCTGAGACCCCAACTAGAGTCATCAGGGGTCTTCTGGAAGGGTGAAAGGGGAGTTGAGCACATCTGGCTGGGGATATTACTGGGGCTACACACCGCAAGCTCTGGTATTACGGTTCTTCTTCCCCTAGTCCCAGACTGAATGGTCAACTATCAATTATTTTACCCAGAGCAAAGGCTAAAAAAATCTGTAGCAAAGAAAAATCCAGCTGAGGAGAGAGGAGGCAAGACCACAAAAAGAGAGACCTTAAATCTGGATGCCACTTACCCTTTAAGTGAGATGTGAGGATGCACAAAGAGGAAGAAAGAATTGGACATGGCCAGAAGGGAGATCACCTGGGGCTAACTAAGTGTGCTAAGCTCAGTTATTATTCACTCATTGAAAAAATAAAGACTGTCACCTTGATCTAAATGCCTGCATACAGGAACAAAGCTCTGGTCACAATGGCTTAGTTATGGATCTCTCCCAGCTACTCCTTCCTTCTCTGCTACCTTTGCATTGATCAAATCAAGTCAACTAGCATTTATTAAATATGTTCTATGTGCAAGCACTGTGCTACTGGCTGAGGATAAAAAGTGATCATTTTCTAAAGGGGGAGACAACAGGCAAACCCCTCTGTACAAACAAGATAACAGACATTATACAAATGGAGGTAATCTCAGAGAGAGAGGGCTGCTAAGAGGTGCCATAGAGTGCCAGTCTTGGAATCAGGAAGGCTCATCTTCCTGAGTTCAAATCTGACCTCAGACACTTAGTAGTTGTGTGGCCCTGGGCAAGTCACTTAACCTTGTTTGCCTCAGTTTCCTCATCTGCAAAATGAGCTAGGGAAGGAAATGCCAAACCACTCCAGTTATTTCTGCCAAGAAAACTCCCAAATGGGGTACAAAGAGTTAGTCACAACTGAAAATGACCAAACAACAAAAAATCTCAGAGAGAAGGTCCTGATATATTAAGAAGGATGGGAAAAGGCTTCTTTGCAAAAGGTGGGATTTTAGTGGAGTCTTGAGGGAAACTAGCAAGGTCAATTTTACATTGTTTAAGCAGTGGGGTACAGTGGACAGAATTCTGGATTTAGCATCAATTGACCTAGGTTTAAAATCTGGCCTTATCACTTAGGGGATTTGTTGCTATTGTTACTTATGGGACTATGGACAAGTCTTTTTATTTCCTCTAGGACTCAGTGCCTTATGTGTAAAATAAGAGTTGGTCTAGATGGCTTCTGAGACCTCTTCTTGGTCTAAGTCTATGGTCCTATAATCATTTCCTCTCCCCTTCTACTCTGCCCAAAAATAAAATTCTAGATCTTGAAGATTCTGGCACTACCCTTTGTTTTGGGGTGTAGGTCTGCTTTCAGTCATGGGTTCTTCCTTACTACAGCTTCTTCTTGTAAAACAAATGTGAAGTTTTCTCTTGGAATTAGTTGAAGACTTAGGTTTGAATCCAGGTCCTTGCCACCTGTGAGACCTGGGGCAAGTCATTTCACTTTTTCAGTTTCTTCATCTATAAAATGATGGGATTGGATCAAGTTTTGAGTCAATCACCTGTAGTCCTGCTGCTGGGGAAGGCTGAGGCCGATGCATCTCTTGAGTTCTGAGGTTCTAAGCAGCAGTAGGTGTGAAAGCTAATGAACTGTCCACACCACCACCATGAGGGCATCTTCCTAGAAGCAGCTGCCTAAGGAGAGGTAAGGTAAAGATTATGTATGTATTAGTATTAAGGGCAGTCTGGGAGTGGCCACTGTGTTTCCATCTTGGGTAAAATAGGAAGACCTGTCTCAAAAAGCAAACAAACAAAAAATGAAAAGGTGGGCCTAGCAGCACTTAAGCTTTTTCCACTTGAGATCCCTTTTTTGCATTCCTGCAACATTTGTTGGTACTGTGTGGCATGACGACATGCGTAGTGAAAAGTGAAAAGTGCACATGCTTTGTGTTCAGAACCGAGGCTACAGTGCCACATGGGCAAGTGCTGCCAGAAACACCATGGATTCATTGCTTGTTTGATTTTTAATTAATTTTTGGTCATTGCACATTCAGAAACCTTTCCTGTTGCCAAGTTTTTCACCATCCACATGGAGTCACAACCCGCAGTTTAAGAAGCATGGGCCTTGAAGACCTCCAAGATCCCTGCTGGCCCTAAGGCGATGATCCTTTAAGCTGGTAAATGATGTCTTCATTTCTGGGCTTGGAGTCATTAGCTCCTGAGCTGGTACTGTAAACACAACCTTCTTCACCTACCATTCATTTCCCTGCATTATTTAAGCTTTGACACACTACTGGGAGTAAGGCTAATTGCAATGCTGGAATTTTTCCTGAGTTTTCATGAAACCTCAGTGTTTCTTTAAATAGGACAAATGATTGTGATGTGCTATTCTCGATACAGAATAGAAATACCTTGTTAAAGGCTGGAAGTCATTCAGAATTCTATTCACCTTCCCATCTGGGGCTGAAAATGATGACTAATGTAGCTTTGGTAACTATGTGATTATGGAAACCTTGTTAAGGTTGGCTACTGTGGCATGCTCAGCCTTTGTGTCTTCCCTAATGTTTACCTTGGAAGCTAGCATGTAAGTGAGAGGGGTGCTCTAAGCTAAATTTCTAATTAAATAACAGAGTTTACCAAGATGTAGCCCAGAATTACTTTGTGGGCTATTTGGCAACCTCTCGGGAAAGGAGAAACCCCATTCCAGAGGGCACCAGTCCCTTGCCTTTGAGGTAAGGAGAGAATACTCCATTCTTTCAAGTCTCCAGCCTTGCTGCTGCTGCTGCTGCTGTTTGTCCTTTGTTCTCAAAGACGACCAGACATCAGGGAAGCAATACTAGGACATGCAAGTGAGTTGGATTTAAGTGAGGGAGGTCTGTGCAAAGTCACCTGCCTCACTTTCTCCAGGAAGTAACAGCATTCCATGGAGCTCTAGGACTTCCTCCTTTCCAGGGAAGAGAAGAAAGGGCCATTCCAGCAAGTCTCCTGCCTTGGGGGAAGGGGGGTGATGACATTCCTATGTTTCCTAACACTTATCCCCTTCACCTGAACCCTTGAGAGAATTCCATCCTGAGATCAAGCCCCTATGAACTTTAAAAACCTATCTGAACTCATTCTTCAATGATTAACAAACTCCACCCCAAACCCCAAACACACACACACACACACACACACACACACACACACACACACACACACACACACGCCCCACCTTTTCCTCCTGAGCCAGGGATTCTGAACTCCTGGCTGTCATCATTCAAAGATGGTTCTCGGTCCCCCACTGCCAGATCCCTTATTCCTACTTCCTACTCCTTTAACCCCAACAACGTCCCCCTCTGAAGTTACCTCCTTCCTACTGTGATCTCTAGAATGCCTGCTCCACAGGTAATACACTTGCTTTCATATTTTCTTTTTCCAGTCTTTCCATCCTCTGGCTCTCCCTGAGACCTGCTTCCCTCCTGATGATATCACCTCCCTTTCCAGCTCTGGCTGTACTTTTTAACTCATTATCCTGACTCACTTGTTTGTCCTTTCTCAAAGAGGACCATGACATCAGGAAGTGGTAAGTTGCAAGTAAATTGGATCTAAGTGAGGGAGGGCTCTGACTCAGTTTCTCCTCCAGAGCCATCTGGGTCCAGTGGTAAGATATAGATCAAGATGACTAGAGGTGGCTGGCAACTCAATGACAGAGATAGGAAAGTTGAAATACTTATTCCCCAACACCACTTCTAGGCTCTCCCTCTACCATTATCCCTCAGTAAACTCCCTCCTTTGACTTTCACTCAAATCCTATCTACCACTGTGGGTGTGTTGGTAAATGTTTAACCGCTACTTCTGATGAGATAATACACACTGCATCATTAACTTTCTTGAGTCTAAAACAAATAAGACCTTTAATGAGCTAGCTGGTTCCAATACACCCTAGTTACCTGTCAATCAATACTCTGGGAGGTGTCTACTTACCTCCAGGACCCTCCTTCCACTTCTTTCAATGAATTCTGTGTGTCAGCTCTCTCTTTCTCTTCTCACTTCTATACTCTTTCACTTGGTGATGTCATCAGCTCCCATGATTTCAATTATTACCCCTGTACTGCTGATTCTCACATCTACTTATCCTAACCTCCTACCTAACCTGTCTGCTGACTTCCAGAATTGCATCTCCAACTTCCTATTGGACATCTCAAACTAGATGTTCATTAGATATCTTGAATTCAACTTGTCCAGAACTGAACTAGTTATCTTTTCTCCCTACCTCACCCCCAAGTCTTCCTCTCTTCCTTACTTCCCTGTTACTGTTGAGGAGTTGTATTGTATTGTATAGCACTTCTTTTGGGAGGTCTTGCTGAGCGCTTTTCAGGGCTGCTCATCTAGCTTTGGTGTCCACCTTCATTCAGCTCTCACCTGTGGCTCTAAGAAGCTGTTGCTTGGCCACACCCAGGTAAAACCATCTTGACAGATGGGCTAAACAGGGTGGAGGGTAACTGACAGGCCTGAAATCTATCAATGAATTAGGGGGATGTCTACTCCAAGCATGTGAAGACTTCCCCCTACAGAATGGGTGGATGGGAACAATTTGTTTCAACAGCCTGGAAGGTGATGCAGGCACCATGGGGTACTTAGAGCTTGGTCAGACACTGAAGACACCCGTCCTTCTGACTTTTGTCTTGATGGGAATTCAAAGACTCAGGAAGAAAGAGTGAGTCTGAAGACTTTGGGAAACTCTGCCTCACTTAAATTCAGATCATCCTGTGATGTCATTGGTCCTCTTCAAAAAAGAAGAATGAACAATGTTGATGTTGAGAGCACACCATCTTTCTAGTCAGCCAGGATCCCAAACTAGGTATTGTACAAAGTCAGCTACTGGGACAGTCAAGTGACCTCCATGTTTTAACTTTGTTCAAACGTTGGCTACCAGTGCTCAGTCAGCCTTCAGGAGAGAGTCACTTTAAGACTAATTCCTTCTCCTGCAGACTACCCCCATAACCTGAGGACTAATCCCATCTCCTAATGATGCTATAAAGGGAAGGAGCTGAGACACAGGGGGCATCGAGGTGACTCAGTGGATAGAGTGCCAGGTCTGGAGTCAAGAAGACCTGAGTTCAAATGTGGTCTTAGACTTTCATCAGCTGTGAAACCCTGAGCAAACCACTTAATTCTGTTTGCCTCAGTTTCCTCATCTGTAAAATGCAGTTGGAGAAGGAAATGGCAAGCCACTCCAGTATCTTTGCCAAGAAAACTCCAAATGGGGCCCTGAAGAGTTGGACATGACTGAAAAGACAGAACCAGGAGACACTAATCCCACCTCTTCATTGAAAGGTCTGTCTATCAGAATTGTCTTATCCTCATATGTAAATTGTGTTGCTTCTATTTAATCAAAGCAGCTAGGGGGAGGGGCACTCCCACAACCTTAGGGCCAGGATTTTCTTCTAACAGGGTCATCCTAGACTGCTCACTCTCTCACATTGTCCCTATACAATCTACGGCCAGGGCCTGTCACCCTTGTAGTTTCTCTTGTATTCCCTTGTTTCTCCCCCTTACTGACACTGGTTGAGCCCCCCCATCGCCTCATGGACTATTGAAACAACTTGCTGGTTGGTCTCCCTGCCACAGTCTCTTCTCAATCCTCTATCCTCTACTCAACAATCAAAATGACCTTACTAAAGCCCATGTCACCTCATCCCATACTCAATAAACTCTAGTGGCTCCCTATCACCTCCAGGATTAAATATAAGATCTTCCATTTGGAATCCAAAGCCCTTCATTATCTGTGCCCCACCCTCACCCCATATGCTTAGCTTTCTAGTCTTCTTATACCCGTCCCAACATCTCCCAGTGACACCAGCCTCCTTGCTCCTCAAACAAGACGCTCTATCTCCTGATTACAGATGTCTTCCCCGTGGCTCTTCCCCAGCTCTCCTTTCTCATCTCCCTCTCTGGGTCTTCCTGACTTCCTCCTCCCAGCTAAAATTTCACCTTCTCGTACTCCCTTCGGCAGCATATATACTAAAATTGGAATTATACAGAGAAGATTAGCATGGCCCCTGTGCAAGAATGACACTCAAATTTGGGAAGTGTTCCACATTTTTTGGAATTCAAGGGATTGTGAAACGGAATGCTGTAAACTAAAAGTAAATAAATACATTTTTTAAAAAAGGAAAAGAAAAAAATTTCACCTACAGAAAATTCCTAGTGCCTTCCCTCTGTTGATTATTCTCCATTTATCCTACATATAAATTGTTTGCACATAGTTATTTTCATGTTATCTCTCTCATTAGACTGTGAGCTCCTTGAGAGTTGGAGCTGCCTTTTACCTTTTTTTGTATCCCAAGGACTTATTCTAGTGCCTCCCACATAGCATGTTACATGAGAAATATGTAAGTCTTTTATTATTCCATCTGTCTTTCAGCCTTACAACCCCTAACCTTGTTCTTCATCTTTACTATGCCTCCCAACCCCTTACCTCTCACTTCTTTTCCATCCATCACCTCTTCTCACCCTACTGGCTATATTCTCTTCCCTTCTCTTTTCTAATCCTTTGATGGACTAGCCCCACATGGACTTTTTCTCTCTAGTCTCTTGCATCCTTATCCTATCACTAATCATGTCTTTCCAAGCTTCAGCCTTGAATTATTTCTACCATCTGCTGCCTTTGTTTCTGTTCACATGCTACTGAACTGAGCTCAAAAAAAAAAAATCAAAAACTGGGCTGAGTCCACCACAAATTTATTTTATGAAAAGCAATCCTCTTACACAATCCTAACTGATTCATTATCCCATTCAACCACAACAGTTATTCTAAAGCTTTTCATTACTCCTCAGTCCTCCCATGGCTCTTCCTGCCCTTGCCCTAAGAAGTTTGCTTCATAAATTACTGAAAAAATTGAGTCCATTTGCTGAGAGTTCTCTCTTCTCCCCTCCTCATCTCACATCACTCAGGTGTTTTCCTGCACCTCTCTGTCTCACATGAAGAGATGGTCCTTTTTGCCAAGACAAACACTTCAAGTGTTCACATCCCATCTTTTCCAACAGATTGCTCCATCATCCTCATTGTCTCATTAAACTTCTATTTCTCCTTGTCTACAGGCTGCTTTCTTGTTGCATACAAATATATCAATGTCTCTCCCAGCCTTAAAAAATTCAACCCACTTGATCCATCCATCTCTATCCTATATCTCTCCTCTCTTTCATAAGCCAGCCCTGCCTACCTTTCCAATCTTCTTATACCTTATATGACTCATCTCCTCCACATACTTTGAGATTCAAGGACCCTGGCCTCTTTGCTATTCCACAAACAAAACACTATTCTTGGCTCTGGATATTTTCTCTGGCTGCCCTCCATGTCTGGAATGCTCTCTCTCCTTATTTCCCTGCTTCTTCAAGTCCCAGCTAAAACTTCCACCTTCTGGAAGAAACTTATCCCAGGACCTCAATACTAGTGTCTTCCCTTTGGGATTACCTCTAATTTTCCCTGCATGCATCTTGTTCGTAGTTGTTTGCATGTTGTCACCCTCAATTAGAATGTAAGCTCCTTATGGGCAGGGATTGTTTTTGTATTTCTTTAGCACAGTACTAAGAACATAGCAAGCACTTAATAAATGCTTCTTGACATGACGATCTGTGTAAAATAAGTTTGCTCCTGTCATTATGAGCACGAATCCTGGGTCATAATTATTTCTGTGATCCTCTGATCTGGACACCACATTGTGATGTTGGTCACTATAACATATAACCTGGGATGTTAAGTCTGCTAGCTCGTCTCAGGACCCTCCCACCGCATCCTCTGAAATTCTATCTGGTCATCTTTCCTGTTTCCAGTCACAAATTTAGCATTGCTTCTTAAATGGGTTTGAACAACTTCTGCTTAAGAGCTATTTGACTCAAAGTAATAAGATCCTCTGAGTTATTGACATGAATACATGTGTATTTATATAAATATATTGTTTTACAATTATCTATATTTTCATGTTATTTTTATCTTATTAATATATTAATATTACATCACACACTATTTTATTATCTATTATAATTAGTTTACTTATATTTGTCAAATTATTATTTTATATTTTATTAATAGATTCTACATTATTTTATTATTTATCACAGTGTAATGCCAAGCAAAGGCAACTTCCCAAGGTTCAAAATACCAGCATAGGTGCTCTCCATTTTATTCAGTGACAAATTAAGAACAGAGAGAATCAACATATAGCATAATTCAAAATACAGCATTCACCAAGTGTGATTCAATAATCTCCAAGTACTACCCCAACCCTGGACATTATAATTCATTTAATCAATCCCAAAGACCCTCTTCTAAGCACTACTCCACCCCTAGGCTGTACATTCATTTAGTCCATCACAAAGCCCCTCTTCTCAAATGGAGATTAGTTTCCAATCATAAGTAAAATACATCCATTTGTTTAATCACAGAGCACAAAAAAGTCAAAAGTTCCCCACCCTTGGATTACAATTGAATCTACCCCAGAGTTACAACAAGCCTAAGCACAGCATTTAATACCCAAAGAGAGGTCTTTTCTTCACCTTGACCTGAGGTAAGGTCTCAGCAATCTTTGTTCCTGGGGAGACAAAGCTTAGCAAGGCCACAAGATACATTGCCAGTGTCTTCATTAATTCATTCTCTGTCTGCAGAACAGTCTTAGGACCCCTGAAAACATTAGCAAAACCCCCTTCCAAGATTTCTGTAAACATACAACAAGAAAATCCTTCTTCAGGGCTTCTCAACCAACAGCCAGGTTCCAGAACCTCTGCAACAACAGGACTATCCTTCACCAGTGGACAGAATTCACTCTCTGTCTGCAGAACAGTCTCAGAAGTTCTGAACCAACAGCAAGGTTCCAAGACCTCTGCAACAATAGGACTGTCTTTCACCAGTGGACAAATCTGGCAAAACAACATCAAAACAGACAAAGTACCAGCATAACAGCCATGTCTCCTCAGTCCTTGGCAGCTCTGGGTGGCAACTCTCAAAAGTCCTGGGCAATTCAAACTGGCCCTCAGCAATCCTCTCAGTCTCTCTCTGCCTCCAAGATGCTACTACCAAAAAGTTCTTCTGCCTCTCTCTTTTCTTGTGTCTCTCTAAATTTACGTCACCAGCTCCTCCCAGTTCAGCCCTCTCTTTTCACGTCAACAAGTCCATCCCACAAGTGGGATTCACAAGCTCTGGGTTTTAACACAATCAGATCAAAAACCAAGCCAATACAGGGGGATCTTTAAATTCCATTCCTATTACACACAGTCATCTATGTTTATATTTGTCATGTTATTATTTATTCTTTTTATTAATATAGTATTATACATTGTTTTATTACTATTGTAATTATTTGTATTTATATTTGTTATGTTATTTAATTCTAGAAATATACTCTTTTATGCTGAGAAGATTCAGGGAGTTTTCCCACTTTGTTTTGAGAACAAGAAATTAGAAAGAACACTACTGATATTGGCATTTAGCAGATCTGAATTAAGGATCCTGGCTTTATGATGTTGGTCAAGCCTCTTAATCTCTGTGAGTCAGTTTCCTCATCTGTAAAGTAAGGACATTGATGCCTAGGTTTATTGTGAAGAAAGTTCTTTGCAAGCCTAAGAGCCCTAAGTAAATTATTCTCATGGAAATTATACATTTCAGTAAGTTAGATAAATCTGACATTTTTAAAAAAACTTTACAAATCAGAAGGGTGACATGCAGTTCACTTTTGTGGATTTTATTTCTAATTAACTAATGAGGCAAACAGAATAGTGGCCAGTGTGGAATTTCAGAAGGCAAAGAAAGAGGAACAGATCTTGTGAAAAAGAAACATGTTTAATACCCTTCAATCACTCCTTTATGAGAAACAGTCTGATCAGGGGAGTTGGAAGATGTGAAATGGACCTGTGGTGAGTCATCCCAACTTAGAGGATAAATATAATCATCTCTGGTCCTGAGATCAGAAAACTTAGATGAGAGTCCTGACTCTTACGTTAATGATGATGATGATGATGATGATGATGACAACAATGATAATTCATGTTCATATGGTGCCTTAAAGTTTACAAAGTGCTTTATGTGCACTGCCCAGTTTCAGCCCTTCACTAGCCCTGTGAAGCACATGCTATTATTTTCACCTTCATTTTACTGATGAGGGAGCCAAAAGATGAGGGGACTTGCTTAGGGTCACACAGTTACTAAATGTCTGAAGCAGGATTCAAACCCAAATCCTCCTAAAACCAATCCCATTTCTTGACCCACTGTGCCATACTGTCTTTATTTTCAGTTTAAAAATAGGGATAGTCATACATCTATTTAGCTGTTTTACCTTGGGCAATATCTTTAAGCCTCAGTTTTGTCATTTGTAAAATGGAAATAATACTTGTACTACCTACTTCACTGAGTTTTTTGTAAACCTAAAGATGCTGTAATGAATTGGGAGTTGCTATTTTAACACTTTCTCATTCTCAGCTCTTTAAAGGAATATACATGTATGGAATGAAAGTAAGAATGGGAGAGAGGTTCATGGGAAAGGAAGAGTCATGGTACTTATCCTCACACAATGAAAAAATGGAAATCTGTCAAACAAACTGTACCACATCTATGGCAGAGTTTACTTAGAACTCCATAAAGTTAGTGTTTGTATCAGAGCCCCTCCTCCCAAAAGTGGCTTTGGGGCCTAGGGAAGGAAGTTGCCTTTGGGAGGTGACTTTTGGCCATTGTGAGCCAGGCAGCAGGAAACAGAAAACCTTTGCTTTGTGCATGCTCAAGGCAGAAAAGTAAAGGAGGATCTTCTTTCTTGGTTGTTCAGTCAAGTTCATTAGGGTAGAGAAAGAAACTGGAAGTGAAAGTAGGTATTTCTAGACAGAGCAAAGGCTGTATTCACTTGGTGTATTCTTTGGCGTTTTATTTTTAAGGAACCTGAATAGTGCAGACCAGGTGCAGAAAAAAGTTAGAAACCTCAACACATGCTTCCTTTCTCTCTTTATTCTCTCCCTAGGCAAGCTCACCCATTCCCGTGGATTCAATTATCTTTATCCTAATGAATCCCAAAGATTCAACCTTAATCTCTCTTCTAAACTCCTTTCTTACATCACCTACTGAACGTTGTTACCTCATGGGCATCTCAAACTCAACGTGTCCACAGTGTGATTATATCTGCTACCATGCAGCCCAACTCCCTGTTTAATTGGGATCCTCCCAGGCAACCAGGTTTATGAGCTCTCAGTCGTGCCGGACTCTCCAATCATTCATTCCTCCTATCCAGTTAGTTGTTTTTTGATTCACCCTCCAACATCTATCTCTTCATGTCCCCTTCTCTCCATTCACGTGGCCACCACCTCAGTTTTTATTCAAACCTTAATCTTTTCTTGACTCAACTGTTGTCATAGTTTTCTAACTGTTCCTCTAAGTTAGTCCTGGAAATCTTTTGCCAACAATGTCTTTCATAGAGTAGATGCTTATTAATTGACTGGTTGAATGAACAAAGGTACTGGAGTTTATCTAGACCTACATTAGAACTTATCCCATTGAGGTAGATGATACTGGTCTTTCCTATACCATAGAAATTTAGTATCTAAGATCTGTCTTCCAGGCTGCCCACTATTACTTTCAGCAGGATGTCCCAGTGTCTCCTTTTGTAAAGGAAAGATGGCTAAGGAAGCCAGCTATAGCGCATATTAATAATTCAATCTCAGAATAAAGGTTTGATACCTTTATTCTTTATCAAAATATGTTATATTTGTTATTATATTCTTTACTGTAAAGTTTTGACACATTTATCAAGTTTGTCCCACCTCTCACACATACTAGCTCTGTGACCCTGGACACAGTCACTTACCACTTAATGCTGTTTCAAACAGTATTCTAAGTTTATAAGTTTCAGATAAGTTGTTAGTCCACATTGCAGGTTTCCTCACCAGAACTTTCCTAGTAAAATCACAGGTCCAAATGAAAATACATACCCTAAGAAGATGCAATGATTGAGTGAAGGGGAATAAAATTATCATCTACTTTGAAACTATTTGATCTTTCTGAGCCAAATAGCTATGGTCCATAGTAAAAGAGCTGGCAAGTGACATTACCATATTGGGGATAAATCACCTTGTTATAATCTAAGCATAGAGTTCTGTTGCAGGTTAATTTTACAATGGAGGAAATAGTCAAGGCTGTGAATGGAAATGACCCAGAACTCCATTTCAAGGCCACCCAGGCAGCTGGGTATGCCTCCTGCCTCTGTCTTGTTGCATAACCCAACACTGAGCTCTTACAATAAGTAACTTGTTTCGCTTTCTCCACAGTGGCTCCATGCCCACAAACCAGCAGCAGCCTAGTCAAAAGAGATACTTGATTGCAACTCTGGGCTCTCCTTGATCACAGCTTCAAGGAAACCGTGTGATGTCTGAGAAGGAATTGCTTCATCTCAACTGGCCTCTACAAGAATTTTAAGTCATAGAAAATGCCTGTAGGGAAAAATAAACACGTTGCTTCATCAACACAAGATACTACAGGCTGAGAGCTCCAGTGGGTGACCCAGAGCCATGTATGCTATTAAACAATGCCAAGTACATCCCTACAAGAAAGCATCTTTTTTTCCTGCCTTTCCTCACCCACTTGTCTTTGATTCCACAAGAAGATATTATCTAGAAAAAGAAACTCACCCCTAAAAGCATCTGCCGAAACGGGATTCATTCCCAAGCTGGTGATATTTCTGAGCTTGTCTCATAGTCCTGACTTATAGTTTGAGGCAACCCAGACCCTGACAAACATGGCTTCAGGAACATCTGAACAGACTGAGGCAATTATGGATGCCAGAGATGTCCCTCTATTGACTGCACTCCTCCTCTCTTCTCCAGACTTACACATCCGTGAGAAAGCTGTGTGGGCACTAGGGAACATAGCAGGTGAGCCTTCAGCTTTGCCTTCCTGGCTGAATGAGGACGGTATAACAAATACTTGTTATAAATAGTTGTTCTGAAAGGTCTGTCTGTCCTGTGTCATCCAGGAGATGGTAACTTCAGGGAGGCATAAGGAAGATTAGGCAGACAAATCTCTTGGCGGAGACAAAGTCTTCAGTTGGCTGAGGAATGTAGGCCTCCAGTATAGAAGCTGGCAGTCTTGCTGGAATTTCATGGAGATCTGATAATGAACACCTACCTAGCTTCTTGTGTGATTGTTACAAAGCAAAACACTAACAGCTTGCCACCTCTCTTCCCCACTCCAGAATCCCCTAGGAGTGGCCTGAAATAACTTTTGTGTCTTGTAAACAGAAAGAAGCAACATGGTAACAGGGCTATAGAGGAAGCCTTAGAGTCAATAAGACCAGGGTTCGAATATCACCTCTGATATGTATTGGTTGTATGATCCTGAACAGGTTACTTAAGCTCTCAGTACTTTGGGCAACACTGCTATATTTTGAGGAATAATTGCTGTTATATATTGGTAGAGAGATATAATGAGTCTAGCCTTCCCTCAACCCCAACCCCCCCAAAAAGGGAAGAAGATTACTAAATGGAATCAAATTATTTGGAAAGAAACCTGGAAGTCACTTGGTTTCTCTCAATTTCCCCATCTTCAAACCCCTCAGGAGATAGTTGTAGGGAGGGAAAATGCTTTTTGAAATACTAGAGAAATGTGAATTCTGGTTCATTGATGAGGACACATTGATGAGGGGTTTGAATGGATTAGATTATTCAGTCAAATAAAGCATTCTACTATAGTCCCATCTATGCAAATATCTAGGCAGCTAGATGGCACAGTTGATAGAGCACTGGGCTTGGAAACAGGAAGATTCTTCTTGAGTTCAAATCTGGCCTCAGAATCTGGGCAAGTCACTTAACCCTATCTGCCTCAGTTCCTCAATATGTAAAATGAGCTGGAGAAGAAAACTACTCCAGTATCTTGGCCAAGAAAACTCCAAACAGGGTCACAAAAAGTCAGACCTGACTGAAATGATTCAAAAGAAATGAAAATATCTTGCCCACATTCGTGCTTATGGTTTTTTCCATTTTTTTCTTCTGAAATTTTAAATTTTGATTGATGTCTTTTGTTTTTATGTCAACTTCATTTCCAAAAGTATCCCTTCTTCTTCCATTACCCAGACAGCTGTGCTTTTTTTTTTTTTTTTTAAGCAATCAGGGTTAAGTAACTTGCTCAAGGTTATACGGCCAGTTATTTCTGGGTGTGGTGCTAAGTATCTGAGCCGGGATTCGAACGCCAGGTCATCCTGACACTCTTACTCGCTGAGCCACCTGGCCACCCCGGAGCTGTGCTTTCTAACAAAGAATTTTAAAGGGTTTAAGTAAGAAGAAGGGTAGTTTAGTAAAACTAACCAACAAACACATCAACCATGCCAAACAGTTGGAGTCTGACCATGTTGCAGGTCCACAGTCCCTGCCTCCTCTGCCAAAAAAGAAGGTAGAGAGGTTTTCTCATCTCTTTAGAGGCAAGATTGTCCGTTATAATTAGTTTTGTTTTTCTTGGGTTTAGGGTTGCTTGTCTTTCCATTTGTACTGTTGTAGTCGTTGCTGTAGCCACTTTTTAGTTCTTAGAATTCAACACTCTTGTTTAATACCCAGGTGATGACCCTGAATTGAGAGATGCCCTTATCTTCTGTGAAGTGATCCCTCCTCCCTTAGCCCTGGTCTCACCTACTAAACTTGTAAATGTCTCTACATAGAACTCCTTGGGTTGGGGGCTTTGGGGATGGTCTTGGAGTTGTTGTTCTTTATTACTTTGAAGTCATGAGACCTGGGTTCAGAGCTCACCTCAGGCATTTACAAGC
Organism: Petaurus breviceps papuanus; assembly: GCF_028583685.1. Classification (NCBI taxonomy): domain Eukaryota; kingdom Metazoa; phylum Chordata; class Mammalia; order Diprotodontia; family Petauridae; genus Petaurus; species Petaurus breviceps. The sequence continues at coordinate 8,321,931 of NW_027185764.1, forward strand.
CATTAACAAGTTGGTTAACTTTTTTGATCCTCAGTTTCCTCACCTGTAAAGTAGGGGCACTAATACTTACACTACATAACTCACATTGTAAGATAAGCATCTGGTGATCTAAACTGCTATGCAAACATGAAGCAGTAGTAGAGGAAGGGAAAGGAAGAGGAATAAGCATTTATAGTTGTTACTTTTCAGTCATTTCAGTCATGTCTTGGTCTTTGTGATCCCATTTGGGGTTTTCTTGGAAAAGATGCTAGGGTGGTTTGCCATTTCCTCCCCTAGCTCATTTTACAGATGAGGAAACTGAGGCAAACAGGGTTAAGTGACTTGCCCAGGGTCATACAGCAAGTTTCTGAGGGCAGATTTGAATTCAGGAAGATGAGTCTTCCTGACTCCAGGTCCAGCATTCTATCCACTGGGTCATCTAGCTGCCCCTAAGCATTTATAGTAGTGACCATTAGACTAATCTCGTTAATCTCTCCACCATTCAGGAGTCAAGTAAATCATTCCCTTCAAGGACATATTGGTGAAACTGGAAAATAGTTGCTAGTCAATATTGTTACTTAAAGGAGGGAGCCTGGGACCTATGACAAAGAACAGGATTTTTCTTGTCTGTTAAATGCATTCTTTCCTTTTGGTATTAAATTTGAAGAAGTATTCTGTCAACCTCTTCATAAATTATATTTCTGTGGAATGTGATATGGACCTTGTCCAACCTCTGCTGGAATAGGAGCCCATACCCTTGTGGCAAAGGCAGTGAAACAGATCCTGCCAGTTCTTCTCCAACTCTTGCAACACCAAGATGGTGAGATTCTGTCAGAAGCCTGCTGGGCTCTTTTGTATCTCACTGATGGTCCTCATCAGAGTATTCACCAAGTGGTGCTGACTGGGTCCTTCCAAGGCTAATCTACTTCATAAGCAGCCCATACCTGACTATTATGGAAAATCCACCCTGGTGCTCAAGTTTTTCACTGAAAAACCTTATTAAGAAATGTAAAAAAAAATTATATAGATATATGTGGATATCTATCCATCTTTAACTATCTATCTATGCTTATCTCCTCTAAAGCCATGGTTTAGGTGTGAGAGATTAGGTTCTAGTTCACTGGGATAGTAAGTGTTCTAGGCTGGTTAGTCTGCCACTGACTCATTCAGCAAACACTCACATTCTTCTGATATGGAAGGCATTGTTGTGAGATTCAGAAGAGATAATGTGTGTAAAATGCTATATAAATGACATTTAAATGATTTGTAAGATACAGTCCTTCACATGATTGGTTCAAGCTTTTTTGGTAACTGCTAAACCATCTGTTGCCCTGTTCTTATCCTTCCCTAACATAAGTCCCTTTCCTCCCTTGGAAAGACCAAAAGTCTTTGTTTTTATTTTTTAAAATATAGACTACTAAGTATACTTGCTGTGTAAAATTGTGGTAGAAATAATACTTGGTTCCCTGCCTCTTTGGGGGAATACTAGTTGTTCTATAAATTTATATTATATAGTTTCCATCTTACCCAAATAAATTCTTGGGAGACAGATGCCTAGGTTGGAAGAGTGGGATACTCATGCCTCTCATCCAGAGACAGTCTGAGCCTGAGTTTAGTCTGAGTGCCCACGTCCCAAACCAGGAAGCCCTGTGGGTCCACCTCAGTGATTATGCTATTTACCCTGGAAGGCTCACTGTGTTCTACCTGATACAGAAGGCCTTAGTACACAGAGTGTTCTGGCATCTGCCACTCCATTTGGTAAGTATTTGGTGGGGGGCATCTGTTTCTGGATATTTCCACTTATATAGCACAGGTTCTTAATCTTTTTGTGTGTGCGTTGGACCCCTTTGGCTTTCTGGTGAAGTCTGTAGAGCCCTTCTTGGAATTAAAAATTTTTTTTTAATTGGTGGAAATGCTAAATTTCTCTTAAAGGTATAAAGATGTATTTTTTTTTCCCTATCCAAGTTTACAGACCTTCTGAGATCTATCCACAGATGCTCAGTGTAGGAACCCTTGGCTTAGTGGTTTGAAGAACAGCAAAATCCAAGAGGTGAACCCCCAAGTGTCTCATCTCTGTGGCTTATCTCTGATGACTAGTCTATCTTCTAGAGTGGCCAATAACAAATATAAACATTACAAAGCATGCCGGTGAACAACTTAAAACTACAACACTGCGTAGAAAAGCAAGGATTCCTTTATTATAAAAGGGGGAAAATAATGGACATTTGTGCATTTAAGCATCTCCTAGAAACATCTGAAGAAACCGTCATAGGTTTACCTCCAGTTTCTATTATTCCATATCCCCTCCTTCCGTGCAGTGGGTAACTGGTGACTGGGACAGATCAACAAACTCAGGTTACCATTGATGTAGGGGTCTTGACAGTGCTGCCCTGTCTGCTGTACCACCAGAGGCCCTCAATCCAGAAGGAGGCTGTGTGGGTACTCAGGACCTTGTAAACAGACCCAGCAGCTTATTATTTGTGGGCTGCAGCCATCGTTGGTGGCCCTGCTAAGAAATGTAAGCAGGATGCCCAGGCATCTTTGGCAAGAAGGTGGGGATAGGGAGGTGAGGGGATGGAAGCTCCTTTTCATGATCCAAACTATATCAGTTCTTTGAAGAAAACATGAATAGGGTGTTGCATGTTGGTAGCTAATAAATGTTTGCTTAAATTGAGTTTATGTCTGCTACTAGGTACAGCAGTAGGATCTGATTGCAATGGCTGGTCTTTCTCTGGATGGCTAGGGATTACTTTATTTAAACAAAATTTAACCTAGCAATTAAAAGTAAAGAATGGTGTACCTTTTGTTTTCAACAAAACCTTCATTTCCAGATGTAGTCTTTACCCTCTCCTCTCCAGCAAGCCATCCCTTGGAACAAAGAAGAGGCAAAGCAGTTCAGCAAAGTCAACACATCAGCTGTCTGATGCATATGAAATATTCCACTCATCATCAGACCTTCTCAACTCTTCAGATAGCACTATTTAGAAACAAACAAACAAAACCTTAAATTCTGAGGTTGGTAAAGTCTGACTTCAGTAAGCAAACGACTCATTTGCCATTCTCTGATTATAAATGTGACTTAGTTTAACAGTATCCACATTTGCTGAATGTTTTGAAAAGTGTAATCCGCCTTCTACTGACTATTTAAGGTGAGGTGACAGAGTAAATTTTTGGTTTTAGGTAAAACTAACCCAAAGGAAATGGCACATCTTGAGCAATAGCAGATTAAAAAACAGACAGCTATTTGGTTATATTAAAACCATGCAAAAGAGATCCATTGGAAATGGACAAGGTGCCTTCCAACTTGTCATAATAACATAACAAAAATACCATTTTTTTTCTACCATAGAGCTACCTTTTTTTTTAATATTTGGAGGGCAATTGGGGTTAAGTGACTTGCCCAAGGTCACACCGTAGAGCTACTTTTATCTCTGGATAGATCTGTTTGGAAATCAAGGAACTAAATTCCACTTCAGGTTGAAGAGGGTACCCACTAAGAGGGTTAGGATTTCTCTGGAGCCCCCAAAATACCAACATGCTGGATCCTGCCAAATGAATTCGACTTGAGTCTCCTCAGCCAAAGAAAAATAAAATTTATTAAAAGTGGCTTGCATTAGACACAGAGTAAGTCTATGCTAGGTCATTCTATGTCACTCTCACAGTGCTCTCACTATTCTATGATGCTCTCCCTAACATGAAGACCAGATGGGGTCTTATATACAGAAGGTTGTGGGAGGAATCCAGGGGTAGTCCAGAGGAGAAGCCTGGGAAGGGTCTTTAGGAGGAGTTAATGAAGTCAATGAGTGATTACTGTGGGAAGTAGTGGGAGGCTACAGACAATGGTGAGCTAGGCCAGTTCAAGGGTGGGAAGTCTAGCAACAGACCTGCCTCATCAAATGGGATGATTCAATCAAGAGTTCAAAGGAGGTTCCCAGAGCTTGTACCTCAAGGACTCAAGGAGAGCTCAAGGGGGCTCCCAGAGCCCATACCTCATCAAGGTTATGCCTGAACACTTTAGTGTCTTAGACCTGGTGAAGTTATTTCACCTAAATTCTAATTCCTTAACTGTGAAATAGGGCTAATGCCTTTCCCTTTCTACCAACCTCCTGGGGTCACTGAGATAAAAGGGAATTCTGTGATGAAAACATTTTAAGACCTTCTGGGGAATGTTCTCTATAATTACAAAATACTTATTAATTTAAAACTTTAGTAGCCCCATGTTCTTTCTCTGTTTTTCTTAGCCACCCAATACATGTTAAAAGAGGTTCTACTTTCTGTGGCAGCTAATTAGCTTGCCCAAGGTCTTCAGATAGCAAGGAAAGATCTAGAAATTTCGATAATCAAACAACATTAGCTCCTAAATGCTAAGGATGATTCCTATTGAAAGAAATTCGTGGATTACCCAGATAGCTTCCTAGTCTCCTACTTTACATAGTTCCTAGAGAGGAGATCCAGGTCATCTTGAGTATACCTCTGAAGTCCATCCTATGTCATCAATCCTCACTGTTTCTCTTTCCTTCCTCTTAGGCAGATGCCATTAGCTCTGCTCACAGATGATGGAAGCAAACCAGTTCCGCCAAGGTGTTCATGCCAATTCCATGTGTAATCTCATTAAGCCCCCCTGGAAATAGAATGAGACAGACATGACTCTTCTGCCCTTTTTTGGGTCTGTAGAGAATGTCAAGAATGTTATCTATTTCTTTTGTAGGGAGAATTCAAAGTCAAGAAGGAGGTTATTTGGACAGGGGCTAACTTCTCAAGTCGGGAAACATTGCACCAGATGCTTGAACCCATCAAGGCTGAAATTCTGAAACCTCTTCTCCATCTGCTCTCTGTCAATGACAGCAAAACTCTCCTCCTCACCCTTGGCATTGTTACTCATTTCTTCCAGGTTAGATATTCAAAACTAGTTACTCCAATAATAAGGTGCTGAGAGACGAGCTCAAGCTTGATTATGCAAAACCCACCATCAGGGTGTGCTGTAAGTTGTCCTGTCCTGTTCAAAGCCCATACTGACAACAATGAAACCAAGAAGTAGAAATCCGAAAATCTGTTTTTGTTTTGTAGCACCTTCCTTCCAAGGTTGTTTGTGAGGATCAAATGAAATAATACATGTAAAATTCTTTGGAAAACTTAAAGCTTATATAAATGCCAACTATTATTATTGCTAATAACAACCACGTAAGGGAGGTACTTAAAAATAGATTTCTAGATCTAGTTATTATTATTGTTAGGAGGTTTAGGTAGTACAATGGATAGAGTGCCAGGTCTGAAATCAGGAGAACTGATCTTCCTGAGTTCAAGTCCAGCCTCAGACACTTCATAGCTATGTGACCATGGACAAGTCACTTTAACCCTGTTTGCTTCAGTTACTCATCTGCAAAATGAGTTGGAGTTGGAGAAGGAAATAGCAAACTACTCTGGTATCTTTGCCAAGAAATGTACCCCCCCCCCCGCAAATGGGGCCATTTCAGATGGGATATATTCAGACACAATAATATTATTGTTAGTTCTATACATTAAGTGGACCTGTATTTTTAAATGAGTCACCTAGAACAATATGTCTCTTAAATGGAACATGGAACCATGTAGTACAAGCTAGAAGGATCTAGAGGTGGAAGGAATGAGGAATGTGTTTTACTTAGAATTGGACTTTGATTCTATCCTGGTAACTTGAATATCTTGGCATTAATATATTTGCTTAACCTCCATTTTACAAACAGTACCTGCTTCAAGATTTGGGGATAAAATACAGGGGACATATTACATGTTAACATCTAAAACATAACTCCTTCTGTCCTCCCAAACCATCTTTTCATCTGGGCTTTCCTGTTTTCATTACTCATTCTCTCTTTATTTATTTTATTTTATTTTGCTTTTTGGAGGGCAGTTGGGGTTAAGTGACTTGCCCAAGGTCACACGGCTAGTTTTTGTGTTAAGTGTCTGAGGCCAGATTTGAACTCAGGTCCTCCTGACTCCAGGGCCGGTGCTCATTCTCTCTTTAATCAATCAGCATTTGGGGATCTTGGAAGAAAGGCTGAGCCTTGGTTCTTCCCTCTTCTCCACATAACATTCAGTTGCCAAGTCCTTTTGATTATTGCTTTGTGATGTTCCTCACTTGTTCCTTACTATTCCCTTACTTGAGTTTTAGAACCTTGCTGTTGTATTTGTCCTTTGTTTTCAAAGAGGACCATGGCATCAGAGAAATGGTGACATGACTTGCAGTTGACTTTGATTTGAGTCAGGGAGGGCTGTGCAAGGTCACCAGCCTCACTTACTCCTCCAGAGTCATCTGGATCCAGTGGCCTGATACTCATCAGGATGACTGTAGATGACCCAGGATGCAGTGGGAGACCCTGGTACTTTTAGGCTAAGGCCTTTTCAGGTACTCACTTAGAGTGAGGTAATGCCCATTCAGTGAATAGGCCTCTTTAAGAAATTAGAAAAAAAGAAAAGAAAATCAAGCTGGGAGGGGGGAAGTCCCTCAAGAATGCTGTTCCAAAAGAGAAACAGTTACCATTGACATTCACTCTAAGCCAAGAAGGTGCAAAATACAGTCATCAAGCAGAACCTGGGCAGGGACCTATTGTGGTCCAATTTGTGAGCTTCAGAGTGAACTGGGTTTAAGGTTTTGTGGAAGGAAGGAAGGAAAGGAGGAAGGAAGGAAGGAAGGAAGGAAGGAAGGAAGGAAGGAAGGAAGGAAGGAAGGAAGGAAGGAAGGAAGGAGGGAGGGAGGGAGGGAGGGAGGAAGGAAGGAAGGAAGGAAGAATCTAGACAGTAAACCCCAAGTTAACACATTTGCTAAGCCTCATTAGTTAGCCTTAGAGATAACAAGTTAATTCAGGGTCTTAGCTTGCAAGCTACAACAAATCCTTGACATTATGCCTTTTTGTAGCTAATTTCTGGCTAGCAGAACCATGTGACGGTAAATAACAGATCTGGCAAAGACAAACATTGATTACACCTGTGTCCTAGTCTAGGACTCTTGGTCTAATTCACAGGGTCATAGATTTAGAGGCAGAAGGAATTTTAGAGGCCATAAATTACAATTACTTTAAATGAAGAAACTGGGGCTGAGAGACCTCAATTGACTCGCCCAGGGTCACACACCTAGTAAGTGTCCAAGGCAGGATTTAAACGGAGTCAGATCTTCCCGACTCCAAGTCTGGTGATCTATGTACCATGGCATCTACCTGCATCAAATTAAGCCAGCAATAAAAAAAAAACTTTTTTCTTTTTGTTTTTAAATTTAAGATTTAACTAGAATGTCCCTAATTGAATTCTCCCTGATCGGATAATTTGGTATTTCTGTTGAAATACCAATAAAGGGTGGTTTTCCTCTTCAATAAGATAGTTATTCATGTCCCTCAGACTGCAGAGAAGCTGGGGGAGAAGGAAAAGCTATGCTTTCTAATAGAGGAGCTTTACATTACAATTTTATGATTACAGTTGGATCTTTCGGGCTTCCTTGGACCTCACTGAGAATTACTTTTCTAAGGTATGTATTTTAGAATTTGAGTTCATATACCTACCTCTCAGGTAAGATGGGAGGGGATAAGAGCCCTGAAATTAGAATCAGAGGGCCTGGGTTCAAATTCTGACTCTGCTTAAATATATTACCCATTTGACTTTGTAAAGTCACTTGTTTTAAGGGTTTGTTTTTTCCCTCTTCCATAAAATGAAGGTAGTAGTACATTAGATGATATCCAAGGGCCCTTCCAGCTATAAACTCTACAAGTTTAGGTCCTCATTGGCAAATTGAATGAATCTGTTGATTGCTTAGCTCAGTTAATACATTAGCATTGTTGCCACACAGACTGCCTGATAAAGAGCATAGTGACTGTACTTGCTAACTAATTTGTCCTAGGGGAGATTTTAAAATATTAAGTACCTGATGAACAAAATGTATGGAAGGAAAACAGGTTTTTTTTTTGCTTTTTGGAGGGCAATTGGGGTTAAGTGACTTGCCCAGGATCACACAGCTAGTTTTTTTTGGTGTGTGTTAAGTGTCTGAGGCCCAATCCGAACCCAGGTCCTCCTGACTCCAGGACCAGTGTTCTATTCACTTCACCACCTAGCCGCCCCAAGGAAAACAGTTTAAATAAGACATAATCCTTCTTTTTATGTAAATTAGTCCTTTATTTGTATCCTTAATGCTTAGCACAGTGGCTGGCACAGAGGTGGTTGGTTAGTAGTTATCCCTTATGCTCAAAGAAGACCAAAGTGGCATCACTATGTTGGTATGAGTGTATTCAACCGTGGTCGATCAGACCAGTACAAGCTTGGAAGGTTCTACCATAGGCCAGGTACAAATAGTCCATGTGAACATTTGGGGTGTATTCTCTAAATTTGCACATCTCATGTTTCTTTTGAGCTACTGCAATTCTGCTTTGCTCATAGAGCATAGAGCCTTCTTTGATGTAGTAATGCCATGCTGGGCAGTCCTGTGTCTCCCATGTCTCATAATCGGTTCCAAAGTTGTCAGAGAGACCTTGAAGGTGTCTTTGTATTACTTCTTCTGACCTCCACCTGATCTCTTGCCTTGTGTGAATTCTCCACAAAATAATCTTTTAGGAAAATGTACTTTTGGTATTTGGGAGTACATCTCCACTTGTCCTGATCTATATCTTGCCACTGGACCCAGATGGCTCCGGGGGAGAAAGTGAGGGTGGTGATCTTGTACAGCCCTCCTTCATTTAAATCCATTTCACTTGTAACTCATGGCATCATCTTCCTGATGTCATGGTCCTCTGAAAGAACAAAAGACAAGTAGCAACAACTTTTGCCATTTGAACAACATGGCCACCCCACTAGAGTTGCAATCTCTGCAATTAGAGTTTGAATAATTGGCTGTTCAGCTCGAGAAAGGATCTCAGTGTCTGGGATCTTATGCTGTCAGGGGATCTTTAGAATCTTCCTGAGACAATTCAAATGGAAGAGATTCGGTTTCCTGTCCAGGTTTCACAAGCATATAACAATGAGGTCAGCACAATGGTTTTATAGATTTTCAGTTTGGTAGACAGGTTAATACCTCTTATCCTCAACACTTTCTTCAGACCCTTCCAAACACCCATCTGGTACAGAGCAGGTGCTTAATTGATTGATTGTTAATTGATTGATCAATTGATATTTACTACCTTGAGACTTTGGGCAAATCAGAATCTCCTTGGGTCTCAACTATAGTATGAGAGGCTTGAACCACGGAGATATCTGTCATCCCTTCCAACTCTAGACCTAGAATCCTTTGAATAATAGGCACACAGTTATTTTCCTTAGTGAATTATAAAGGTACAAATAAGACAGAGGCTCTTACCAACTGGGAGGAATCAGGGAAGATCACCTCATGAAGAAGGTGGTGGCATTTGAGCTGAACCTTAAAGGATCAGCAAGAATTTAACAAAGAGGAGGACAAAGTCAAGGAAGGAAGCCTAGCTCAAGATTATTGCAAAATCCAAACAAGTGGTAGAGGTGGTACTATTAGTACGATAGTGGCAGAAATGGAAAAAGTATTGCAGACAAAATTGTTAGAACTTGATAATTATCTTTTTGTGCTCTCTCCCTTCTTCTTCTTCTTCTTCTTCTTCCTCTTCTCCTCCTCCTCCTCCTCCTCCTCCTCCTCCTCCTCCTCCTCCTCCTTCTCCTCCTCCTTCTCCTTCTTCTTCTTCTTCTTCTTCTTCTTCTTCTTCTTCTTCTTCTTCTTCTTCTTCTTCTCCTTCTCCTTCTTCTTCTTCTTCTTCTTCTTCTTCTTCTTCTTCTTCTTCTCCTCCTCCTCCTCCTCCTTCTTCTTCTTTTTCTTCTTCTCCTTTTTTTTCTCTCTCTCTCTCATCTCTCAATAAGTATTTATTAAACACATTTACCCTCAAGAAGCTTACATTCTTAAAAAGCGGAAAATATGTACATAAAGAGATAAATACAAGATATATTCAGAGTAGATGTAAGGTTCCTTTACAGAGCACGTCTCTAGCATTTAAAGGGGGTGGGGGAAGACTGGGAAAGGATTCCTGCAGATGACTTGAGCTGAGATTTTAAGGAAGCCAAGAGGTCTAAGAAGTAGAATTGAGAAGGTAAAGAACTCAAGTCCTGGGGGACAGTCAATATAAATTCACGGAGACAGAGAATGTCAACTTGTAAGGAAAAGCAATATGTCTGGATCATAGATTGAGTGGAGGGGAATAGAGTGAGAGGAAATTTGAAAAGCAGGTGAATAAGCAGCCATGAAAAGGACTCAGCAAGCCCTCATAGCAGAGGTGCTAGGCCTCCTGAACATCCCATACATTCAAGAAGTTCTAACATGCATAGCAGACACACCCCAGTAAAACCATCTTGACAGACGGGCTAAACCACACCGAGGGTAACTGACAAGTCTGAAACCTGTTGGTGAATTAAAGAGATGTCTACCCTAAACATGTGAAGACTTTTCCCCCAGTAGAATGGATGGATGAGAACAATTTGTTCCAAAGGTCAGGAAGGTAGTTAAAGAAGGCACTGTGCAACACTGAGAGCTTGGTCAGACATCAAAGATACCAAGGTCATCCACTGTATCTTGGGCCATCACCAGTCATCTTGACTTTTGTCTTGCCACTGGACTTCAATGGCTCTGGAAGACAGATTGAAGCAGTTGACTTTTTGCAGCTCTGCCTCACTCAAATCCAATTCACTCACAAGTCAAGACATCATCCATGATGTCACTGGTCCTCTTTAAAAAGGAAGGACATGAGGGGCAGCTAGGTAGTGCAGTGGATAGAGCACTGGCTCTGGAGTTAGGAGGACCTGAGTTCAAATCCAGCCTCAGACACTTACTAGCTGTGTGACCTTGGGCAAGTCACTTAACCCCAATTGCCTTGCCTTCCCCCCTCAAAAAAAATCTAAAAAGGAAGGACAGGAACAAGGTGCCAGGTTGTGAAGAACTTTAAATACCATGCAAAGGACTTTATATTTGAGCCTGGAGGTAATAGAGAGCCATTGAAATTAATTTAGTAGGTAATGTGACTAGACCTATACTTTAGGAAAATTTCTTTAAAGATAATTCCAAGGCCTTGAGTATTGAGACTAAGTTGAATGGTGTTCAGTACTTTAAGTCACATTTAACACTTCATAACCCTATTTGGAGTTTTTGTGGCAAAGATATTGGAGTGTTTTGCCATTTCCTTATCCCATTCACTTCACATATGAGGAAACTGAGGCAAATGTGGTTAAGTGACTTACCCAGGATCACACAGCTAGTAAGTGTCTGAGGTCAGACTTGAACTCAGGAAGATTAGTCTTCCTGTCTCAGCCTGGTACTCTATCCACTTCAACACCTAGCTGCCCCCAAGTTGAATGGTAATGCCACTGAATAAAATAAGATCATAGATTTAGAGCTAGAAAGAACCTCAGAGACAGTCTAGTCCAACCCTCATCTTATTTTTTTTTAAACAGATGAGGAAAATGAGGCCCAGGAACTTGCTCAAAGTCACACACATAATAAGCATCACAGACTGGATTGAAACCCAGGTCCTCTGATTCCATAGCCAAATAAGTTTTCAACTGTACCATAGATGGCACATATTAGAGAGAAGCTAAGGTTGGCTTTTGGGCATGCTGGGTTTGAAATGCCAGTGGGATGTTCATGTATTAGGCTATGTGGCATTGTGGAAAGATCATTGGCTCTGGAATCAGAGGACTTTGGTTCATATCCCATCTCAGACTTCTGTGTGACCTTCTCTGGGACTTAGGTTCCCCCTCTGTAAAATGAGAAGTTAGGCTAGGTGATTACTGAAGTTGCTTTTGGCTCTAAATCTTGTGAGTCAGATTAAAGACCAGGAGACAGAAGGAGGAAAACCAGGAAAATGTAGAGTAAGTCAAGGAAGAAGAAATTATACAGGAGGAAGAGAAATTGATTAATTATGTCCTGATTCAGAGGTCAAAGAGGATGAGAATTGAATAAAGATCTTTGGATTTGGCAACTGATCTTTGATTACTTTTAAGAGAAGTTCTAGTAGGGAAGGTATTATCAAATAGATTTTGTTTTAATGGGATATACCTAAGCAATCCACAAGCATTTATTAAGTGCCCACTCTGTGCTACATGTTGGGAATAAAAAGACAAAAGAAATCACTGCCCTCAAAGAGTTTACATTGGTGTTGGAGGGAGAGAGAGAAAATATACATACATAAGTATATAGAAAATAAACACAAGTTATTTTGGGGGGGAGACAGTGAAAGGTACTAGCTGTGAAGGGAATCAAGAAAGGCATCTCCTAAAAGATGATATTTCAACTGAGCTTTGAAGGAAATGAGAAATTCTAAGAGACAGTAGAAGAAAAATTGCATTCCTAGAATAGGGGATAGCACATACAGTAGCATAAAGACAGAATATGGAATGCTGAATTCAGGTCATGCATTTCAAACCACAAAGTTTGTAAATGGAAATAATGTATAATAAGGCTTTGGTTATGCTGGAGCCATCTTGAAAAATTGTGCAGTGAGAACTGGAAACACCTTGAAAGCCAGAAAATGTTATAATTTAGGGCCTGATTTATTGTGATTTTTTTAAAGCAATTGGGGTTAAGTAACTTGCTCAAGGTCACATGGCCAGTATATTTCTGGGTGTGGTGCTAAGTATCTGAGCCTGGATTCAATCCCAGGTCATCCCGACTCTGGGGCCGGTGCTCTTACTCACTGTGCCACCTGGCCACCCCTAAGCAATTGGAGTTAAGTAACTTGCTCAAGGTTACACGGCCAGGTGTTTCTGGGTGGGTGCTAAGTGTCTGAGCCCAGATTCGATCCCAGGTCATCCCGACTCTGGGGCCGGTGTTCTTATTCATAGTGCTACCTGGCCACCCCTTGATTATTGTTTTATTGATTATCTAGACTTAGGAAAGTGATAGAGAAAATGTTAATAATGCAGGTTGAATGTAAAAGTATATTGTGGGTTGTAAAGCCAATCACGAGCAGCTCTCCTGAGGACTGCTGCTGTGAATAACTTTAAAGATCTAATCACATAATATAGTGAACTCTATTTATTCAGCAATAAACTAAAGCAAAACATTCAAGAAACTAAAGCATAACATTCACAACAATATAACATAATAACGTATTACTAAGGGGGTCACATAGTTTTAAACAAAATATATCATTCAGTAAGTCATAGTCTCCTCCATCAATATAGAGTACCCATCTAAAGTCTTCTTTAATCTTGACTTGAGGCTGGCTTCCAGTTATACTTAAGTCAATCATTCTTAAGGGGTAATCATCCTTAAGGGGTAGTGGAAAGTACAAAGGCCATCCACTCCTAGGTCATGGTAAGTTATAATATTATCAGTCACTACTAAGTACCCAAGTAAAGTTCTCTTTCATCTTAACTCAGGGCTGACTTCCAAACCCCATGGCTCCTCTTCCACATTCCCAGATTTTGCCTGGATTCACAGGTGGACAACTCTCCACCCCTGTTCCATATTGCAGCTCACAGGGCCTGTTCCACCCCAAGCCCTTTACAGTTTCTGTTTCTAGGAAAACGAAGCTCAACAGGGTTACAATATTTACACACATTGCTGGCACTATCATCTCAATTCACTTTCTGTCTGAGAAATCAGCACAAATCAATAGAGCGCTTCTGTCTGACAAAGTAACACCAACAGACAGAGTGCTGACATCACAAACATTCTCTCTCTTAGCTCAGCTTGGTCCCAGCTCATGCTCAAGCTTTTATCTGTTCTGCTCCTTCCTGTTCCACTCTTTTAGCAAGCTCCTTCCACCATGGGCTTCATGTGATGATGTTAGGCCTATTAAGGACAGGGAAGGTCTTCAAACTCCTTTAGGCCTATTAAAGGCAACACAGTGTATACTGTTTACAACAAAGACTTGACACAATCAAAGGCGAATCTCAAAGGTACTTGAATAGCTGAAACAAGGAGCAAAGTACTACTTTGCTTGCCATTACATGAGTACATATTTTTTTTGAGAGCTGATTATTCATTTATTTAACAACACACCCTTGATAAGGGTAGAAAGGTAAATTGGAGTCAAGTTTTTAAGGCCTTTAAATAGAAAACAAGATTTTGTATTTAACTCTAGAGGTAACAGGGAGCCACCTGAACAAGTATGTTGTTGGAGGAACTAGAAGGAAGAAACTGATGATACATGAGAAAGTAATGCTTACTGGAACAAGGTTCTAGAAGTGGCAGGAAAGACAGATAAGATCAAATATAGAGGTAGGAGGATTAGTTTTAGGAAGGAGTGGGGGGCAGGGGGAACTTAGAAGTATTCCAAGATAGAAGAAAATGAATGAGAATGGAAATATTGTTGAGTTTCTCCAATCTTAATCTCCTACTCCACCAACTCATTTGCTGTGTCAGGATGAATGGTGGTGGTAGTAGTGGTGGCAGTAAAAGTAAAGTTGAGGGTTTGGGGTGGGGGCAAAGAAAACATGTTTTGACAGTTTCTGTGGAGAATAAAGAGAAGAAGGGATGCCATGCACCAGTGAGAAAGTAGTCAAAGTTACCAGCCATTAATTTAGAGTGAGTAAATGACATGACACTTTCTAATGATATTCAATAACCAAGTGGAAGAATTGGAAGGATTCTGGGCATAGACCATTATCTAACACCATATACCAAAATTAAGTCTAAATGGGTACATGATCTAGGTATAAAGGCTGATACTGTAAGTAATCTGGGAAAGCAAGGAATAGTTTACCTGTCAGATTTATGGAGAGGGGAAGACTTTATGACCAAACAAGAATTAGAGAGCATTATAAAATGCAAAATGGATAATTTTGATTACATGAAATTGAAAAGCTTCTGTACAAACAAAGCCAATGTAACCAAGATTAAGAGGGAAGAGGAAAATTGGGAAAAAATTTTACAACCAATATCTCTGATAAAGGCCTCACTTCTAAATATATACAGAGGATTGAGTCAAATCTTAAGAACACAAGTCATTCCCCAATTGATAAATGGTCAAAGGATATGAACAGGCAGTTTTCAGAGGAAGAAATTAAAGATAGCTATAAGCATATGAAAAAATGCTCTAAATCACTATTGATTAGAGAAATGCAAATCAAAACAACTCTGAGGTACCACATCTCACCTGTCAGATTGGCTAAGATGACAAAACAGGAAAATGATAAATACTGGAGAGGATGTGGACAAATTGGAACACTAATGCATTGTTGGTGGAGTTGTGAACTGATTCAACCATTCTGGAGAGCAATCTGGAACTATGCCCAAAGGGCTATAAGTAATTTCATACCCTTTAACCCAGCAATACCACTTCTAGGGTTGTATCCCAAAGAGATCATAAAAACGGGAGGAAGACCCATATGTACAAAAATATTTATAGCAGCTCTTTTTGTGGTGGCAAAGAATTGGAAATTTAGGGGATGCCCATCAATTGGGGAATGGCTAAATAAGTTGTGGTATATGAATGTAATGGAATACTATTGTACTATAAGAAACGAGGAGCAGATGGACTTCATATTCACTTGGAAAGGCTTATACAAACTGATGCTGAATGTGAAGAGCAGAACCAGGAGAAATTTGTACACAATTACAGACACAACGTATGTGTGATGACCAACTTTGATAGATTGGACTCTTCTCAGCATTGCAGGGTTATAAGTCAACTCCAAAAGACTCATGATGGAGAGAGATGTCTACATTCAGAGAAAGAACTAGAAAGAAGAGAGTGTGAATGCAGATTGAAGAAAACTACCTGCTCTCTATCTCCTCTTTCCCATTGTTCATTCCATCTGATACAATCCTTCTTTATAACCTGACTATTGTCTAATGTGAAAGTATTTGCAGATCCTGTACTTGATTGTATACTGCCATGGCAGGGAAGGTAAGGAGGGGGAGAAAATTTGAAACTCAAGGAGTTATGGAATTGAATCTTGTAAACTAAAAGTAAAAAAATTAATAAATACCAAAAAAATTTAAAAAAAAGAATTGGAAGGATAGAGGGTACTCAAAATTGAGGATTTGTCATTCCTGACCTGCCAAAGTCTAGGAGATCAGGGATTCTAGGTAGAGACTAATGAATTATTGAAATCTTTTGTCATAGGTTCAAGAGTTTGAATAAAGACAAGTCAAGCAAATCTAGAAAAGATTGATCATGGAATCCAATGTTATAATTAAGGCAAAGAGCAAGTTTAGTGGGAGAAGTGGCCAGAGAAGATAATTTTGAAACTTAGGATGTTAGAAATGATGCAGTTCGGTAATATCTAAGGTTTAACCATGCCAGTGTATAGCTGAAGTGGAGTGGAGAAGGCTGTTGGAATTGAGGTATTCCATTTTTGAGGTATAGGAAGATGGGAGGTTGGGGGAGTGAACAATAACTGAGGTTTTCAAGGAGAGTGGTAGGGGATGGTATAGTGAAGACCATTAAACAAGACATTAATATCACAGAGGAAATCTGGACAGCAGTCAAGGTAACAACAAGAAAAATGGGCCAAGTGGCAAAAACAGATTGCAATTTTATGGTGGTGACTATGACATTCTGCATGGTCCTTCATGGTTCCACAAGAAGGAAATGAAGTTTCCATGAGAATTTAATACTAGTAATGTTTTCCCAAGAAGCACTTTAGTTTCACAGTTCTTACTTATTGTTATACCTTTTCAACATGAAGATAGGCTTAACCTATTTTGTACTCCTCTCCACCCCTTTCTCTTTTATCCTGGGGATACTCAAGGCTCCCTTGTTCAGTTCTTATGGCTTCTGTCCATATATATTTCAAACTACAAAAAATATTTTTGTCGTCAGATTAACTTGGGGAAGTACTGTTCAGCTACATTGTTTGGACGTTGGTTACCATAGAAATCTTTCCTTCTTTATAGTAGGACATTTATAGATGTCAACTAGAGTTCTTTTAATAATGGGTCTCTACAACATGTGAAATTGGGGGCTGGAAATATGTTGTTCTCATGAAGGAGTCTTGTCTCTTCTTCTGGCTTACAATATCAAGCCCGTTGTGGGGAGCATAATGCCAGAATAGCCTTTTTGGGGGCATGTATGGATAAAGTAACTCTCTAGAGTGACTGCCTGAAGCCATGCATCTCTAAATCATTTTCCAATTTTACCTGCTATTTTTTTTAATACTTTAGAATAACCTTTATAGAATATTATTTAAAGGTATAAATAATACATACATACATACATTCACAGAGAAATTTTGATTTTCAAATTCTTTCTCTCCCTCTTGCCCCTCCCCCCTCCCTGAGACAGAAAGCAATTTAATATAGGTTATACATGTGCAATTATACAAATCGTATTTCCATATTAGTCATGTTATGAAAGAAAACATAAACCAAAAAAAAAAAAGAGAGAAAAGAAAGTTTTTAAAAACTTCAAGCTGCGGTCAGACTCTATCAGTTCTTCCTCCAGAGATGGATGGCATTTTTCATCATAAGTCCTTTGGAATTGTCTTGGATCATTGTATTGAGTTTAACCTATGCTTGGCACTGCAGGTGTCAATGGTTCTGTTGACTTAGGAGTCCCAAGATTCTTAGGACTTAGGTTCCTAAAGGCACCTCATGTTGGGACAACAGGTGTGTGTGGCATTATCCCAGGCAGTTCCCAATGCCTGGGAGAGGGAAGAGATTTAAGGGTGCAGAGAGGATTAACAGAGAAAGATTTGGGAGTTATTGTACATGAGCTACCAATAGGCACCATTTAAACAAGTCCTAAGGAAACAAACTAGTGGGTTTCAGTGAACAGGCAATGAATATTTATCTCCTGAATCATTTTGGTCTAATTTTGACCATTTTTAAAGATTGACAAAACTTCAACTTTCAAATGTAGCCTTGATAGTTTCAGCATTCAAATTCTTAATTTAATCTTGATTTAAAGGGGTTACAAATTTCTCTAAATGTTAAATTTCTCTAAATGTAAAACTTCTCTTATCTGTAGCATAAAAGCAAAAATGCAGAGGAAATTGGCATAGCTGCACAATAAAACTTCATGAGGTGTAATTTAGCTCAGAAAGCCTCTCTGAACTGCTTTAAACGTGTGGCTGCCAGAAAGGAGAGAAAGGCATTAAAAGAAAAAAAAATCAAAGCAGTAGCAAAATTTGCCTACTATATATGAAGGACATTTTATCCTACACATTTTTTTTTTTTGGCTTTCATCCTTCCAACTCACAGACCAGGACTGTGGTATTATGCAGAAGGCATGCGAGATTGGGGTATAGAGGAAAAAGAAAAGGCTCTCTTTATTCTTAACTTTCTCTCAAAGAAGAAGCGGGAAGAAGGGAGAGAGAATGAAGGAATTCTGTGGGGTATGAGGTGGGAGGCAATTTTAACCAAGGTAGAAGTGTAACTAAATTAAAACCCTCTAAAAATAATGGAAATGTTGTTTATTTTCTTTTTCACAAAATCCCACTAAAGAAGTAGTTAAGATTCAGAAATGACAAGAACCTAGGGATAAAATGACCATGTGGTTTTTAGAATTTTGCAAAAGCAAAGGAAGAGAATCCTGAGCCTAGAAATAAATAATTGGAGTTTAGGAAGAAAAGATAGTCAAGATGCCCTGAACAGAGAGACTAAAAAAACTACATAGTTCAAGAGGGACAGGAGGCTCTAAAATCTGAAATTCTAACAAATGATGAATAAAAGGGAAAAGGGGTATAAAGAATACAATGTAGAATTCCAATTAGCTCCGATTTTAAAAGAACATCTAGACAAATATAGAATCCTGGACCTGGAGCCAGGAAGACCCTGTCAAACCCTGCTTCTGACACCAGCAGTGTGAATATGGACAAGTCACTTAACCTCTGAAGTAGCACCCTAATGCTGGCTATACCACAGGTTTGTTGTGATTTGGGAGAGTATTCCTGGATATACTGTTGAAGTCGTTTGTCCTTGAAGTATTGACATACGGAAAGATGAAAGGAAGATTATTATTATTAGGTCTAACAGAAGAATGCTACCAATCCAGAAGAATAATTTCAGAAAGGTTAAAACCCAGAATGGGATGTGGCTTGTAAAACATGCAAACAGCAACAAAAAGGGATTTTTAAAACTCTATTTACAATGTTTGTTAATTTTGCTGAACTGCCTTTCCCCACCTCTTTAAAGCAAATTGTTCTATAAGACAGTTCTATGGGTGGGGAGGGGCCATCTATTGGGAAATGAAGGTGATGTAAAAGGATAGAACATCAATAACATTTTTAAAAGTCTATGTTCAGAGTCAAAGGAAGAAGGAAGATGTCTATACTTGAAGCAGACGATGACAAGGAAAGCAGAACTATATATACTCCCTAGTTTGCTTCCGTCTTCCCCACTGTGGATCATGGGGGTGGGGTGGCGTGGGGAGAGTCAAACAAAAGTGGTTGAGAAGGAACTAAATCAAAAAAGGTGAGAAGGGGAGTAAAAGAGCCTCTTACTGCTTTAAATAACAGGATGTCCCAAAAGTTTTAGTGCAGTTTTAAGCTTTAATAGCCTATTTAGCTATTTATGTAAGAATTTACTTAGTCTATTTAATTTTTAAAAAGTCTATTAAAAGTTTAAATTGTACTATGACTTTTGGGACACCCTGTATATCCAGGTTTCCAAGTCCAGACAAATTGAACTGTTTGGAAACTTTAGGATTATAGGGTCACAGATTTTCAGATAGAAGAATGGACTTAGAGACCATTGAGTCCAACTCCTTCATTTTACAGATAAGGAAACAAAGCTCAGAGCAGTTAAGTGACTTGCTCATGGTCACCCTGCCTAGAAGTGTGTGAAACAGGATTTAAACCCAGGTCTGCCTAATTCTATGTTCAGTTCTCCATGAACTACACGTCCTGCTTCTTGATTACAAAAACTGGGAGAGGTGTTAGAAGGATGAAGATCGGCAAATGCCCTGCTTTTAAGAAAGAAGTAAGTGGGCTTAGCACAGGGAAGTGGTTTGTATTGAGCTGGGCTACCTAAAAAGAGAATGGTTACTATTAGTCATATATTCCCAAGGAGGTCAAAGACAGGAGGAAAAGTCCCATTTATAACAAGAGTCATACTAGTACTTTTTGTGGTAGCAAAAAACTGGAAACAAAATGAGTGTCCACAGACTGGGGAATGGCTAAACAGATTGTTGTACATAAATACAATGGAATATTATCACACTCTGAGAAATTATAAATATGAGGAATTCAGAGAAACATGGGAAGACATGTACTGATGCAGCGAAGTATGCAGAACCAGGAAAACTATACACAATTGCTACAGCAATATAAATAGAAAAAAATTAATAAAATAAAATAATAGATAAAATAAAAGCTATGTGGGTATGATGACTAAGCTTGACCCAGAGAAGATACAGGAAAATGTACCTCTGTGATCATCATTTTGTTTTTTTTTTAAGTGAGGGACTGACCCTCTGCTCTTCTCCTAAGCTCAGTACCAGGATCTGTTGCTTTAGTTGCAACCCTGAGACAAGATGGTAAAGGTCAGAGTTAATAGATTTGACCATATTGGGCCACTGGTGACTAGGGTTGCATTTGTCTCAGGCAGAGTGGATGATTCAGCCACCAATCACCCCTTCATTGAGCTCAACTCCACAGTTTCTATGATCCAATATGATTCTCCCCATAGCAAGTTCAAGGGCATTGTCAAGGCTGAGAATGGAAAGCTGGTGATCAATGGAAAAGCCTTTATTATCTTCCAAAGACATGATCCCACCAATATTAAATGGGGGAATGCTTGAGTAGAGTAAGTGTTAGCATCTACTGATATCTTTACCACTATGGAAAAGTCTGGGGCTCACTTGAACAGTAGAGTTAAGTATGTTATTATTTCTGTCCTTTGTGATGGGAGTAAACTATGAGAAATATGATAATTCCCTTAAGATTATTGTTAATCACGATCATACATGTGTAACCTATATCACACTGCTTGCCATCTGGGGAACACGGGAGGGGGGGCGGGGGAAGGGAGAAAAACTGGAATTCAGAATCTTATAAAAAAAATGGATGTTGAAAATTATCTTTGCATGTAATTGGAAAAAATTTTTTAAAAGATTATCATTAATGGCCCCTGCACTATGAACTGCTTGGCTCCTAGCCAATGTCATCATGACAACTTTTGCATTGTAGAAGAACTCATGGCCACAGTCCATGCATTGCTGTTACCCAGAATACAGTAGATCACTTCTCTGGTAAGTTATGGTGTGATGAGCATGGAGCTACCCAAAACAACATCCCTGCTTCCTCTAGTGTAATTAGGTTTGAAAAGGTCAAGGATCCCCACTGCATCATGAGCCATTTCCAGTTGTCCTTATCTATATATGGCCACTTGACCCAGATGACTTTGAAGATGAAAGTGAGGCTGGTGACTTTGCACAGTCCTCCCTCACTTAGATCCAATTCACTTGCATGTCATGGCATCACCTTTCTGAAGTCATGGTCCTCTTTGAGACTGAAAGACAAACAGCAACCTCTGTGAGTAGAAAAGGAGTTGCCCACTGGGGACCAAACTGCAACTGGCCAGTTGGGCAGCAGAGTTTTCCATCTTTTTCTTTCTTCTTTCCTTCCTTTCTTTTTCTTCTTTCTTTTCTTCTTCTTGTTCTTCTTCTCTTTCTTTTCTTTCCCTCCATCCACATAGGGTATTACATTCTTACCTGCAGATGCTTTGCCCAAAGGGAATGTAAATTTTTAATCTCTGACACTTCTTTTCCCTCTTTTTCTCTTAAAGACCAGTCTTAACATCAATCACTACAGTACTCATTGATGGACCAATAATAGGTTCCAGGTCAAGCCCTACTTAGTCATTGTTTGGGCCCTGATTGGCTCAGAATGTATGCAAATAGCAATTATTTCTGTTTTGGTCAGAAACCTTGAGAAACTTCCCCTCCCAGATCTATTTTTTTTAAGCAGTCATTCTTTGTTTCATTTCTTATTAAGCTGAATAGGCTTTGCCTCAGTCAAACTGAGACTTTAGCTTGAGAAGGTCAGGACTCCCCACTGCATCCAAGGCCATCTCCAGTTGTCTTGATCTATAAATGGCCACTAGACCCAGATAGTTCCAGAGGTGAAAGTGAGGCTGGTGACTTTGCACAGCCCTCCCTCACTTAAATCCAATTTATTTGCATATCATGGCATCACCTTCCTGATATCATGGTCCTCTTCCAGAAAGAAGGACAAACAGCAGCAAGTGCCAGTAGGGCTGTGAGCAAGGTCATCCTTCAGTTGAATGGGAAACTTGAAGACCCGGCCTTCTGTGTTCAGATTCCCAAAGAAACCTACCAAATATGATATCAAGAGACTTATGAAACAAGCATCAGAGGGATCCTTGAGACCATCTTGGTCTAAACAGAGGATAAGATTGTATGCTATGATTTTAGCAGTGATATCCACTGTTCTACCTTTGATATTGGCATCTGGTTGTCCTCAATGACCATTTTGTCAAGCTCATTTCTTGGTATGACAATGAGTGTGGTTATGGCAGCTGTGTAATAGACCTCATTGTCTACATGTTTTCCAAGAAGTAGAGTGAAAAAACTTGGATCTTCATCCCCAGTCAAGTAAGGAGTTCCACCACTGAGGATCTTGCACTCTTAACCTCGTATAGACACCTATATTAAGGATCTCATGCCTCTTTCATAGTTCTTGCCCTGAGACACTCTTGTAGTAGGGGGAGATGCACTGAGTCCTAAGTTATGTACCATCAATAAGGTCACATATTCAGTGAAAAAAAAAGGGATGAACTGTGGGTTCAGAATGTGCTATTAAATATGCAGGATATGCTGTAAAAACCTGATGGATGTATTGATTGGTTTTGCTGGACTATTTTGTTTTTATTTCTGCTAGAAGGGATAGCTCATGGGGTAGGGACATATTTGGAAATTTTTATGATGTAAAAGTTGAATTTAACAATAAAACTTCCTCATGGGAAGGGAAGAGTAATGGGTTATATTGTGGAGCAATGAGTTTCCTTTCAATAGAAATGTTAAAGCAAACATTGGCTTACCATCTGTCAGGGGTGTTGAAGAAGAGGTTTCTGCACTGACTGGGAGTCTGGATTAGATGGCCTCTAAAATCCCTTCCAACTCTATGATTTTATTATTCTAAGTTATCAAGACTACAACTTGTTCAAATTTCTAGCCTAGTAATAACATGGTTTTCATTACTGTTAGCAATTGTAAAGAGGAAAAATATCTTTTTCCTTCAGTGGGTATGTATGCATACATCTATAGAACATTGCTTTCACAGTAAAAAACCTAAAATATTATTCTTGGTATTTGGGGGGCCTCAATATACCAAATTCCATCCTCCTTAAAATGTTACCTCTTTAAAAAAAAGTTAAGATAGCAGATCCTGTTTGTTTTAGATTGCAATCTGAGAAAAAAATTTTTAGTTGACAGAAAAAACTTCTCCTTAGACTTAAAATACGACCAAAAGTTTAAATACTCAGATGTTGCTGTCAGCTTGAATTGTTTTAACTCCTCTTTCTATATGCTTTCAGAGCCTCTCCCTTCATATTTTTTCTCCCACCATTCCTTATAAAATTATATAATGTAATGTGTAGTTTTCATAGCATGTGTAATTTCAGGATACTTATAAAAAAAAATTTTCAAGCTCCTTACCTATTGTTTTGATCTGTGTACAAGGAAAAGTGTTGCTCATTTTCCTGCAGCCCAGGTACCTACAAAGCTGAAGTCAGCATCAGCACTGCAATGGAGAATGATGTAAGAGTACCTACAATCTCCTTTTGTGTCTGGAGTACAAGTCTACAAAGGGAAAGCTTGCACAATTCAGACTTGTAACTTAAAGCCCTATCTCAAGAATTGCCAACAACTATCAGAAGGTAGTGACTTTCTTGGTCCTTGACAGTGTGGTCTTATTGTGAGGAATAATAATAATAAGATTATTATTCTTGTGTGTGTCAATGTGATGTCAATGGAGTGAAAATTCTGATTGGGGGCAGCTAGGTGGCACAGTGAGTAGAGCACTAGCCCTGGAGTCAGGAGGACCTGAGTTCAAATTCGACCTCAGACACTTAACACAAAAACTAGCCGTGTGACCTTGGGCAAGTCACTTAACCCCAATTGCCCTCCAAAAAAGCAAAAAAAAAATTTTTTTTTGGGAAGAAAATTATGATTGGTCCCATCAAGCAAAAAAAAAAGACCTCTTCAAAAACAAAATTGTTTTGATGTTTTGACTTTATATACCCAAAGGAAGGATTTTATGTTAATTAGAACTGCCTACAAAGAAAATTAACACTATTAGTCATATATCCCTAAAGAGGTCAAAGACAGAAAGGTTTTATATACATATATATATTGATAGATAGATAGATAGATATTATATATAATATGAACACACACATAAAAAAGTCATACTAACACTTTTTGAGGGAGCAGAGGTATCCCTCCTCCCAGAGAGCCATCCCATATAAGAGACATCTTTATAGCTCTTTTTCTTAGAGAAAAATGAGAAATGCAATGAGCAAAACCAATCAGTACATCAAAAAAAATCTGGAAATATATGTAATTTTCCACAATTATTACCTTCTACGTTTACAAGGAAGTAGGGGAAAGTGTATTCTTTTATCTCCTCTTTGGAAACTTGCTTATTCTTTATAATTTTGCAGTGTTCATTTTGGGTTATTTGGTGGCTATTTCCATTTGCTTTGCTGTAGTGGTTGTGTATATTGTTTTCTTGGCCTTCCTTACTTCATTTTGTATCAGTTCATGTAAATCTGTGGTTCTCTATTCATCATATTTATTGTTTTTTTTTTTGCACAACAATATTCATTTGTACAATTATATTCATGTAACACACTTTATTTAACCCTTGCCCAGCTGCAAAGACTTCTAGTATGGACCCAATGACTAGAATCTGTCTGTTGTTTGAAAAGCAGCATAGATAAGTTTGAAGAGACTCCTTGTCAGTGGGTTATGAATTTTTTCAGGCACAACAATTGATGAAGATAATACAAAGGTACTGGAAGGTAACAATCTGTATTAGTAGAGGGGATCCTTACACCCATGAAGTCATAGCATTTAAAAATTATGGAAAGTGAAAATTTATAGAATTCTCTGACTTGTGAACTTATGTAAAAGTTATGAAGTTATAATCCATTATTACATTTATAGTCTGAAATTATACAGAATAAAAGGATCTGTTGATAAGATGGCTAGACCTTATACATTCAAATGATAAGGAATTATTATTGTATTGAGCTTTATCTTTCCTCTTTCTAAGCCTTAGATTTTTATATCTCCATACATTTCATGGAAAGAAAGCCTTGTCATATTTATTGGATTGGTAAATAGTTGCTGGTATGGTGCTAATTTTAAGAAAAGGTGAGGGAAAGTAAATCCTGTTTGTGTGAACAAAAAACCAGGGTACTATCCACGGCCAAATTTTATGGGAGTTCTTTTGCACAGTTAAATAAGAAGCAAATCTGACCCAGCAATTTCGCCCTGTTGTCCTTAAATATGATCATTCCTCTTCACTTTCCCTACGGCATGACTGTAGGCAGCAGGCCACCAACAGGCATAAATCTGCTGGCTTAATTAGTGTTATAGTGCTGGTCTTTATCAACAGCCTTAAAGTCCTCCGACTTGAGGCACCTGTCAAGTGGCAACCTTTTTCTTTCTTCTATTGAACCGATTTTTCCTAGAGGAACAGCACTTCCCCAAACACACTTGAATTCCTTCCTCCAAATGCCAAAAGAAGGAGCTCGGTCAGGATCTTGGATAACTCAAATCCTTGATGCTCAGGCCCCTTCTTCTCTCTAGACAACCCCTCTCCTGACATCTAAACATGGCTTAATACTACAGAGAGTTAGGTTAGGGGAATGGAGGCTCCCTTAGGGTAGAGGATCCATTATCCTGAAAGATTCCAAAGAACTTGGCTAGTACATGCTAAGGAAGCCCCACCCTCTCCACAATGTAAGCACTTTCCTTTAACGAACCCACGAAGACTAAAATATTCCATTCAGTAGCATGAATTATTTAGGGTACAAGGCCCTATTCCTTGACCTTCAAATCTTTAATAGCATGCTTGACCTTATTACTTGTTTCAATTGGACTGTAGAATTTATTTCTTAATTGTCTTTTCTCAGCGTTAGCCAAAAGAGTAGAGAATCTAACTCCTATATGTAAAAAGTAATTTTTTTTTAAATGTCTTTCTTCTCTGTAGTCAGGGTCTTTCCCTAGTGACAATAAAACTGTTTTCCCATTTAGTCCAATAGAATCCCATATACTCTAGAGAACCACTGAAGCATTGGCACTGTGCTTAGTTAAGACATCACAGACCTTTCTCTGTGAACAGATTGCAATGTCTAGAATGATTATACCTCTAAGTGACAACCTGTAGATGGAAATGAACGGTAGAAAAATATGCAGCCTGTGGAGAAAGGAGAATGGTGCAAGCCTTTTGAAAATCAAAGGTGGGTGAAGCTTTACTAAAAATAAATGCCTCTATCTAAAAATTAGTCTCAAGTTCATTTAAATTAGTGTACATACCAAGACTTTATTATTTCTATTATCATTTTTCAATAATTTCTTTAGAGATTTGCTACCAAAAAAAAAAAAACCTCTAAATGCTTTGTAAATTTTCTACATGTGAAGTGGGAAATACTCTATGATAACAATATAGCACAAGAAGGAGTGTGAATTGATATTATAGATATCAATTGGCCAATATGCATTTATGAAGCACCTACTGTGTGACAGGCATTATATTTAGTGTAAGAGATACAAAACCAGAAAGGAAATAACCCTTGCCCTTCAGGAGACTATATTTGAATGGGGTCAAAATAAATACAGACAAAATAGGTACAAAGTGATGTTGGTGGGAAAGGCACTAGCAGGTGGGGACATCGGGAGCGATTCCATGTGGAAGGTGGCACTTGAGCCAAATTCTCAAGGAGACTTGGGAAAGTAACACATTCACTTAAACACATATAATGAATAGCGCAGTGTTTTTAAGAAATCGAGTGCCTGGGAGGAATATGAATAGGAAGGTGTGGCTGTTCCCCCTAAACTGGAGTGACTGAACCAGTGTCCAAATGGCTAGATTGAAGGATGTGGTGAATCTAATAGGTAATGCACTCGTGTTGGAAGATGCACCTAATAAAATCATGTGCATGAATTGAAATACCAGTCTTTATAAATATTTCTTCAAGAAAGCTTGATGATAAGGAACAGAGAAGTAGTAACTGTTAATTATATATCATCTCCACCCCACACAAACTGGCTGCTATTAGATCCTGAATTAACTTAATTTGTTTATGTTAGTGATTTTAAATAACAAGATTCAGCTACTATCCTTTTCTTTGTATTTAGGCACATTTATCTGCCCTTGTTTCTATTTCTGTATAACCAGGGCAAGATTAAAAAATGTGCATACAATTCAGCCATGCTGGTTCTCAACAGAAAAGAGCAGATGATTTCAATTTAAATACAGCGTGCATAAGGCAGTGTTTCCAGTTCAATACAACAGCCAGGCTGGGGAATTAGGTCACCCCCTTGTTTGCAGAAAATATATTCTACATGTGAATATTTTCTCTAGTCTATTTTTGATTACCCGTGCATAGATTACCTGCTTTGTAAATTAATGGTCTAGTTTATTCTTAATTATCAACTAGCTTCTTCTACTGTATTACTGGGCTGTGGGCTCTGGCACAGAGGCTGTGAACAACCTTAATTTAATTCAACAAACTTTCATTTAGCACCTATTCTGGATAACACAAGAGGAACAAAAACTATTGAAGTATCAGTCTAAGCAAAGCAAGTAACAAATTCTAAATCTACCATTAAAGTAATAACAAATAACCTTTGCCTCAGATTCCTCTTGACCATAAGGCCTGGGATACACTTTGGGAGCCTCTCACTTTCAGTAACTGGAGCCACTAGCTCCTCTTATGATGCAGTAAAGGGCACACAAAGATTCACTTCCAAACCCACAGAATTTCAAGATACTCTAGAGAAATTTCTTCCCTTTCAGGAAACCAGTAACTTAAAATACGATCCTGGGTAGAGAAAGATCCAAGAAGGGGAAGGCTCTTTCAATGACGACTATACTGCAGTCAATATTCTACTGCGCTGTTGTTTCTTTTCTCCCCTCCCGGCAGGTTTTCCGGGTCTTTTTTTTTTTTTTTATTTTTTTTTTATTTTAAGCAATCGGGGTTAAGTAACTTGCTCAAGGTTACACGGCCAGTTATTTCTGGGTGTGGTGCTGAGTGTCTGAGCCCGGGATTCGATATCCAGGTCGTCCCAACACTGGAGCCGGTGCTCTTACTCGCTGAGCCACCTGGCCGCCCCTTTTTACAGGTCCTTTTCATTACTGTTGGCTGTCCTTAGCTCTGTTTTTCTAGTCTTTCTTGTTTGGTTCACCTCCCTCAAATGGTGTGGTTTTCAAGTACAATAGACCTTGGAACCATTCCTCAGCTAACAGTGTCACAGCTCTTTTTTGACACAGCTCCAGATTATAAGAAGATAAAAATTCTGGTCTTCTACTTGTACGAACTGATACAGAGTGAAGTGAGCAGAACCAGAACGACTTATAAAATAGTAATGTTTAAAAAAAAATGAACAACTTTGAAAGACTTACCACTTTGATCAATGCAATGATCCCAGAGGACAAATAATGAAGCATGTTACCCATTAGACAATGGACTCAATATACAGAATGAGACATAATTTCAAAAATCTTAGTGCAGTTTAAAATTTTAATAAATGTAACTCTTGGCTCACAGAACCATTTACATGGAACTATCCTCATTGGTGGAGACTGATTTCTTGGTCCCCCAATCTGCAAGAGGGGTAGAGCTGGTAAGAACTTGAGAGAGATCCTGGTCTTTTGGCTTCTAGTTTCAAGGGAAAAGATACATATTTCCAGACCCTCTTCTGGTTCCTGAAAGGAGAGAAAAACTCTAGGAAGAAGTCAACAAGTAAAAAAACCAGGACTTCAATCATGTTGGCTTCTTCCTTGAATCTTTTCCTTTGGGGACCTGAAAAGAGTCTCTTTGAAGTGATAAATTTAGAGGAATAAAACCGGTTCCTTGCTCTCCTACGTAGAGACCAGATATTCACTTTGAAGTCACTTAATTTGACCAGAAACAGATCAGTTTCTCTTTCAGTAGAATCATTCATTTTCATTATTTCACAATAATTTGGCAAGTATACTCCTAATTATGATTAAATTTAGTATAATATTAGAATGTTAACTTGAACTTTTTTACTCCATCATATAGCTATGTATCAACATAATTATAAAAGTTCTGCATGCATATATTAAATCTATTCTACCTCAGGCACTTAACTAGTCATTAAACTTCTTTGGACTTCAGTGTCCTTATATATAAAATGAGGATACTGGGCTCAATGACCTCTTAGGTTCCTTCCAACTTATTATATATTAACCTATATTAATGGGTTAATAAGTAAAAGGAATCTATGATATCTCTGTCTCCCATAGGAGAGACAGCACTATTTTGAGTTTGGTAGAACAATAAATAAAGCCAAGTATCCATGTAGGTAAGAGATATTGGAAGAAAAATGCTAGGACACAAGAAATGTGCTAGTCAGATAGCTAGCAAAGGGTTTAGCTTACACTGCAAATAACAGCTTATTGAAATTCAAAAGACAAAGTTGTCTTAGATAGTGGAAGAGGGTGAAGCCCTGCCTACACCAAAAGAAAAAAAAATCTGACTCCTTAAGAATTCAGCAATAGACAATCTAGATTTGGAGTCACTGCTCCAAGTGTCCAGACTAAAGACACTCAGTGAAAACGCCTAAAGTTCATAACCATAGAATGTGCTCACTAGAATCAGACTTTTTAGAATTGGAAAGGACTACAGAGATCATATTGTCCAGAGGTGTCAAACACACTAGGGTATTCGAGTTACAGCATTCCTGAGTACAGCTGAACCAAATTAAAATGTGGTTGGTAAATATTTAACAAAATAAATGAAAATACAATAGAACGTAGATAATGTGAATCTGTGGTTTTCCTGATGTACAAAAAGTTTCTATTTGAGTTTAATGCTACTAATATAGTCCAAACCTTGTATTTTATAGATGAGGAAATTAAAGTTAAAACACTTGTTCAAGACAAATCAGTAAGAGGCAAGACCATCCTAATCAATGCATCCCAGAAAGAAGTATGTTGTAGTAGAAAATGAAATGAATTTACAGTCAGGGTACCTAGTTTGGAATCCTGCCACTACCACTTTCTTTCCTGAGTCATCTTTATTGAATGTCTCTGGGCCTTTGTTTTGTGTCAAAATGAAAGGATTCAGTCAGATGATCTCAAAATCTAAATTCTACATCTGTCTACCAGTCAATCAACCAATCAATAAGAATTTATTAGGCACCTACTTGCTCTATAACAACAAAACTGAAACAGTCTCTACTCTCATGGAGCTTATATTCCATAGGGAAAGAGACAACATAAACAAGGCGATTTGGGGCAGGATTAGGAAAGGTGGATATAGAAGGATAAAGGATATGGAAGATGGCACCTGAACCAAGTTTTAAAGGAAACTAAGAATTTTAAGAGATGAAGGTGGGGGGTGGGATGGTGAAGTACATTTAGGCCATCAAAAGGTCACAGAGACAGGACATTAGTGTTATGAATGAGGAACAATGAGGACATTAGTTTGAATCATCAAATGTATAAAGGAGAATGTTTATTAAAGTTAGACAGGTAAGTCAGGGTCAGATTTTGAAGAACTTTAAAAACTTGCCATGTTATATTTTGTCCTGGAGGCAATGGGCAGACACTAGAGCTGAGTAGGGGAGTCACATGGTTAGATCTATGTTTAAGGAAAATTACCTAGGCAGCAATGTATAAGATGGACTAGAGTAGGGAGACACATGAATTAAAGAGACTAATTTGGAGATATTTGCAATAAATTTAGGGCCTGATTAAGTGGGTGTCTGTGAGTAGAGAGAAGGGGTAAAAATGTGAAGGATTTAGACATAGTTTGAAAAGTCTCTGGATGATCCAGTTTGAAATGTACAATAGTTCATTGGTGATGCAGGATTGAAAATCTGGGAAGAGCCTGAGGGCTGGATGCACAAATCTGTGAGTCATGAGCATAGATAACATAGACCTAGCCAGATCAACACCAATTGCCAACAAACTGCCACTATAAGGCAGATAAACCTTGGGTGTGGCACCCTCTCTCTCCCCCACACCATCAGTTCTGTTTCTGTCCAGGTTCCAGAAGACATCATCCTAGGAAGCCATCCTCGTGGATATGTGACCTGGCAATTGCTTCCGTGGGTTCTAGAACCCCCTGCTTCTTCAACATCCAGAGTTACTGAAGATCTACAAAATAAAATTCTCAACATCAAAGTCCTTGGCATTGTCAAAGGGTTCAACATCTGAATTGGATATGATTGTCAGCAAAATGACATGAAAAAATATACTTAGCATATGCTTTACCACTGCACCCTAAGGACCACGGGACCTTTCCGTCTGAGTTTTAGCTGTATTATCTCATCCATTAGAATGTGAACTCTAGTGTAGGGGCTGCCTTACTTTTCTCTTGGATTCACAGCCCTTATCACAGTGCTTTGCACACAGTGTTTAACTGATGCATCTTCATTCATTTATTTATTCATAGAGTTTATAATTAAAGCCACAGGGAATAAGTTCATCAAAGGAGAGAATGTAGAGAAAAGGGACTCTAGAATAGAACCACAGGGAACACCTAGTTAGGAGGCATGAAGTGGATGATGGATCAGGAAGGGAGAGAGTAGTGGTTAGTTAGAAGAATAACAAAAGATTAGAGTTTGAAAATCTGTGAGCTTATTGCCTTCGTGGAGGGGAGAAGTGTACAGGAAGAGACCTGAGTCCATTATGAGTATTACCTTCTGAGGTGACTTGACACAAGGGGGAGGGCTGTCATCCAGAGTTCTTGGCTACAAGATAGCAGTCCATCAAGCCCACAGAAGTAGTAAAAAGATGATATGGAGGGCGCTATGTTGCCCCTGTACATCCAGCTTTTCCTATTATTATTTCCATATTCTTCATGGGAATTTGTCTTTGTATGAAAACCTGCTATGGCGTGCAGGAATATTAGAAATGGGAACAAATGGATAGGATGGATACGACTATTTCTTCTTGGTGAAAATGTTTCTAGGTCAGAAGATGTATTTTAACCTATTAACACATTGTATTTACCCTTTTCAATATTTGACCTCTCCCACTATTTCCTGGGATATCAGGATGAAATTCAAGATATTTGATCCCTTTATGGCTCAATAGACCTTTAAGAATAATCAGTGAGACTGGGCACTTGGGTTCAAATTCTGGCTCTACTACTTATTAGCGATGTAATGATGAGTAAGTAATCTTACTTCTAAGGGTACCACTGTACTTACTTTAAACTGAGGAGAAAATCTGAGTGATTTAGATCCATCTAGATTCCATAAGTATATGAGTGGCACTGTGGTTTAAAGGACAGTGTGTTAGACTTGGAATCTGGAAGAATTGGGTTTGACTCCTATTTCTGTTACTCAGCTTTGTGAACATGGCTAAGTCACTTAACCCGAATCTGTTTCCTCATCTGCAAAGTGGGAATAATTCCTGTAGTATCTATCTTACAAGATTGCTGTGAAGCTCAAGTGAGATGATCTACTATACTTTGCAAAATTTACAGCACTATAAAAATGACGTTTTTTTTTTTTTAATGGCAATTACTGTGAGCTCCAGGGTACCAGGAACAAGCTGAGAACCTTTTAAGAAGTCCCTTTCACAAATAGTTGACATGGTTTCATCAAGAACAGGTCATGCCAGAATAACCTCATTTCCTTTTTTGATAGGGTTACTAGACTGGTAGATCAGGGGAATGCTGGAGATACAGCATTCTTAGATATTAGCTTCATTTTTTGTAGTAGCAATGAAATGGAAACAAAGTAGATTCTCGTGCATTGAGGAAAAGCTAACCAAACTGGGCTACGTGAATGTAACAGAATTACTACTTTCCTATGAGAAACAATAAACAGGAGAAGCATGGGAAGACTTATATGAATTGATAAAAACTAGAGCAGAACCAGAAAAACAACATATAACGACAACAATTCAAGACGGAGAGAACAAAAGCAGCAGAAGTGAATGCTGTGAAATAGTATTGACCAAAAAGATAGAAGAATACAACTCCTGCTGTTCTTTGCATGGGTGAGGGACTATGCCTGTGGAACGTTATGGAGCGTCAGATGTTTTCCAAGATGTTGGTTAGTTTTGTTGAATTAATTGTCAACCCTCCCATATCATTCTTAATTATAAGGGATGGCTCTCTGGGAAAAGGAAAGGGGAGCCATGTATTGGGAAATGTTGGTAATAAAGTTATCAATTAAAATTTATTTGAAAACTTGAAAAAAATGAATATGATGGATACAGAGAAGACAAACTGATGAAGAGTAAAGGAAGCAGACAATATACACAATGATTACAATTTAAAGGGAAAGAATAAAAACATCTTTTAAAATGCTGTGAAATTACAATGCTGGAACTTGGCCACAGTGAATGAATGAACAAGTATTTATTTATTACTTGCTGTATACCAAGCACTGAGTATACAAAGAGAAAGTCTGCTCTCAAGGAGCTCCCACTCTACTTGGAGGATATAACACATAAAAGAAAGTTCAGTCCTAAAGGTACAGCAGGCAGTGGAGTGGCAAAACTCAGAGGTCCTTAGGTTCCTTCTGTAGATTAGATGACAGCACTGGTGTCACTGGTGTTCTTGAAAGCATACCCAGTGATCCTCCATCTCACCAGAAGAAATAGGATTGGTAACCTTCACTAAAGCTGTGCCTGCAGTCAAGTAGCTGGGATGGGATCTGGATGGATCTGGGTCTGAGTATGGGGACAAAGCAGGAAAAGTACCAGCCTACCTCCTCCCCTCCTTTTTATTTATTTAAGCAATTGGGGTTAAGTAACTTGCTCAAGAGTCCGGATTCGATTCCAGGTCATCCCGACTCTGGGGCCAGTGCTCTTATTCACTGAGCCACCTGGCTGCCCCTCCTCCCCTCCTTTTTAAACAGAAGTAGAAATCATGAGTGTGGATACCTGTACACCTTGGACCTGGTGTGTTGGTTAGTTTTGTTGAAATGCTTTTTTCCTTAAAAAAAGAAAACCTTTGTTATAAAGGATAACTCTCCAGGAGGAGGGTGGAGGACTATAACATGAATGTAGATAATATAAAAATTTTTTTGAAGTATATAGTCATTCAACAAATATGATTCTATTGAGAATTTTACCACTGACAGAATTGGCTTTGTTTTCTCTATAAAGAGAAAGACACATAAGTATCTTGTTTCCAAAGGAAGTTTAAACCATCAGAAATTCATTCCCCTTCCCACAAGATTGGCATATCAGGGCTGTGCCTATTATTCAGCACAAAACCACTGCCTATTCTAATAGTTCACAGAATATTTATTTGAATGCATACTTCTTAATCACTTTCTGAATCACAGAGCTGAACACACAGTAGGTGTGTCACAGTAACTTATTTATCTGGGTATTGCTAGTTTCATCTCATATTTTAAAACATCCTAGGTATGGCAACTTCCTGTCTGTCTGAGGTTCTCAAATGCCAGTGGAAGTTCCTGCTCGTTATCTGAGTACGAGATAACGCACAATAAGCAGGAAACACTGGCACAAGGGCATAGCTAGGCACCGGGGAGAAGAAAGATTTAGATTAAATGCAGTCCGTGCCCTCAAGGAGTGTGCAATCTAGCAGGGGTGTAAGACTGCAGAATAAATAACCCTAATAACTCTTCAGAAGGAATAGGGAAGCCAGGCGAGCAGTAAGTGGCTGCAAGGGGACCTCGGTGGTCTGGGGAGGAGGATAAGGACAGAGAAGGAAAAGGGGAAGGTGGAGAAAGAACGCGCCCCGCCCCCCAACCTAGTGGGGCTTCTATGGAAACCTGTGTGCTTCTGTGCACAGGGCGTCCAGAGGGGAAGATGCAAGGAAGAGCTGAAGCAAATCTTTAGGAGAGCCGGCATTTCGGGGGAGTGCATCCAGTTTGCAAAGTATTCTCTACTCAGAGTAGCCCCACGGTGCGTGAGGAAATCAGGGCTGGGACTGAATTCGAGCCTCCCTGGAACTCGGGACTTCCAAAGCCAGCTACAGACACTATGTTATAGAAACCGGTGCCATTGTTACCGCCATCGAAGCTTCCCCGTGCCCATCTCCCCGTCCCCGACCCCGCTACAAGGTCGCGGCACCCGGACTGGCGCTTCCGCCATTCGCGGGGCCTCTTCCCACGTCCTCAGATGCAGCCGATAAGGCTCAACACGTGCGTCCGTAAAAATGGAGGAAGCCCCACTCCCCCTTCCAGGTTCCGGGGAGACCCGCAATATGGCGGCCAACAAGCCCCTTCCCCGCCTCCACCTTGGGGAGCGACGTCAGCGGCGCCCTTTGCGTCTCCGCCTCACGTTCGGGGCAAGCACGCTCGCACGCACGGGCTGGGCGGGGGGGAGGGGAAGGGAACGGCCGCGGGAGCGCGCTGTGGGGGAGGGAGAGGAAGGCCGCCGCCGAGGGCGCGCGCGTCGCGAGGAGGAAGGAGAGGAGGGGAGGCGCGGCGGCGGCGGCGGCGGCGGGAGCGCGCGCGGCTCCGGGAGGCGGCGGCGGCGGCGGCGGCGGCGGCGGCGAGGGCGGCGCTCGCTCGCTCGGCGGCTGGTCTCGGGCTCCGAGGAGGCGGAGGCGGAGGAGGAGGCGGTGGTTCTCGACTGGGGGTTGGTTGGGAGGGCGGGTGGGGGGTGGTGGGAAATTTGCTCCTCTCCGGGCTTGATCGTGGGGCCCGCCCCCTTTCCCCCCACCCACCCTGCCCCGGTGTTTGGAGTTTGTGGCCCGGAGGCTCGGACCCGGACGGGCTGTGGCGGATCCTTCCCCCGCCCAGGTCGCTGGCAGGAGATGTCGAACCCCGGGACTCGGAGAAACGGCTCCAGCATCAAGATCCGGCTGACAGGTACCGGCGCGCGGGGGGCGGGAGAGGGGGAGGGCGCCGGGGGGTGAGGCGCCCCTGCCCGGACCCCCGCCCCCCGGGCCTCTGCGGGTGGTGCACTGGGAGCGTTCTCCTGCCCCGGGGTCCAGGCACTCGTGCGCCCCAGGACTCGTGCTCTGCACCCCCTTCCCGAATCCCTGCGCCCCGGGACAGCCCGCGCCGAGGCTCCCCTTCCTGCTCCCCTCCCCTCCCCCAGCCTCGGTTCTGGCAGCTGCACAAGTCCCGGCTCCTCGATTCACTCTCGTTTCTTCAATGAAATTTCCATGTTTCCCCCGTCGGCTCCGTAGTGATCCCCATAGGGGTGAATGGGGAAGCCCTGGGGTGCGCATGCGCTATTGCGGGGAGGGGGCGGGGTGGTGCCGGCGGTGGGGTGGAAGGGGAGGCGGGGGGTGTGGTGTGGACAGTGTCTGCTGCTGGAAACTGTCTCTGCCTGGCAGGCTCCAGACATCCTGTGTCCAGTGTCCAGCCCAGCATCCTCCTTCGTCCCCCACCTCCACCTCCACCACCCCCTCCTTCCCCCGCACTCCCCTCTCCACACACTGCAGGCCCTGGGATTTGCGTGTTGAGATCCGTGCTTAACACGGAATCATTACTCTGCAAATACATTTCTGCCAGGGGACTTTCCAAGCTAGAAAATTTCCTGCCAAAAGTTATGTCCGATCCCTATCAGGAGTTTCCCCTCATGATTTGTCTTCTGCTCTATGGCACACGCAAGAAAAGCCCTCAAATCTGTATTTGTTCAATTCCTGTCAAAGGAGTTTGATTTAAAAACCAAAAAAAGAGGAGAGGATGGAGCCCTGAGGACAAACGCATAGCCTGGTTAGGGCATTTAAAAGTATTTGTAAAAACATCTGTAGGTAATTTTTTTTAAGCCATATGTTCTCTTTGAAAACCCACTGTTGCCTGTTGTAGGATCTGTTTCCTGTTTAAATAAAAGGACTTGTGAGTTCTGTTTACAAAGCTGACAGAATAATGAATTATTAATGATTCAGGCCCAGACCGGGGTTTTGTAAGGCAACAGGTGTATCCTCAAGGATCTTTGTTCTTGGAGGAGCCATTATGCTGTACTCGGGCCTGGATGTAAAACCCTTCTCACTATTTTTAAGTTGAGTTGTTTTTATGGGTGCATAAAATGTCATGTTTTTGACATTATAATACTTGTAAAGTTTAATTACAAGACAACCTTAATTTGCTTCCCAGTTACAATGCAATCTATTATAGACATCAAATCAGTTACTCTTTTACTGTTAACTGCATGTGTGTGTTTTGTTAGAAATGCAGTATGGTTAGAGCGTTTCTGAAATAAACATTCCCCCCCCCTTTTTTTTTTTGCATTTGTTGAGTGTGCTTTTATGAATTGTAGTTGGTGATCTTTGACCTGTACTTCTCTTCCCCACCCCCCAAGTAAAAGAACAGGGTTTGTCTTTCTCTTCATCCCACCCCCCACCCCCATATACTGGTCTGTTCAGGATTTTAAATGTGATAGCTGCAGAAATACTTTTAAGAGCTTATGGATGGCATTTGATATTAAAGGATTAAATGATCAGTATTCTTTCCAAAGTGCTTTCCCCCTCCTCCCTCCCAGCCTAAATTGCTGAATACCTAATGGATTTCAGTCAATCTGTGAATGTAATTGTTCTTGAAACGGGAATTGAGAGCTTAGTAATAGTTGTGTAACAGACATGATGGCAGTTGTCTGTTGAACATTAACTCGTGTGAAAAAGTTGGAACTAAATAGTTTAAAAATAAAATTGGCTTTAGTCCATTTTTAAAGTTGGGAAGTTTGAAGTTTTTTCACTTCTGGTTTATTGTACATCTTAATACATTAAATGTTTTTGACAAAAAGGTTGCTAAATTACTTTAATGACATTTGAAAATATGGATTTTAGAGAGGTGTTTTGGTTAGCAAATAACATGCAGCATAATTAAATACAGATTATGAAGACATTAGGGTTGGAAAAGATATTTAGGACTTTTGGCTGCAGGATTTTATGTTAAGTGGAAAGTGTTTGGAACCAGAAGTGAAGGAGATCTAAATTCTAGCCCCAGGCCTGCCATTGACCAACTTGTGACTTCTTCATCTGTAAAATAAGGAGATTGGACTAGACTGGTGGTTCTTAACTTTTTCTATCATCGACCATTTAGCAGTCTGGTGAAAACTATGGGACCCCTTTTCAGAATAATGTTTTTAAAAATATAAAACTGCATAGTATTACAAAGGAAATAATTATATTGAAACAGTTATCAATATTTTTAAATGATGTTTATGAACCACACATTAAGAACACCTTGATTAGCCTAATATTCAAGGTAGTTTTCTGGCCCTAATAGTCATTGTTACCTATTCTAAGTTACTGGTGTATATGTGTTTTTGGTTATTAAATTCCATGCTCTATAGCTAAGCTTTAAGAGTGACAACTAAATGATGATACGCTATATGAAGAAACTTTGGCTTAAAGTAGGCTATCTTGAATTTGATTTATGATAAACACGATTTAGTCTAGTGACAATTCCTAATTATTTTTGCCATGATGGGGAAATTTCTCTATTTTGTATTTTTGAAAATGATTGTGTAAATCCACTTTATGATGAATTTGCCTTCAAAGGGATAATTTATAAATGTGCCCTGGATATTAGTGGACATCTTAATCCCTTATATTTAGATAAAAGATTTGAAATAAATGCTGCCATAATTATGTTAGTTTGAAATAGTTTATAGTGGTTTCAATAGTTCATTGAATATATTTGATGCAAAATACTTGAATAATTGTGTATTTTAAAACATTTTGCAAATACTTTTCCCCAATGAAATTATCATCTCCTTGTAGTCAGGGGTTGTTTTTGGCCTTTTTTGTATCCCCATGCTTCACTGTTCCTGGCACATAGTATGCACTTAATAAATGCTTTTGAATTCCTTTCCACAAAAAGCAGGCAAATATGTTTCAGAAACAATTTGATTTTAAATTTAAGCAGGTTTTGCAAAACCTTTGTTCTTATGTGGCATATAAATGAATACCAGACGCTTTCATTTTGTCCGTTTTAGGTTAGAGTGGAATTTTTGTGAGTTCTGAGTGCTAAGAAATCCAGTCCTTTTCTTGAAAGGACAGCTTTTTCCATTGTTACCAGTCAAGTCAAAATCCTGGATCTATTATCTATTACACTTTTGTTGTCTTTTGAAAGTTCTGACTCTAAACTTTGTATATAAGGGGTGTCTAGGGGTGGATGGGAAATTCAAGGTATAATCTGCTCTGACTAGATAAAGTGTAGAGAGTTATTATTTTTATAAATTGTCTTCTATTTGAAGTTATGCTGATTTAGTTGTTGGTTTCCTGTTAATGTGGCTTTTTGATACATGTTTGTAGTAATGACTGCCAATAAAGTTTTTTTGATTAATAGCAGGTAAGCTTAGCTTTTTTGGTGTTTGCTCAGAAATATTTACTCTAATAGTAGACATACTGAATGTCTAAGAGGTCCATGACTACTGCCTCACTTTTGTGGGAAAGGTACATGAATTTAGCAAACTTAATACATTAAATGATTAAATGTTTTTTCAACCTATTTATATGTGACATAGCACAACAAAATTTACTACAATTTTTTCTTAGGAGTACGCAAGTTATGAAATTCAAATTGATCTCCATGGTTTCTAGTCCATCTTCTACCTAACTTTCAAATTGATACTCCCTAAAACACAGATCTGGTCATCTCTCTCTCTCTCTCTCTCTCTCTCTCTCTCTCTCTCT
>NW_027185764.1:8361673-8411149 GCF_028583685.1 Petaurus breviceps papuanus
TCTCTCTCTCTCTCTCTCTCTCTCTCTCTCACACACACACACACACATACACACACACACACACACCTCACTCAGAAATCTTGTGAGTGGGTCTTTAATTGTCTCTAGGATAAAAATCATTTAAAGTTCTGCACTCTATTACTCCCCCTGGCTTCCTACCCTTTATGTATTCTGTTCTAGTAAGACTGACCTTCTGCTAGCTGTTCCTGGTATAAGGCGTCCCCCATCTCCTTGTCTTGGCACTGTCAGGAAGTCGTAGCGTACGTGCATCCTCGCTCCCACTCTCCTTTTTGGAGGGCTCACCTTCCTTTGAGGTGTATTTCAAGGGCCACCTCTTTGCAAAAATCTTTCTTGGTTGACACTCCCCCCCTCTACCTTGTTAGTATGCTCTCCTTGAAATGATTATATATTTACCTTCTGGTGAGGAGTTCATTTTGATCCACTCCAGGAGAATGAAAGCTCCTTGAGGACAAGGGCTCATTTTTTGCCTTTGTATCCATAGTCCTTCACACATGATGTCTTTTGCTCTTTGTAGACCTTTAAATGTTTGTTGAATTGAATTGAAATCTCTTAGTCAAATTCCCAAAGGCTGTAGTGTAGATTGATCTTGGGACTGTTGTAAAAACATTGTGCATGTTCTTGATTGTTCTCATTTGGTGGCCCTGATCTCCTTTGACAAACTTAAATATGGATGTGGTCCAGAACTGCATAGGATGGTCTAGTTACTTAGTATGAATAGAAGGATTTTATTATTGGGTAAGAACATCCTCTCAATGAGATCACACATCCTTTCTAAGGAATTTAGTATCAGATAGTCAGCAGTCCTATCAGTTTTATTGATTCCTCCTATTTGTTTTCTTAAAGTGGCTAAGCCATTTTCCCGATTGAATCTCCATGGAATGATCATGGGATGATTTTCAAGTGTTTGTAAATGGTTTTGTTCCTAGCTGATTTTTTAAAAATTCAGGCCTTCCATTTTTTATACTCTTAATTTAAGCCATCATTCTTCATATTAGCTTTGGTTTATGTCCTTAAGACTTTTTTCTTTATGTGTCTTTTTATATGGCAAACACCACAACTCCTGTTCTGAAGCATCTAAATTTTATTTTACTTTTCTATCCTGGGTTGTTTTTTTTCCTGCAAATTTTTGTGTTCTGAATACTCTCCCTCCCCTACTTACATGTTTTGAAACAACCTGGTGGAGAGAAAGCAATGGTTTCGATGGTGATAAATGAATCTTAATTATTTGT
Organism: Petaurus breviceps papuanus; assembly: GCF_028583685.1. Classification (NCBI taxonomy): domain Eukaryota; kingdom Metazoa; phylum Chordata; class Mammalia; order Diprotodontia; family Petauridae; genus Petaurus; species Petaurus breviceps. The sequence continues at coordinate 8,362,924 of NW_027185764.1, forward strand.
GAAGGTAACATTACTTTTTCAGGAAAAAAGTCTGTGCCGTAATATTTCAACTCGGCCTATTCAGTTTGGATACTTCTTGTTCAGTTGTGTCTGACTCTTCAAGATCCTGTGGACCATAGCACACTAGGCCCTTTTATCCTTCACTGTCTCTCAAAGTCTGTCCAAGTTCATGGATCTATCCATTTCATCCTTTGCTGTCTCCTTTTCCTTTTGCTTTCAGTCTTTCCCAACATTTGGGTCCCATTTTGCCAAGCTGCTTGAATGAAGGGTATTTGTTAAAATTAAAATGGCTGTTTCAGACTCATTTGTGGGAAAGGAAAGTTTTTCCTTAATCTGGAAAAATAACATTTTAATCCCTTTGTGATGCCATTTTTACTTATTTCAATTTCTACATGAGAAAAACTTCAGGGTTTTCTAGTTGGATGCAACATTTCTAATACTAAAGCTAGATTAGTTTGAGAAAAATAATCATTTTAAAATACATGCTGATGAGTAAAATGAATTATTTCTCACTAGAGAGCTTAAAAGATTGTTTGCCGTTTTTATTGAGTAAATTCCCCACCCTCACCCCCCCCCTCCAAAAAAAAAAAGCCTCCAGTTTAAATTGACTTATTGTCCTGGACTCTGTGGCTACTGTAGGCAGAAATACTTAGAAGGCCATTCACTTAAAAGTACAGAAGTATTTTATATCGGCAGAGCAAGATTTTAAAACAGATGAACAAAAACGTTTAAACATTCCTGTGCAGGAATTCCTTACTGTGTCTGCACATGCACTGTATGTAACACCATTGATGCATTTAGACTAAGTGGAATGTTGGTTCCATATTTGTGGATTTTATTGTTTCAGAATAAGGCTAAAATAATGTGCAGGCAGTGAGTCTATGGTGATGCACATCCCTCCATCAGTTCCAGCTGTGTTCACCTCTATCACAGTTGAAAGGAATTCTAATTGGTTAAGGAATGTCTGTAACATCCTGGATCAGTGAGCATGAATCTGTTATGCTGGATGCTGTGTGATGCACTTCAGATGTTTTAAGATCATGAGCCTGAACCTTGCAGTTTGCTTTCAAGGGACCTGGAATGTATTATTGTAAACCTGGGTATTCAGAGGAGTAATTTCTCTTCTTTCTTGTGTTTCAAAAACCCACTGAGTAATCTAAAGGAGATAGCACTTTCTGGTGACTAGAGCGTTGTATTATTAGTCCAGAAGTCTGAATTTTATTTCTTGTTCTGCTAGAACTTTACAGAAGATATTTGAGCAAATTATGATCTTTTATGCTTCAGTTTCCCTGTTTTAATGTCAATGATACTTGCTTCCTACTCAAGCTTATAAGGATTTCTAAGGGGAATGATTAGAAACTATTTAAAACTATTTTATTTGTTTTAATTAGCCAAGGTCAGCCTTCTCACCTCACTCCCCATGCCCCCTCCCTCAATTGAAAATGCAAGTAAAACAAAACCCATAGAAACATGTATCAATCTTAATGTGAAGATATTTGTAGATCCTAATATTTAAGTGCATGCCGCCATTGCGGGGGGTGGGAGGGAGGAAGGGGGAGAAAATTTGAAACTCAAGGCACTGTGGAACTGAATGTTGTAAACTAAAAGTAAATAAATAAATCAATTAAAAAAAAGAAACATGTATCTGTCAAACCAAATTTCCACATTGTGAAGGTATACAAAATTTTTTTTGTCTCATTCTACGTTCTGAGTCCTTTATCTCTCAAAAGGTAGTATAACATGTTTCATAATTAGTCCTCTGGAATACTGGTCATTATGCTGATAAAGAATAATGTTCCATCACATTTATATACTGTAACTTTTCTCCATTTCCCAGTTTGTGTACACTCCCTCAGATTCCCTTCTTTTGCCACCTCAAAAAAAGAAATATTTATGTACATTCTTAGTGTTTGTTTTGTTTAGGATTAACTCCTTAACTTGACCTCCCTCTAATTCCCACTCCTGGTTTCTCCCATTTCCCTTTTATTTTCTTGTTGAGTAAAATATATTTTTGTGCCCAACTGTGTGTATGTAATTCTTTCTTCCTTCTTTTGAACATATGAGAGTGAGATTCAAGTGTCAGCCACTCCTTTCTACCCCCTCCTCTTTCTGTATGTGTCTCCTTGGGCACGTAAGTATGTGAGATAATTTTCCATAATACTAATCAACCTGGGCCCACCTTAAACCACTCCCCCTCCCATTCCTTTTCCACTTTCAGTTTTTTCTTAAGATTATCAAGAAATGAAACATTTCCAGGCCTTGTCTAATTGAACTCCTGTGAACCTTAATGATGATAAGATTGAGAAGGGACACACGTATCATCTCCATATTTGAATGTAAACAGTTTATACTTGTTTAGTTTATTGTTCATTCATGTTTACCTTTTCATGTTTTAATTCACTCCTATATTTGAATGTCGGCGTTTCTCCTCAGCCCTGGTCTTTTCATCAGAAATTCTTGGAAATCTTCTATTTATTAAAGGTCAGGTTTTTTTTTCTCCAGTACCATCATTCTCAGTTTTGATGGGTGAGTTGTCTTTGGCCCTTTGGCTTCCGGAATATCATATTCCAAACTCTCTGCTTCTTTATAACGGTGTATGCTAAATTGTGTGTGATCTTTCTTGAATTCTTTCTTTGTGGCTGCTTGCAGTATTTTTTCTGAGACCTGGAAGCTCTGGATTTTGGCTATGATGTTCCTGGAAGTTTCATTTGGGGGTTTCTTTCAGGATGTGACTGATGAATTCTTTCTATTTCTGCTTTGCCCTCTGGTTCTCAGAGATTTGGACAATTTTCTTTTAAGATTTATTGAATTATGATGTCTGGACTCTTTGGTTATGGAGTTCAGATAGTCCAGTGATTCTTAATTTTTTTTCCTCTTTTATCTCTTTGCTATATGAGATACCTTACATTTTTTTCTTTTTCTTTTCCCCTCAGCTTTTAAATTGTGTTTTAATATTGTTGCCCCATGAAGTAATGGAGTCATTTGCTTGTTTTTGGTCTGTTCTAATTTTCAGGAAGTTTGATGCTTGGATGAGTTTTAGTACCTCTGGTGCCAAGCTGTTCATTCGTTTTCCAATTCTTTCTTTAGTACTCCTATTTTCTTTTCCAATTTTTTTCTTCAGGCACTCTTATTCCGTTTATAAAAACATTTTAAAACTTTTCTTTAACTCTTGCTTCTTCTCTTCTAGGAATTCTAGTTCAATTAAAAACATGCTGTGTTTATCTCTGAGGTACTGCTTGTACATGATTTGGAGTCATTCTTTTCTGCATTTTGTCTTGAACATCTTTGCCTCTCTAAAAGCCCATTATGGTGGGGATCTTTTGTTGTTGTTTGTTTGCCCATTCTTCCAGCCTGCTTTCTGACTTTGGACTTGGTGTTAGGGCTGGACTCTGTCACACTTCTGGAGGTAAGGTATGGACTGGTTCTGTGGCTGCTTTCTTAGGGAATTGATTGTTGAGACAGACTGGGAATCTGCAAGCTTTCCGTTTTCCCAAAGTGGTCTGATTCAGGGCAGAGTCTGATGATTGCTTCCCCCCTGTCAGAACTCTGCAAGTTCCAGACCTGGGTTTGGATCTGTGAAAAAATAGACTGTTATTGGGCTCAGTCTGTATCAGCCACCTGGAAAGTTTTATTGGTTTAGAGTGGCTGAATTGTATACTCCCCTTTGCCCCAGGATATCTGACTCGGTTATTTGTTCTTCTGTGGGCTGGGCTAGATGCTTTGAGACTTTGCTCTCTACTTGGAATCTTAGCGTACTAATGCTGCTGCCTATTTCTGAACTTCCTACTTTGTCTATATACCATTCAGGGCCTCCTTGCATAAGAACTCCACTTCTCTAAACAGGTCCCCTTCTAGCCCTGAATCCATGACCAGGAACTGAGTAGTGGGTGACAAAGTTGCCAGTTTGTACCTGTCCTCACCCCATTTAATGACCTGGTATGCATCTGAGACTCTCTTGTCTTGGTGCAGTCTCTCCCTGGGTACTGGAAGCTTCCCACAGTTTGGTCCACAGACCTTACTGTCTGTCTTCCTATGTCAAGCTTAGCTAGGCAAATGACTCACTGTGACTTTTTCTGGATTTCCTTGTAAGATTTCAGTCTGATGCATTCATTCTTCTTTTTAAGAAGTTTTTGTTGGTAGCTTTTGTTTCCTACATCATCACAGTTACCCCAGTCATTTGTCCCACTCCACCTCCCAGAGAGCCATTGCACACAGCAGTGTTTTTTAAAGAGGAAAAAACAATTGGCCTGATCAATACATCAAAGAAGTCCAAAATGACATTTGACCTACAGTGCCTGTGGGCCTCTCGCCTCCCAGGTGGGCTGAGTGTTGTCTTACATCTTCCCACTTGAGTCCTACTTGAACCTTACAGTTTTGTTACGTTTACTTCTGGTTTGTTGGTGTATCATTATTTCCATTTACACTGTTGTAGTCACTGCATATTGCTTTCTTGGCTCTTCCCACTTCACTCTGAATCAGTTCTTATAGACCTTTCCATGCTTCTCTGTATTCATCACACATATAATTTCTGTGTTTTTTTCTTTTTTTGGGGGGGTGGGGGCGGGGAAGGCAGGACAGTTGGGGTTAATTGACTTGCCCAAGGTCACACGGCTAGTAAGTGTTAAGTGTCTGAGGTCAGATTTGAGCTCAGGTTCTCCTGACTCCAGGGCTGGTGCTCTATTCACTATATTACCTAGCCACCCCCATGTAATTTCTTACAGCACAATAATACTCCATCACATTCATGTTACACAATTGTTCAACCATTTCCCAATTGATGGACATGTACTCTGTTTTCAATTCTTAGCTATCATGAAAAGGGTTGCTATAAATATTTTGGTGTATTTAAGAATTTTTCTCCTGTCAGTGGATTCCTCGGGATATAAGCTCATTAATGGAATCTTTTGTTCAAAGGATATGAACATTTCAGAGACATTGCTTGCATAATTCCAAATTACTTTCCAAAATAATTGTGCCATTTCACATCTCTACCAACAATGCATTAATGTGCCCAAGATTCCACAAAAAACTTCTCCTCACCTTCCCCCCAACATTGATCACTGTTTTCTTTTGTCATTTTTGCCAGTGTCCAGGGTGTGAGGCAAAACTTCACTTTAGTGATTTGGAATACTCCTTCTCATGTGGTTGTGAATACTTTGCAGTTCTTCCATGAGAACTGTTTTTTCATATCCTTTGACCATTTGTTTATTAGGGAATGGCTACTAATCATATGCATTTATGAACTGTTTATAATATCTTGGATATCAAACCCTTATCAGATAAATTTGATACAAAGATTTTTTCCCCCTTTCATTCACTTCCCTTTTCCTAGGTGCATTAATTTTGTCTGTGCAGAAGTTTTTCCATTTCAAGTAATCAAAAGTTATCTATTTTATCTTTTCTAATTGCTTCTATCTCTTGTTTAGTGAAGAATCTATCTCCTACCTGTAGCTGTGAGAAGCATATGATCTGTTTCTCTTTTAATTTTTTTTGTAGTATGATCTTTTTTTTCTTTTTGGAGGACAATTGGGGTTAAGTAACTTTCCCAAGGTTACACAGCTAGTTTTTTTGTGTGTGGGGGTGTTAAGTGAGGCTGGAATCGAACTCGGGTCCTCCTGACTCCAGTGCCGGCTCTTGTAGTATGATCTTTAATATTAAGGTCGCATATCCATTTAGAATATGTTGTGCAACATGGTGTAAGATGTTGGTCTTAAGCTCAATTTTTTCCAGACTGCTTCCCAGCTTTCCTAGCAGCTTCCACCAAATAAGGAGTTTTTTTCCTGGGCAATTTAACCTATCAAAGATAGATTATTGAGTTCCATTGTCTCTTTTTCTTCCTTGTCCAGTCTGTTCCGTTGATATCTCTCTCTACTTTTCAGGCAATAGCAGATGGTTTTGAAGACTGCTGTTCTGTAGTACAGTTTTAGTCTGGAAGTTCTGTTCCCTCTCTGTCTCTACCTCTTTTCATAATTTCCTTCAATATTCTAGATAATTTCTTTTTCCAAATGAATTTTGCTATTACTTTATGAAGTTCTATAAAGTATCCCTTTGGCAATTAAATTAGTATAGTACTTTAGTTTTAAAAGCGTAAATTAATTTTGGTAATATCATTTTTATTATATTGGCAGAGCCTAGACATGAGCACTGAATATTCTTCTATTTAAGTTATTCTCTTATCTGGTGTATTTTCTAGATCTCTTTGGAGGAGTGTGTGGTGTGGAGCTCATTGTACTGCTTCCTATTGTTCCCCCTTCTAGGCTCTGCCTCCTGAATAGATGGGTTGGTTTTTTTTTTTTTTTTTTTTGCTTTTTGGAGGGCATTTGGGGTAGGTGACTTACCCAGGGTCACATGGCTAATTTTTGTGTTAAGTGTCTGAGGCCACATTTGAACTCAGGTCCTCCTGACTCCAGGGCTGGTACTCTATTCACTGCACCACGTAGATTAGATTTTTTTTTAAAGTGTGTTGCACTTTGGGGGGAAAGATACTATGCAAATAACTATTTTAGATTATTTCCTATTCCTACTTCCAGCATAAAAAAGTAAAATTAATTAAAGTTCATTAGGAAAATGGATTACCTTGCAGAGCTCTAGACTCTTAATGTAGATAAATATTTTCAGTACAGTTGTAGTTATTCTGTACTCAGAAAGTTTTATTGAAAACACAGTATTGTATAGGGCAACTAGTAAACTAGTTCTTAATGTTAATAAGGTTTTTAGATGTTTGAAGGGAGACACAAAAGACAGTAAATTATCTTTTTTAACCTTGCAAAGAAGAATGTCAGTTTGGATTTAGCTTTTTTTTCCCACCAGAAAGTATGTATTCTCTGATGCAAGCAAGATACTTATTGATGTAATGAAACATTAATGTACTATAATAGACAAATATGATTAATTCAAAGAAGCAGGTGAAGATTTATATGAATTAATCCAAAGTTAAATAAGCAGAATGAAGAAAAATAATAGGCTAAAACAGTGTAAATGGAAAGAACAACAGAACAGTAGAAATGGAATCCTATGAAATGATAATGTCCAAGCTGGGAAAGCTAGCTTGTACAATGAATAAAGTGTTGGATTTGAGGTAAGAAAGACCTGCCACTGACATATACTAGTTTTACGAATCCAGGAAAATCATTTAACTGCCCACATCCTCAGTTTCTTCATCTATTAAATGGGGATGATAATAGCACCCGCCCACCTGGGTTGTTGGGAGCCTCAAAGGAGACACCTGAAGCATTTTGCAAACTCTGAATGAATGTTAGCTGTTATTCTTGTTATTATGTATTATTACATAATATATGTTATGTGTGTATATTATGCCCTTTGCAGACATGAGGAGAATGGGTATGGAACACAGCATTTAATATTAGACTTTTTGATATCTTGGTTAGTTTTACTGAATTGCTTTTTCCCTTTTTAGTCTCCATTTAAAGAGATGGTTTTCTGGGAATGGAAGAGAGGAAGGGATGTATTAGAAAACGTAGGTGATGTAAAAACAACAAAAAAAGGCAAATTAATAAAAACAATATCATTCTGCTTCTTTCCAGTTCCAAAACTTGTCTGCCCTGGATTGAATTTATGTAATGAACTAGGCACAGGATTTGGATTAGGAAATTTTTCTTTAAAGTTGTGGTGTCATTTATTTGGAATTTTACTTTGGGGACATCTCAGAACTTTGTGCAGATTTCCTCATTTCTAGTTAAAATTCTAAGAATAACTGTTGCTTTCTTAAAAGTTGTTGAGTATTTCTTATTTATTCAAAGAGATTGTTTTGTCTGCCTCTCAATATGGTTTAGAGCCTGATAAATTTTAGGGCTATACTGTGTTTTTTGATACTGCAGCTATCTGAAGACTAGTAACTCAAAATTGGAAGTCCTTGTATATATTTTACATTACATTTTTCTTTTATTTCCAAATTTAGAATCTAATTCCAAAGTCATACTAGGTTATATTTCCAAATACAATACCAACAGGTTCCAAAATCTAAGATATGTATAGTCTTAGCTGTGCTTGATTATCATCTTTGGTCTCTTTTTAAGCCAAAATCAGCACTTCACAGAAAGACTTCTCTCATCTATTTTTAGACCTGTTGATCTATTTTATTCTTAACACAAAGCATCTAAAAATTGTGATTAGTCTTTCGGGAGCTTGTTGTTTTGTCCTTTGTTCTGGAAGAGGACTGTGACTTAAGGAAGGTGATGCCATGGCTTGCAAGTAAATGGGATTTAAGTGAGGGAGGGCTGTACAAAGTCACCAGCCTCCCTTTCTTCTCCAAAGCCCCAGGGTCCAGTGGCAAGACATAGAACAGGATGACTGGAGATAGCCTGAGTCTTTGGAGGAAAAGTGACTTGTCCAAGGTCACAAAGCTAATAACTAGCAGAGGTAGGATTTGAACCCAGGTTCTCTGACCCCAAACAGGCTCCATGCTGCTTCCAATTATTTGAAAAAAATCTCTGATTTCATTAATATGTGGGCATGCCCTTAAACTGAAATAAGTTTCAATATCACCTCACCCCAGTTGCTGTGACCAAAAAAATTATTATCTAGTTGCCAAACTCATATGATGCTGAGTCTCTGCAAAGTGAACTAGGCTGTCTGTTGGATAACAGCCTGTGGCCATACCCATCTTCAGAACCTTTTCAGTTTGGTGGGTTCTGCCAGAGCTTTGAAGATTTAAGGTCACAGACGCTTACTGTTAGGCATCAGAGTAGGATTTTAATGGAGGAATAAATACATATATACTTAGAATAAACTTGTTCATAGTACATTTATTTTATTATTGTCGGTTATTAGAGTTTTCTTCAGTTCCCACATTAGAAAAATAATTCATTTTTGTGTATGTGGTGCATTTTATTACGATTTTTAGTATTGCCCTAATAGTAGATTTCCTCTGTATTATTTAGTTCAGCAAAAGTTTGATAAATATCTGCTCTGCTCAATAAAAGTTTGGACACCTGAAGCTCTTTTTTTTACCCTCGTATTCAATTAAACTTATCAAGGGTCTGCTATGTTCCAATCCATTGTGCTAGACTCTGTATTTATACCAATAAAAAAATAACAGGTACCTTGCCCTAAAAGAGCTTATGGTAGAATTGAGGATAGAAAACATACACAAAAAAGTATGATGAAAGGTAAAATTTTATAAGAGAAAAGGCACAGGTCATACAAAATATAAGAAAATTTGAGGAAGGGCCATTTTGAATTGGTGAGATGAGGCAAGAGCTTCATTCTGGAGGTTGCATCTGAACAAAACCTTGAAAGGGGAGAGGATTTCAGAAGTAGAGGAAAGATGTAGGTGGAATATGTCCCCCATTTGGGGGATGCTGTCTATACAAGTAGGGAAGAAGGTAAGAGAAAATCAAGGAATAGCTTAACTAGTCCAGTTTGCTTGGACCCTAGAATATGTGAAGGGGAGCAGGATGAAATGAAATTAAAAAGGTAATTTGGAACCAGATTGTGGAGGGCCGCAAGGGTGGAGCTCAGAGGTTTGTATTTTATCTTTGTGAGGGCATGTTCTTTAGCAGGGAAATAATATGGGCAGAACTGCATTCAGAAGACTATTTTGGCAGCGATTGAAGATTGTTAGGAGACTTACAGCTATCTAGGCAAGAGCTGTTGAGGTCCTGGACTGGGGTGGTGTCCGTGTGAGGATGGGTGATGTTAAGGGGAGAGATGTAGAGGTTCTGCTATCAGCAGAAATAAAGAAGTTCTGGAAAGGATTAGATCTGGGGGGGGAGAGGGGGAAGATGGTATTATTATTTTGATTCCTGTTTCTGCCATGGTTTTCCATGTCCATTTGTTACTCTTATAGTATTCCAAGCTATGGCCCTCTGGTACCACCTTATAATCTGTGGCATATCAGTAGGTAAAAACAGAATAAATAGAATAAAGTCATGAGAACATTAATGAGAAAGTGATTTCTCCATTTATATCCCCATTAATATGAGGGCAAAACCATTATGATTTTTTAACTGTCTCAAGAAGTAGTGTATTTTCATTTGTTCTTTCTCAATATATATCTTGTCATATGCCTAGTTATTTGCAGTCTCCCCCACCAGAATGTGAGTTCCTTGAAGACAGGGACTAGTTTTTTGCCTTTCTTTGTATAAGTCCTTAAGAAATATTTTTTTGACTGATTGATTTGAAGGCTAAGTTTCTTAGTGGCCCTTGTTTATAGACTAGTTTTCCCAAGAATCAGTGGAACTGCCACCACTTGGGATATTTCGATAAAACAGTCATAGTGGTTTTGTACTCACAGTAGGTGGGTATATAAGTGGACAAATCTTTTTCTGTCACTAGTTTAAATATGGAGGGGAGTAGCTAGCATAGAGAAAAATAATTAATTTTTTTAATACGTCTAAAATGTTTTGTGTTCACAGGGCAGAAAAAAGGTGACATTTTTATCTTTAAAAATTGCAATATAAGCTTTGAGTTTGAACACTCTAGATATAAAATAATAATACTTTATAAATAAAAATACTGTTGAGCATGTCTGGAACAGTTATTTGATATATAGTCTTCCTTTCAGCGATTTAAAGCCAAAAATAAGCTTTTAAAAGGAGGTTGTGAATTTGAGGGCAGCAGTAGGAATATTAACATTTTAGGGGATCTTTCAGATGTGTCATAGTTGACTTGGAGAATGTTTCTGCTTTTTTTTGTACAGCATTGTAACAAAATGGTGAATTTTTAATGTAATGTACCTTATATAGAGGGTGTGTTGTCCACTGCCTTTTTTTTTTTTTTTAAGGGAAAATAGTGTCTAATCTATACTGTAGCAGGATACCATGGATTAATACCTACGGAATAGTTGAAGTGTCTTCTAAGTTCTACCTATCAAATTCTACAGAGAATTCAGTTGGTCAAACTGAAATTTGAACATGTGCTTTTTAGGAATAGTGAGTTATCCAGAAGCCCTAAACTATTCCTCTCTGGCTGCCCCTGGACTGAAAAGTCATAGAAATCATTTCAGGCCCCCAAACTAATGCTATCTGTCATTTAGTTTCAACATAACATACTACTCTATCTAAAGTTCTTTTTCATGCTTGTATTTTGCTTAAAGTTACTGGTCTTGTTCTTTTGTACTGTGAGATTGACCAGGATGCCACTTTGTTTTAATAACAGATTTTTGGAGGGTTAGAATGGGCCTGCCAGTTCTGTCTCATTTGTTGTCGGTGATTTTGAACATTTGGGAACTTTCTCCAAATCATTAGTAATGATCAAATGGAACTATCTTGGAGAAAAGACATTGTTTTGCCAAGATGATAAGACCTATGGAAGAAGACAATTACAAAAATGGTGTTGCTATAATAGCACATTCAGTTTGGAAACCATATTAATTCTTAGAAGAAATTCATTCTGGTTGGTTTTCCACTAAAATTCAAATGTGCAGAGTACATTGTAGCAGTTGTAGTGCTCAAGATAGTCACAGACATTCAAGTGCCAGCTTGGTTTAGAAAAAAATAGCTGTCATGTATTGAGTCCGAGTCCAGTGGCAGAATCCTAATGGCCACAGTCCAGTCTTAAGAAAGAATGTGTTTATTTTAGGAGCTTGATATTTCCACCCACTTATTTGGAGTTTTAAAAAGTTGTGGGTAGTTTGGGCCTGTTTTGTCATGTTAATCTTATTTTGAATAAGATAGTTCTTAGTGGGGTGTTTACTTTTTTGCATTATTTATGTGTTGCCTCATTAGCTGAAATGTTAGCAGGATCCTGCTTTTGCTTAAAATGACCACACTAGAGGAGTGCAGGAGCTTCTTGAGGTGGATGATAGGATTCTTAAGAATGGCTGGTGAAATTGAATGCTGGGACTCTCAGTTGCCTTGCTGATACTAAAAAATGTACCAGTGTTACCTGTCTATGGTCCAGTAGCTTTCTCCCCTCCTCCCCACGTGTTTTATAAAGTTAATGTATTGAGAAAAGTGTTGATAGGATGCCATTGTACAGGTTATTTTTTAGGCTTTAATATTATCTAGCCAGTGTGTGAGGATAGAAATATTAATTGACAGTGATAATGTGTAAGGAGCCGTGTTCTAGCTCCATTGTGTATTTTAACATTATAAAAGCAGTCTTTTGACATATTTAGTGAGACTTCATGTGCTATATTTTCTTTTGTGATGTATGGGGTCAGTTCAAGGTACAATTTTTTTTTTCTTTCTATTCCAGGAAAAAATCTGCAGAATGATACCTAAATCACAACTAAAGAAAAATTTTGCCCGAAGAAAGGAGAGAATGTTTAATTTAAAATCTTTAACTTTTTGTTCTTTCTAATCGACTGAATGGCAGTGATGTTTATATTTATATTTGAAAGAGGTTTCAATCTTTTAGCTAGACTTTAGATATATGAATGTCTGTAACTTAAGGTTTCAGATTTGATGTAGTCAGGATTAAGGATCTGATCCTTCTGATAATTCATAGGAGCATAGATTTGGAGCTGAAAGGGGCCTTGGAAATCTTGTCCCTCCTGCATTTTGTAAGTGTGGAAACTGAAGTGAGCTGGAGTCATTTACTCGAGGTCAGTTGGGAGGTGTGTGGCCTAGTTGGGATTCCGACCTGCTCCTCTCTGTGGCCAGCACTCCTTCCGCTGCAGTCTGGACATTGTACAACAGAGTCTCACTAATTTGAGATGTCTGAGGCTTTGAATGAACTTAGTTGATAGTATGTGATGTTTTGTTAAAGAACAAAGGTTATCTAGTGGGCTAAAGAAGAGTATTTGTTTTGTATTTGCTTGCCATATTGAATTTTCTCCACAATGTTTTTTTTTTTTTAAAGCAATCGGGGTTAAGTTACACGGCCAGTTATTTCTGGGTGTGGTGCTGAGTGTCTGAGCCTGGGACTTGATCCAGGTCATCCCAACACTGGAGCCGGTGCTCTTACTCGCTGAGCCACCTGGCCGCCCCTTCTCCACAATGTTTTAACGTAGCTTATTTGATACTGAGATGTAATGTATTTTGAAATAATATGCTGAAAATTTAAAGAAAAATGAGAATTTTATTATTTAGTGAGATCCGTCTGTTTCATGTTTACTTTATACCAGTACTTCCATTGGAATTTGAAATTGTTTCTCCTGATAGGTAAATTTTAAGGAACATTAGACCAAACTAAACCCAAATTTGTAAGAGTTCTAACACTGTTATAAATTGAGGAGATCGCAGATTAAAAAAACAACCCTGCCTCTGTGGTTTTAGACCTTTATGCCATCTGAGTATTTTTTGTCATTTCTCTGGTTTATTGCCACTAATATAATTGTGGACGCCTTTCTGTTTGGTGTAGTCCAAATACTACTGTCTTTTCCTTCATGCTGATACTTGTGCTTTCCCTTAGAGGGTTGCTGTTTGCCCCAGAAGCACACTTTGAGCTTTCCTTTACTTAATTTTTTTGTGAATTAACTAGATTTGGGAATTGAAAAGTGCAGCAGAAAGTTGTGGGCTTCAGGGAAAGGATGGGCACAGAAGAGAAGTAAAGACTGAGAGCTGTCTACTCACAGTCTCTCCCTTTCAGCATTCCTGTTCTGTCTGCTCACAGGAGTTTCACAAGGGTGTTCTGACATGGAATTGGGCACATTTTGATAACCAGAGGAAAAACTGGGCTATAGGCAGATAAAACCATAAAGTGATCTTTGTGGCCACAGCTTTCCTTTGCCCTTGCTGTGGAAACCAAAGTAGTCTACAATAGAATTTTTCAAACTGTTCTCTCAGAAGCAAAATCTCTTGACTTGGAATCAGAGATATTATTGTTCTGACTTTATTGACTCTGGGCATTTTAAAGTAGGAATAATGATACTCGTGTATATGCAGTGTGTTACAGTTTACACCATGCTTTACATGCAACCGTGGATAGAGGCACATCCCCATGTCGCCTCCGTTGTGCACACAGGAGGAAGCTGAAGTTTGTAGAGCTTCACATTTGTGTTAAGGGCTCAGGACTGGAATTTAGGGCTGCCCCAAGTCTGCTGTTCTTTGCAGTTAATGAAACCTAATCCTTTTTGCACTCTCTGTCCCACAGGAGTAATGTAAGGAGCCAATAATATTTCTGAAAATGCTATATAAATATAGGCTGCCATTACTATTTTGAAAGGAAATTTGTAAGCATGTTTGTGATTTTTTTTCATCTATACTAAATTTCTGTGATGATAATCTTTCTGAGGCAAGTTCCTTTCTTATCTCCTAGTTACCCTTTTATTGTCACTTTATGCATTTCTTCTCAAGGCTTTCAAGGATGCCCAGAAAGCAAAAAGTTTGAAGGTCATCTATGTCACGTTTATTTTTATCATGATGTGTATCATCAAAGGGAAAGAGAATATTTATTGCACACAATTTATTGGCCCCCTCCCCATCCTAGAATCAGGGCCCTTTTATTTACTTGTTTTGGTTACTCACTTTCACCTAGTAAGAGTCACTGCCTTAGATACATAATTGAACTTCCGCCTTTTTGATCAGGGTTTTCCAAATACATAATGCATACATAAACTTCAGAACTTGCATGTCTTTGTGATCTTATCTGTGTTGATCCTTCTGCTGTTGTGCCTTCTCATGCTGTCTGGTTCTTGTTCATATCTTTCTATAAATTCTCCAGAGCTGCTGCAGAACACACCGGAAGCCTTTCTCTGGATACCAAGTTATCCCTAACGATGTGACTAGTCCATCTTCATTTTCATTCATATGTGACCTTGATGATTCTTTTTTGCCATTTTTGGCATACAAGTAGCCTTTGGCAGCCAACTACTACACCATTCCTTTTTCTGTTGACCTTTGATTTACATCAAGTAAATATATATAGAACTATGTGTCGGTAAGAGAGGCTGAATGCCAGGCACAGTGCTTTGTGATCCCTTCTCTGAGTCAAGGAGGGACTAGGATTCAAGTTCTATCTCAAATACACATTGATTAGGACACCCTTCACAAGTACTTTAATTTCTCAGTGCCCCAGGCAAGTCTCCCAGACTTCAGTTGGTTAGAACTGTTGCTGACCTCCCTACAGAACTAATGCTGTTACAAGTCTAGGACTACCCCCCCCCATTGAATGTATATGTGTACTTTCATATGCAAATTTAGAGATATTCTGAAGATTCTGTTCAGTTGTAGTTTCATTTTCAGAATTATCTACCAGTTAACCTTTGTAGAAGAGCTTTTATCTTTGGAATTTGCTTTCTCTGATTTCAAAAGTTTATTACTCTTCAATTTTGGAGACGGATTGTCATGTGTTTCTGCTCAACCAGACTTTTGAGTAACATATTTTATATATTTAGGAAGTGATTTTTAAATGAATATTGAATCTTTATGATGGTGGTTGCCTTGTAGAGGGGCACAGTGCCTTGGATAGAATACTAGAGATCCAGAACACTTGTAAAAATGTTTTGAAATGATGAATTTACTAGGTAGAATGCTGTTGATGCTAATCAAGTCAAGTGGTAGGTACCTTTTATGGCCAAAACTGTCTCACAAATAGAACTGGAACCTCCTGATTATTTGGGGAATGTGGCATCACTGGAAGGAGCACCAGAATAGAAGTGTGGTGACCAATCTGCGTTAGATATCTGGCTCTGTCACTAGCCATGTAAATTACTTCATCTACCTGAACCTCAGTTTCCCCATTTGCAAAGTAGGGATACTGATAATTGTTGCACTGTATACATCATAGCATTGCTGTGAAGATGAAATGGAATAAAATACCGGGGGTTTTGTATGCCATATGACGTTCCATTTTTGTTTTTTTTTTTTTTAAGCAATTGGTTAAGTAACTTGCTCAAGGTTACACGGCCAGTTATTTTGTGTGGGTGCCAGGTTTCTGAGGCCGGAACTGTTCCCAGATCTCCTGATGCTGGAGCCGGCACTCTTACTCACTGCACCTATCTCATTACCTCACATATCTCACTTTTGTAATATTACTTTAAGCTTCACACTGTGCTGTCTCAGAACCCCTTTTTGAAGTAGGTTACAATTATCCTTATTTTACAAATAAATAAACAGGTTGAGCTAGGTTTATCAACTTGACCATGGTTATAGAAATAGAGGAAACATAGTGTAGTGAATAGGTCCCTGGATGTGGATTTGAGAATACTTAGGTTGAAATCCTGCCTCAGATGCTCTTTACCTTTGGGACCCTAGGCAAGTGATTTCACCTCTCTCATATGTCAGTTTCCCTCTTTGTAAAAGGGAAAGTAATTCAGTGGATTTTTAAAGGTCCTTCAAGCTCTGAATCTGTGATCATGGGATTCTAAGTGACAAAGCCAGAATTGCAACCCATGTTTTCTGATTTTAAGCCAACCACCCTTTAACACTCCTCTAAATAAATTTCTTTGCCTGTCTCCTCCTTAGGTTGTAGAAGCCTTTTTGCTCTTTAGTCTTTTGCTCTTTTCCCTTTCTGTCTTCTCCTTTCACCTGTATCTTGGATATTATCTCGTCCTGTCTTCATAGTCTTAAACTATCAATCATCCTTTCCTATGTATCGTCAATCTTTCTCCCTCATTTATAAACATTCCCTTATCAAAAAAAAAATTTTTTTTCTTGACCACTCTATATTAGTAAGGTCAGGTTCTTGTCCTCTCAACCTTTTCCCCTTTACTGCCAAACTTCTGGATAAAGTAATTTACATTTACTCTCTCCAATATTTTTCTAGATGGGTTACCTTGGGCAAGTAATTTAATCTCTTTTGGACTCTATTCCTCTGTAGAATAAAGGAATTGAATGAAGGTTCTAAAAAGTCCCTTGACTCTAAACCTTATCCCACAATCTGGCTTTAATCTATGTTTTCAGCTATATCTCACATTATTTCTCTTTATTATAGTACGTATTTTAGCCAAATTGTGTTCCATTCCCCCTTTTCATTTTGCCCCCATTCATCTCTTTTTCTATACTCATGCTATTCTTGTGCTTGAAATGAAGCTCAAAATGTCTGTTTTCCTTCCTCTCAGGGTCTTTTGTTAAAGTTCCTCCTCCCTTCAAGAGGAACTTCCAACTCAATTTAGGTGCCACTTACTCTGTGGTTCCCCCTTTTCTTCCCCTCCTCAATCTGGAAGTGATTTTCCATACATTAAACTTTCCATAGTAAGGGCGGCTAGGTGGTGCAGTGAGTAAACGCACTGCCCTAGAGTCAGGAGGACTCAAGTTCGGTTCTAGCCTCAGACAATTAACACCCACACACAAAAAACTAGCCATGTAACCTTGGGCAAGTTACTTAACCCCAATTGCTCTCTACAAGGCAAAAAAAAAAAACCAAAAAACTTTCCATAGTATTTTATTTTACCCTTTTCTATGTATTTGCCACATCCTGCCTTGTATCAGGTATTTTCATACATGTCCTATATTCTCATATCACATGCTCTGTACTGGTAAGTACTAGGTCAGGGGTGGGGAACCTGCGGCCTCAAGGCCACATGTGGCCCTCTAGGTCCTTAACTTCGACCCTTTGACTGAATCCAGACTTCACAGAGCAGATCCCCTTAATAAAAGAATTTGTTCTGTAAACTTGGACTCAGTCAAAAGGCCACACCCAAGGATCTGGAAGGCCACAAGTGGCCTCCTAGGCTGCAGGTTCCCACCCCTGCTTGGTTTTACTTATCTGGGTTTCCCAAGGCCTAGCACACTGACACAGTAGTCATTTAGTAAATGTTTTTTTAATTGAATTATGTAATATCACAACCTAGCAAAACTATTCTTTTTACCCACACCACTCCCTGCATTCCTGGAGGTATCCCTAGGGTTGCCATAAAACTGAAACATTCTCCGAGGGTGGGAAACTTTTTTGTTGAACTGCATTGTTGGACTTTATGTAAGGTAATGTCCTGTCCTGTTCTCAGAGTTTGATTAACTTTTCCTTGGCTGTGGCATTTTACCAACTAGTTTTGTTTTGAATCTATAATTTGATCTATCAGCAATGTTTTAGGAAATTTCAGTAAAAAATTTTAAACTACCAAAATGCCTATCAAATTGAACTTCCAGAAAAAAAGAAACCTCTTGGGAAAGGATAAACCAAATATTCTAAGTAGTCTGCGATCTCAAGCATTTCCTGTGTCGAGTGTTTATCAAGTCTGAGCCTCACTTCCAAACTAAGCTTGAGAAAATCTGGGAATTATTCCCAGCTGATTGGGGGTGGGGAGAAGAGGAGAATTATAGGCCTTTAAAACAAGGGACCATATCACTTTTTTCTTTCCGTAAGTATCCATCCAAAAATCCATCTTTAAGTGTTAATTGTGGAAATAGAAGACTATGGAATTTAGAATTGGTGTAAGAAGGCTAAGGATGCCATTAGAATAGGTCAGCATTACTATCACAGTAAAGAATAAGTGCATAGAAGAAAATAGCTTTGTTTCCTTGTTATTCATCAGCAATCCCAAGCCTCACTGTTTTCTACTATGATTTTGTTATTTCAGAGTGCCAGGGCTAAACCTAGATCTCAGGGAAAGGCCCAGGTGTGACAGGAAATAGCATTGGTGAATAAGGACATGGTTGTCCACTACCATATGACTCAGTATGTCGGAGAATTTTAGTTTTAGAGAGTGTTTGTTTCATAAAGGCTGTAACTATTTTATGCCATCTGGTATATAGGGCAAATCCTTTGCTACCTTGTTAATAAAAAGAAAAAAAAATCTTATTAATCTCTTCTCCTGGGGCCTCTTGCCCCGCGACCAAAAAAAAGATTTGTTTTTTTTTTGGGGGGGGGGAGGCTTAATCCCATTTTATCCAGATTCAAGATGTTTATGGTGGTGTCAGAAGAAAATAGCTTGTTATCTTTACATTGAGTAGCAGCAGCTTTACTTCTATCAAATCTGAGACCTTTATGCAGGAAGCTAGTTTGGTACTGAGCTGCTGTTGCATGTATGTGAATTTCCTAGTTGAGGTGGCTGGCATTGATGGTGAAAGACTTTATACCTAAATTTAGACTCACTTTGGAGATTTCCTGGAACACTTATTGAGAAAGACTGTAAGAGCTATGCTGATAAGCTTCCTAGAACACTATTCACTGTTGGTCCAGAAAGAGAAAAAGGACTAGGCTTTCTTAACTACCCCAGACTCTCCTTTAGCTACAATAATTGCTGTTGTAGTCAATAGCAACAGCTTTGTGAAAGAGTGCTGTAGACTGGACATGAGGGCCCATGACTGTAATCCCTGCTACTAACGCTAGTAAATCCCTTGAGCTTGGAAGTTCTGTGCTGCAGTAGAGTGAGAGCCATTTGGCTGTCTGCACCTGTGGTGAGCCCCTAGGAAAGAATGGGGAAACCTAGGAGGTTTCCTAAGGTTGGGGTGAACTGGCCCCGGAACAAGAGGTCAGAGTTTTTGTGTGGATCAGGCCGCCGAGTTGTCTTTTCACTTCCAGCTTGGGCAAGATAGGGAGATCTTCCACCCCACTGAAAAAAATAAAGGAAGGGTACTGTAAGAAACTGAAATGTTGTGGAGTTGGGAAGAGGGTTACTGTGATAGTACGGTAATATCTTTTCCTTTAAAGAACGATATGTCTGAGTGGAGTATATGTAATAGAGAAAAAGTGGTTTCTTCTTAGGTCTAGTATTGCCTCCTACATAATGGCATTTTCTCTCTGGCATGTATTAATGAACCTAGAGGCTAAATAACCATGACTGCAACTAATAATTTTAATTTGTAGGAAAGGAGATGTAGTTTGAAGACTTGGCTTAGAAAGCCAAGAGAATTTCTGGATTAACTTGTGTCTGTTAGACTAAGTCTGGGGGGGGGGAGAAGGGGAGGGGGGCTATTTTAGGCTGTCCAACAGTTGATTTTTCTCTCCATAGGGACTTGAGATTTCAAGTTAAAAACTCTTGCTATAGATAGTGAACCCCATCCATGGTGTGTGTTTTCTTATAGTTTCATAGGATTTAGAACTAGAAGGAACTTTGGAGCCCAATACTTTCATTTTGCCAAGGAGGAAACTGAAGCTCATAGAAGTGACTTATCCAAGGTTAGATAAGGTAGTAAGTAGTAGAAATAGGATTTAAACTCAGAACCTCTGATTCTAACTACTATATTCTTGCCACTATATCTTTGGATTTTTTTTCCCACATTTATCATGCCATGTGGCAAGTCACTTGAGCTCTCTGAGCCTTTGTTTTGTAATCTGTAAAATGAAGGGCCTGGCCCCACTTCTTAAGGCCCCTTGATAGAGTGAGAAGAGCACTGGATCTGGAGTCACAGACCAGGGTATGATCATGCTCCACAATTCAGAGATTCCCAGGCTTATTTGGCCTAGCGGCACCCTTTGAAAAAAATTACTCGGTGCCACCCTAGGGTTAGGTTAAGTTAACTCTTATTTTTATTTAATGCGCCCCCCCCCCCCATTGGACATGAAGCAACTATCATGCCACTCCCTCCCCAACCATTCCAGCTCCTCATGAGGTCATATCACCCAGTTCGGGAACCCATGCCCAGATTCTTGCTACTTTTATGACCTTGAGTTCCCCCCTAACTCACTTAACCTCCCTGGGACTCAGTTTCCCTGTAGAATGAGGGTGGGACTAGATGGCCTTTGAGGTCCCTTCCACTTCTAGATCTATGATTCAGTGACTGAACTAGTCCTTTAATCTCTGTGAGCCTCAGCTATATTTACAAATTGAGGATAATATTTGCACCACTCAATTAATAGGATTTTTGTGGATAAAGTTCACTGTAAATTGTGCAGTGCTATTTAACTATAAGCTGTCATTATTATTGTTATTATGAAGCATTAGGTGATCCAAAATAGTTTTAGTTTCCAAAGTAGTGGCATAGATTCACAGTTCTACCAACAATGCACTAGTATCTAGTGTGCTTGTCTTCCCATAACCCCTCCAACATTAACATTTTTGCTAATTTGAAAGGTGTAAGGTAAAGAGGTTGCTTGATTCGTGTTTTCTCTTATTAGTAGTGATTTGGAGTATTCCTTATATGATTATTAATAGTTTGCAATTCCTGTTTTAAAATAAATTTTTATTAATATCTTTTTTTACAACCTTATGGCTTTCCTAGTATCTCCCCCACTACCCCTCTCAGAGAACCATCTCATAACAATTATTATTTTTAAGAGACAAAAAAGAGAAGAAAAAATCAGCAAAACTTTATTTATAGATTAGAAAAGTTCAAAACATACATTGTATAACACCTGTGGTCTTTCTGCCTCCATGAAAGGGTGGATTGGGTGGGGGTGTACTATCATTTTTTTTCATTTACATCGTGCTTGATCTTTATAATTTTGCTACATTCGGTTTTGATTTTTGTGTTTGTGGTTATTCTTCCCATTTACATTGTTGTAGACATTGTGCTGTATATGTTGCTTTCTTGACTGCTTACTTTACTGTGTATTTTCTTTACTTGTTATGTACATAATTTCTTAAAGCACAGTAATGTCTATTATGTCCACATACCACAGTTTGTTTAGCTATTCCCCAGTTGATGGGGGAACTTCCCTAGTTTGTTTATGATTCTGTGCTATCACAGAGAGTACTGCTATAAATATTTTGGTATATATGGCCACTTTTCTTCTTATTGATGGCTTCCTTGGGGTATAAAACCAGTAATGAAATCTATTTTATCTTTCGTAATTGCTTACATCATTTGGTTAAGAGTATATCTCCTGCCCATAGCTGTGAAAGGAATGTGATCTACTTCTAATTTTTCTGTACTCTGATCTTTAGATTTAGGTCACATATCCTTTGCATCATGGAATATTAGTTCTCCATGGTTGAATGGAGAATGCTAGTCTATTTTTCCCCCAAATTTTTTGGGTTTAGATTTGTTGTATATATAGTTTTCATCTTAAACCTCTTAATTTACTAATTGACTTATTCTTCTTCATAACTTAGTTTACCATTCTTTTTCATAACTCCCATGTTAATTAAATAGTTACCAGATAGTATGAGTAGCTCAGTGGGAATAAGTATTTTTCATAGGTGTCAAGCTGTTGCCAAATTATATTCCTAATTTTTGGCTTCCATGGTTCAATTCTATAGTTCTTGGAATTGGGAAGGAAATTTTTTACTAGTTGGTATTAAATCCATATCTCTGATCCTTAAAACCCTTTTCAGTAGCACTGTTCTGCTTTAGAAACTTGTCTGAAGTTCTCAGAAATTTGTCTGTCCTCCTGCCTAGAATAGTCACTGTATAAAAGAACCACTCATTTGTGGGGTGGGCGTGGTTGCAGTTTGAATTAGTTGAGAAAGGGATATGTGATTGAAGAGCTTTTAAGAAAAATATTCATCTAAAAAGACTTTCTTAGATACCATTATAATATTCATTGAAATAACATGCATTTTTAAAAGTGAAGGCTTAATTCTGTTTTAAATGGAATATCTGTAGTGTAAGGGTGTAACAGGGAATGCCTGGCATGAACCAGTGAGTCAACATTTGTTGAGCTTAGGTTCCTTCACAGCAAACAATGCCTGCATGTTCTTCGTGTTGTGAATAGTAGCATGAGTTTCATTGTAGTTTGTCTTGGTTAGTTCTTCCTGTGAACTTGATATTTTTTTTTCCTAAGGGTGTTTTTCACACACTTTGGAGAGATTTTCCAATATTTTAAGTGAATTTGGGAATACCTGAAGGTGGTGTATGCACTTATATTGAATTTGCAAGAAAAAATATTCTTGTCATTCTTCTTAGCAGCCAGTTTTGGGTTGACAAAACTCAGTATTCCTTCTCAAATTTAAGATGTTTATCACACATTTTCTATGATAAATGTGAGTGAATGCAAGTACTTTTACTGTTAAGTAATCTAAGTAGCAAACTCACTCTTGCTAGCCTAATGGTTCTAAAAGATGTTGCCAGTATTCACAAGAACAAATGTGAGATTGCTCTAAATGATACTTCTTTTCCCTGAAAGTGCCATCTAGTGTAGCTGGAAATCAGCACCTGGGAGACTGTTTTCTCTCATTGCTAGTGTGGGATGAGATTATGGTTTCATTGTTTCCTAAGAGCAAACACTTAAAGAGCTTTCCCAAAGGTCACTATTTGTCTTCCCCCCCCCCCCCAACTGTTAGGAGACAAGTTTTTGATTGTTAGATAATTATCAGATTTACCTTAAAAAAAAAAAAGCCCAAAACAATAATAGCTCATATTTAGATCGTGGTTTCAAATTTAAAAAATACATAAATTCTCATTTGAACCTCACCTTAATGCTGATTGATTTCTTATCCTCCTTTTACCGATCAAGAAACTGTGAGGTTGAGAGCTTAAGTGACATGCCTAGGATCATTGAGTCAGTTTTGATGAGACTAAGCCCAGTACTTTCCACTGCCCTGTACTCAACAGCTCCTGTTCCTTTGTGCAGACATGAGTTGGGACTAAATGGCTCCTAAAGTCTCTTCCAACTCTGAGATTCTCTGATTAGGTCAGGAGGTTGCTACGAAATCTGATATGTAAGGAATAAACATCAGCCTATTGGCCTGTTCTCAGTTCTCCTCACTCGTGAACTGTTTCTCCTCACAATAGTTTCCTTTTCCTTTAGGTTGTCGTGACACTGCTCTCAGCTGATCCTCTCATTTGTCTGATCCATCTCTCTCAGTCTTGGCTGAAGGATTGGTTTCTTCTTCTCACTCTGGGTGTGCGCCAACACTGTCCTCAGCCCTCTCCTCTTTTTCTTCTATACTAGCTCACTTTGTGATCCCATTAGCTTCCATGGATTCAATTATTTCAATCAGATGGTTCCCATATCTACATATATTCAGTCCTGGTCATTCCCCTGAGCTTTGTTTTTTTCTCCTGAGAATCGCTGTTTGCTTTCTTGTCATCTCAAACTGGATGTCCCCACATCCCCACAAACCCAGCGTGTCCAAAATAGAACTTCTTATCTGCTCTGCAAAACCCTTCCATCTTCCCAACTTTGCTCTTACTGCTGAGGGTACCACAATTCTGTTAGTCACCCAGGCGTAAACCTTGTTGTCCTCAAGTCGCACTCACCCCACATATCCGTGTGTTGTCCAGTCTGGTCACTTCTACCTTGCAAACGTCTCATCCATCTGCTCATACACAGCCACCACCCTCCTGCAGGCCTCAGGACTTTAGGCCTGGACTGTCTGCAGTAGCCTTCTGCTTGGTCTCCCTGCCACGTCTCTCCCCACTCCAAGGGGACGTTCCTTGTTCATAGGGGATGACCATGGCACTTCCTCTTCTGCCCCTTCTCAGTAAACTCTAGCAGTGCCCTGTTACCTCGAGGTTTTTCTAGAAAAAACTTTGTTTAGCATTTAAATCCGTTCCTGACCTATCCCCTCCTTGTCTTTCCAACCTTCCTGCACATAGTCCACTATCCAGCTACACTTCCACTTGGTCTTCCTTACACATGATACCCCATCTTCCATCTCTGCCTTTGTCCTGACTGTCCCCTATGCCTGAAATGCTCTTCCTTTTCCACTCTGCCTCTTGGTCTCCCTGGCCTCCTTCAAGCCTCAGTTCAAATCCCACTTTCTACAGGAGGCCTTCCCCAGGCCCCCCTGCTGTTTAGTACCTTTCTTATAGTAATACTTTCCATTTATCCTGTATACTTCTTGTATGTACATGTTTGTTTGCATGTTGTCTGCCCCATTATCATGTGAACACCTTGAGGGCAGGGACTATATTCTTGAGTTTCTTTGTATCCCCAGTACTTAGCACAGAACCTGGTATATCCTTAAGCATTCCCAAAATTCTTGTTGGCTGTCAGAAACATTTTAATGTATCCTCATAAAAGAGTTCATATAAAGGTACAAAGATGGATTTTTATGCATTTTTCCTTCTTTTTAGCTGAAAGCATTGATATAATCTAGGTTTGGTCTGGAGGCAGTTTGGTCAGGAAATTGTTTCCTTTAAATCTTGTTTCTAGCGGTGGTACAGAAATATGCCTCTGAATAGAAATTGACCACCACAGAGTATTCTCACGTAATATGCTTGTATTCAGTTTGTAATTAGAGTCACGTCTGGATTTCTTCCCACTTCCCACCATCTCGCCCACCTTCCTTTGACTTGAAAGGAGGGAGGCAAAACAAATGCTACCTTTTCAGTTCCAGTGATGTTGTTGATAAACGTAATCAAGAATAGATAACTTATCAAAACAAAAAAACCCTTGATTTTTATTTAATTCATGAGCTTTGTAAGACAGGAGGCAAGGAAACTGATTTAGGAAAAGAGCAAAACTCCCAGGAGGCATTTGGATTTTTGCAGATCAGATCCTATGATAGGCTGCCACCTGTCTAATTTGCATGGATGCATTAATCAGTTTTCCTACTGTAGTGGCAGCTGGATTCCAGATTCATCCTTCTTTGTGATTCATGTGACCTCATGAACATTGTTTACCAAATTTTAAATAATTTATTGCATTATTTCCTTTTTATTTTCCTACAAGGGATTTTGCGATACAGCATTCTGTACAATTGGCCCTCAAAAGGACTCATTGACAAAAGTGTTTAAATCCCTATAAATTCAGGGGTTTCATGACATGTGGATATATGTTTCATTTGAAACACCTACTTAAATTTACTTCTAGATTATTTCATGTTGGTAGAGAGGTCGTTATAGCACACTAATTTCTTTGACATTTTTGAACATCAAAGATGTAGCATATTGTCCCTTTTGTCATTTGGACCAAAATTTGACACATGATTTGGATAGAGTTTAACATGTGAATAAATTGGAAGGTATTTGGTCATAAGAGGAAAGTCAGATTTCTTTATACTATGTTGATAGAGAATGGTATTTGAATTTTTTTCCCCTCTGGAAAACAATAAATTAAACCCACCCCAGTATTTTCTGTTGCCTGTATATTCTACATATTTTTGCACTCATGAAATTGTAGAAACTCAGGATCTGAAATACAGGGTAGCTGTCATAGCAGTTATTTTCAGTAGGTTTAGATTATAATGAGGAAATCCATCTTTCTGAGAGCCTCTGTGCTCTGCATTGCAGCTGTCTAGTTTTACTAGCTACCTCCTGGGATATAGCAAGCCCTGTAGGATGTTTGTGGGGTTTGTTTAATCTTTTTATTTTTCTTCTGTATGGAATTTTCAGTGAGACAATGTTGAGACACTGTGAGTGGAATTTTATAGAAATAAATGATATCTAATAAGAGGCATTCATTTTTTATTAAGTTAAACCTATCAAGAGCTATGACACTATATAAGTTAGGATTCCACTTGAAATACTATATTGTTTTTACTGAAATAAACAGTTATGTTAAGAAACGGACAGACTGTTAGGTTTTACCTCACTTTATTTTGGCTTGTAAGAATGACAGGGGCAGAGTTACCTTCTGCAAATTTCTTCCTTTTTCACATGAAATAAAAAACTCCCAATGATAGTTCACAAGAGTTTCCTTCTTGGAAGCCTGTGTGTCTCATTAGGTGCCTACTATGTGCCAGATACTATGCTAGTCACTGGTGATACAAAGAAAGGTAAAAGACAGTCCTCGTTCTAAAAGAGCTCACAGTCTAATGGGGAGACAGCATGCAAACAATACGCTATATACAGAATAAATTGGCAGTGATCAATAGAGAGAACTAGAATTAAGGGGGAATCAGGAAAAGCTAATAGAAAATAGAATTTTAGCTGAGTCATGAAAGCAGATAAGTAAGCCAGGAAATGAGGAGAACAGAGCATTCTAGACAAGATAGCTAGTGAAAATGCTCAAGAATTGGGATATTGAGTGCTTTGTTTGAGGAACAGCAAGGAGACCAATGTCACTGGATTGAAAAGTACGAGGAATGTAAAATGTAAGAAGACTGGTAAGGTGGGAGAGGGGGCCAGGTTATGAAGACCTTTGAATGGCAAATAGAGGATTTTATATTTGATCCTAGAGGTGCTAGGGAAACACTAGGTGCTAGGGAAACAAGTTTATTGAGTAGATGAATTGGCAAAGTCAGATGTGCACTTAATTGAAGTTGGACTGTGATAAAGGGAGAGACAGATGGGGAGTAGGGGGAGCCATCATCCTATAATTTTTTTTAATCCAGTATTAGAATTATCAACTTGCTTATATGTTTTCTCGATTAGTTTAAAAAGATGAAAAATTTGTATTCTGCTATTTTGGGATTATGTGCATATGTCACATTCTGATGTAAATGTATTATTTGTGATGACCAATTTGTGGAAAGTTTTATATGCATACTTGTACTTCAAATACCTGGAGTCACTGGTTAGAACAAACAATTGATATTATCCATATTCGTTTACTTTGTCTTAACATTTTGGAGAATGAGCTAAATTTAACGTTTGCAATAATAAACAATTTACAAAATACTATCAATCTTTTGTTGTTTCTGCCCCTTTCCAATCCTCACATTTTTCAATTGCTTAGTTTTCTGAGATTCTTTTATTGGCCTCTGAGTTTGCATTGGTTTCAGGGGTACAGATGATACATGAAGGTATTGGAAAGTTAAAAGTAGAACCTTGAAACAGCTCATAGCATTACATTAGAGGGTATAGCTAATGGAGAGATACTGCCATGATGTGAGTAAGTTAAGCTTGAGTTTCTAAAGATATTTATTTTTCAGATTCTCAAGACAGATAATTTGTTGCTTTGAAGACTTACATGTTTGCATTGACTTTGATGAAAGGTTGTTTGTGATCCATGGTTTTGTTTTTTTTTTTTTATATATTTTGGAGGGCAATTGGGGTTAAGTAACTTGCCCAAGGTCACACAGCTAGTTTTTTTTGTTTGTTTGTTTTGTTTTTGTGTTAAGTGCCAGATCCGGACTCAGGTCCTCCTGACTCCAGGGCCAATGCTCTACTCACTGTGCCACCTAGCCACCCTGTGATCTATAGTTTTTTGTAGTGTCTTTTTTCTCTTTATATAAATCAAATAGAGCTCTGTGCCTCAAAATCTTAAGTCCATTCCTAGTTCCATTGTTGTTTTTTATTGTTCTTGACATTAGGAAGGTGATGCCATTACTTGCAAGTGAATTAGATTTAAATGAGGGAGGGCAGTGCAAAGTTACCAACCTCACTTTCTCCTCTGGAACCATCTGGGTACAGTGGCAAGACATAGATCAGGATGACTGACAAATTGTGATTAACCCTGTCTTCTGTCTTAATTTCTCTGTCACTATCTGAGAATAGTTTCTACCACTATGTATGTCTGTGCTGTGAAGTTAATGTGAATATTGAATAGACACCCTGTGAGCTGATTCTGGTATTATCCCCATTTTACAGATGAAGAAATTGAGACTCAGAGAGGTCCATGCCCATATATTTGGTAATTTCTGAAGGAAACCAAACCAGTTCTCCCTGATTCCGAGTTTAGTTAGGTTTATATTTTCCTCCATCTGTCTGTAATACTGGTATTTTTTCAAGTTAAGATTTTTCCCCCCTTTCTGCTGCAAACACAGAACGATATTCCTTGAGTTAGTTCACCTTAATCTCTTTTTTAGGATGGCCCTGTTCCCATTGGCTCTCTTCCCCTCTCCCCTGATCTCCTCCTCTTTATTTTTACCCCTTTCCCTTTGGGTTCTTGCTTGTTTGTTCTCTTTTTCTCTCCAACTTTTATCTGGTTATATAATTCCCCCCCCCCCTTCCCTCCCAGTCAAGTAGATTCCTCCTTTCTTTTTCCCCTTCAATTTCTGTGCCCCTTTCCAAAAAGTATTTTTCTCACCCTCTTCCTTATTTGTTATTTCTTTTGTGTGCTCGTGACTCTTATTCTTGTGAGGGATAATTTGCAGTGAAGTTTCCCCATCCTGAAAAATCAAATCTGGAGTGGCTTCAGCATCCACTAGGCCTAAGATTGTACATCTAACTTCCAGCCAATGGAAGAAAAGGATCAGGAGGGGGGTGGGGGAGAATTCTGAATTAGGGCTTTGTAATTTCACTGTTTCCTTTTGTAAATTGCTTCTCCTCCCTGACCCTTTGTCAGGAGGGTAGCCCTTTCTAGGGATCCTAATAAACCATTCTTTTCTGCTTTCTACCTTGAGAAACCTCTGAGTATTATTTGGGTAAGGATTTCTGTTGCACACAGTTTTTAGGGTGCACATATTCTCTTGAATTGTGACCATATCTGGTCTCTCTCCTTTCTCCCTATTCCTCATGCAATCAAAACTTCCAAGGTATCCATTGTAGGCTCTCCCCTCTAGGTGTTTTTTGCCTCTGCCTTGTAGATTTTCCCTTGTGGATTCCATTATTCTTTACTGCCAGAACAATTCCAATTAGTGCAGTACATTTCCCCATGGTAAGGCCCATTCCTCAGTACATTCCTGATTATGCAGACCATTTATCTATACCCCCCCTTCCTCCATTTGCCTCAAAATCTCCTCCCTGGGTCCATGCTTTCCCATTCCCCAGGTGCCAGTTGCCTTAAAGAGTTCCAGCTCCTTCCTTTTGAGGAAGGAAGAGTAGACATTTTCAATAGCAAATTCCACAGGTCACAGTCAACACAAAATTCCCCTCTCTTTTCACAGACCATCTGTCTTTGCTCATAGAAGCATTCATCAGTGGAAACCTCTCCCCCCCCCCTTTACCTACCTAACTAAGGCCTCTCTAATTTCTCTCCTCACCCATTTCCTTGTAGATTCTTGTCTTTTCAAAAAATTAATTTTTAGTTTTCAACATTCATTTCTACAAGATTTTGAGTTCTGAATTTTCTCCCCATCTCTCCCCCCCACCCCAGATGGCATGCATTCTGATTGCCCTTTTCACCAGTCTGACCTCCCTTCTATCAGGTCCCCCTGCTCATCCTCTTCCCCTTTATTTTCTTGTAGAGCAAGATAGATTTCTCTACCCCTTTACCAGTATTATCTTAATAACCCAATTACATGTAAAAACAATTTTTTTACATTTGTTTTTAAAACTTTGAATTATAAATTCTCTCCCTTTCCCCTCCCCACCCACCTTCATTGAGAAGGCAAGCAATTCAGTATAGGTTATACATGTGTAGTTATGAAAAATACTTGTATAATAGTCATGCTGTGAAAGACTAATTATATTTCCCTCCATCCTATCTCGCCCCCCACTTACTCTATTTTCTCCTTTGACCCTGTCCCTTTTCAGAAACATGTTTGCTTCTGACTATCCCCTCCTCCAATCGGCCTTCCTTTCTGTCACCCCCGCCCCCTTACTTTCCTGTTACTCATTTGAGTGTGTGTCCTTAAGTCAAATCCAATGAGATAAGGTTCACTCATTCCCTCTCACCTCCCCGCATTTTCCCTCAATTGTGAAACCTTTTTCTTGCCTCTTTTATGTGAGATAATTTACCCCATTCTATTTCTCCTTCTCCCAGTATATTCCTCTCTCATCCCTTAATTTTAGTTTTTAGAAACCATTCCTTCATATTCAACTGACCCTGTGCCATTTGTCTGTCTTATCTATCTTATCTATCTATCTATCTATCTATCTATCTATCTATCTATCTATCTATCTATCTATCTATCTGTCTGTCTGTCTGTCTGTCTGTCTGTCTGTCTGTCTGTCTATCTATCTGTCTGTCTGTCTGTCTGTCTGTCTATCTATCTACCTATCTACCTACTACCTATTTTCTCCAAATACTGTAATACTGAGAAAGGTCTCATGAGTTACAAATATTATTTTTCCATGTAGGAATGTAAACAGTTCAACTTTAATAAATCCCTTATGATTTCTTTTTGCTGTTTACCTTTTCATGCCTCTCTTGAGTCTTGTATTTGAAAGTCAGATTTTCTATTCAGCGTGGGTCTTTTCATCAAGAATGCTAGAAAGTCCTCTATTTCATTGAATATCCATTTTTTTTCCCTGAAGTATACTCAGTTTTGCTGGGTAGGTGATTCTTGGTTTTAATCCTAGCTCCTCTGACCTGGAGTATCATATTCCAAACCCTTCAGTCCATTAATGTAGAAGAAGCTGGGTCTTGTGTTATCCTGATTGTATTTTCACAATACTCAAATTGTTTCTTTCTAGCTGCTTGAAATATTTTCTCCTTGACTTAGGAACTCTGGAATTTGGCTCCAATATTCCCAGGACTTTTCCTTTTGGGATCTCTTTCAAGAGATGATCAGTGGATTCTTACAATTTCTATTTTAGCCTCTGGTTTTAGAATATCAGGACAGTTTTCCTTGATAATTTCTTGAAAGATAATGTGTAGGCTCTTTTTTGTTGTTGTTTTTTGGAGGGAGAAAGGCAGAGCAATTGGGGTTAAGTGACTTGCCCAAAGTCACACAGCTAGTAAGTGTTATGTGTCTGAGGCCGGATTTGAACTCAGGTCCTCCTGACTCCAGGGCCAGTACTCTATTCACTGCGCCACCTAGCCGTCCCCTAGGCTCTTTTTTGATCATGACTTTCAGGCTTTCCAGTAATTTTAAATTATGTCTCCTAGATCTATTTTCCAGGTCAGTGGTTTTTCCAGTGAGATAGTTCACATTGTCTTCTATTTTTTTCATTCTTTTGGTTCTGTTTTATAGTGTTTCTTCTCTTTCTGATACCACAGGTATCATCTTCTCCTCATTGGCAGTCCTAGATTTGACCCTGGTGCATCGCATATCCCTTTCTATTCCCCTGCACCTCTCACCCCTTTCTTGTGCACTCCCTTGTTGCAGTGTAATCTCATAAAACCACACACGCAAAAAAAGATTGATTCACCTGTAGGCTGGGAGTTACTAGGTTCTGTTTGTAATGCTCTAGTACATAATGTCCATAATGAGGTGGGTTTCTCATCACTGTTAACCTCCCTTTTTCTGTCTTTATCCCTGTCTTCTTGTGTACTTTTAGAAAGAAGCTTCTTACTGGTCTCACTACTCATTCTTTGCTTTTGGCTACTATATGTTTCAAACACCATCCTTTTTCATTTCTGTTTAAGCTCACATTTGCAGAGTAGGTCGTCCTGGGTTGTATCCTGAGCTTTGTTGTTCTTTGGAACACATTATTCCATTCCCTCCTGTGTTTTCTAGTCCATGCTAAAAAGTCTTGCATTATTCTCATTTCCTTTCTTTTGTATGATCTCCTTGGGATATAAGCCCAGTAGTGGAATCTTGGGGTCAAAAATTATGGACATTTTAGTCACTTTATTTGCATAATTCCAAATTGATTTCCAAAATGTTGGTACCATTTCACAGTTCTACTAATAACAATGAATTTGTATGTCTGTTATTTCACAGCCCCTCCAACATTGACCATTGTAATTTTTTGTCATCTTTGCCAGTCTGCGGGGAGTACAGTGAAACCTCAGTGTTGTTTTGATTCGTATTTCTTCTCTTTATTTATTATTAATGATTTGGAGCATTCTTTCATGTGGTTGTGAATATTTCCTGCGATTTTTTTTTTTGAGAACTGTTTGATCATGTCATATGACCACTTAACCATTAGGAAATGGCTATTAGTCATATATGTCATATCTTGGATACCAAATTGTACCAGAGAAATTTGATACAAAGATATTTTTTCTTTCCATTCAGCCACTTCCCTTGTTATCCTAGATGCATTCATTTTGTTTGTGCAGAAACTTTTCAGTTTCACATAATCAAAGTTATCTACTTTATTTTTTGTAATTGTCTCTATTTCTTTTTTGGTTAAGAATATTTCTCTGGGGTAGCCAGGTAGCACAGCAAGTAAGAGCACCGGCTCCAGTGTCAGGATGACCTGGGGATCGAATCCGGCCTCAGACACTTAGCATCCACCCAGAAACACCTGGCCATGTAACCTTGAGCAATCTACTTAACCCTAATTGCTTAAAAAAAAAAAAGAATATCTTTCTGGGAGCATCTAGGTAGTGCAGTGAATAGAGCACCAGTCCTGGAGTCAGGAGGACCTAAGTTCAAATCCGGCCCAAGATATTTAACACAAAACTAGCCATGTGACCTTGGGCAAGTCACTCAACCCCAGCCGTCTACCTTACCCTCTCCAAAAAGCAAAAGAAAAAAGAATCTCTCCGATCCATAGCTGTAAGAGTTATAGGATCTGATTCTCTTCTAATATTTTTATGGCCTGATCTTTAATATTAAGATCATTTAGAATGCATTGTGGATTGTGGTGTAAGGTGTTGGTCTAAGCTTGATGCCTTCCAGACTGCTTTCCAGTTTTCCCAGCAGTTTTTAATTAAATAAGGAGGTTTTTTCCTAGGTAATTTATTTTTTTCATTTTATCAAACACTGGGTTATTGAATTCCATTTTTTCTTACTTTCCTTTGTCTAGTCTGTCCCATTGATGTATTTTTTGTTTAAACCAATACCAGATGGTTTTGATGACTACTACTTTATGATATAATTTGAGATCTGGAAGTGTTATTCCCACCCTCTCTCCACCTCCTATCTCTGCTTCTTTTCATCATTTTCTTTGATATGCTAGATCTTTTGTTTTTCCAAATGAATTTTGTTAATATTTCATCAAGTTCTTATAAATTACTCTTAGTAATTTGATTGATAGGTCATTAAAAGTATTAATTAATTTTGGTAATATTGTTGTTTTTGTTATATAGACAGGGCCTGTCCATGAGCCCTTCCAGCTATTTATGTTCTTTATTTCTTTGAAGAGCACTTTGCTTGGTATTTTTGCTGTAAATTCCATAGTCCACTACACTTTTGACATGGTTTTTCCACATTACTGAGCTTTGTATGTTATAGATGTAGGCGAAAATTTTTTGTATCCATCCAGTAGCAGAGTGTAAAAGGAAAATCATAAAGTAACTAACTGGACTTTTAGTTAGATATTAAAATATACCACTTAGTTACATTTTTAAAAAAAATAATACATCTTTTGTGTGTCCACCTGCGATTTTGCTCTTGCTGTCAGCTGTCTAATCATTTTAGTTTATTCAACCAACTGGTAAGTAAAAAGGAAAAGTTCTTTTTCTTAGCAGTCTTTCATAGTGTTATTATTAAGTGAGTATACACATTGTCATCTTCTGCCCCAACTTCAGTTTATTTATATTATGAATCTCATTTGTTTTTTCAAAATTAGTTATCAAATATTTCTCCTGAATGAATGTATATAATTTCAGATTTTGGACTTCTGGCTGTATCTATATCTGTCTGTCTATCCATCTATCTATCTGTATGTCTGTATATTATTTGCTTTAGATTATTTATTCTTGTAGTCAAGTTTACTCTTTTCATCGTCTTATAAAACTACATAGATTGGATTTTTCTCCCCTTTGGAGAAGTATGATGGCAATTTTTTTGTGTGTGTGATGGAAAGCAAAAACAAGTCAGAAGTTGTATTGTAGAAAATCAATTTCCTCTTTTTTATGTAAGCAGGCAAATGGAAAGAAATTTAAGATGCTTCCATTACTTTTAATTGGGATGTTTAAAAACATTGTTAGCAGTGAATAGCAATTGATCATTTAATTATTTTCTCAGGAGAAGATATATAACTGGCATTTTATCCCTCCTTCTTCCTTCTCTCCCTGCCCCCTATCCCTTTCCCTTTCTTTGCCTCTCTCACTCTCCCCCTCTGTCTCTCTCCTCTCTTACTTTTGCCCTTTCTCCTTTTTTTCTCTCTTTTCTCCCTTTTTCTCTCTCTCTTTTTCTTCTTTTTCCCTTTTCCTCTCCCTCTCCCCTCTTCTTGGTTTCAGATGTGAAAAGGAAATATATTTGCATTTGATAATTCAGATTTACAGTATCAGCAAATGCATAAAATGAGCCAGAATGAAGAGATTGCAATTTACTCTCTTTTTGTAGAAGTAAAACATTTTGGCCTATTCAAGAATACATTAAGAGTAAAAAGTCTGTTGAGAAGTAGTAACCTTAAATATTTACCACGAAGGGAAGTTGTATATTGATAAGCTGAATGCGTTGCATTCTTTTATTTTTTTTTAAGGCTTTGTTCATGTTTTTTGTTTTTATATATACCATCTACAATTCCCTACTTCTCAAAACTCTTCCTTGTTATAAGGAAAAATAATTAAACAATACTGGCAATATACTATCTTTGGCATACATCAACACCTCTATATTCAAATGAATTTGTGATGTTTTGAATATGGGTATTTCTTCCAGCTGTACTTCACAACCTGTCCATTCCTGCCGTGTATGTGCTCATTGTGTGACTCTTATGTAAGTCTTATACACACTGCCCACCCAATATGCTGGGGGCCTTATTTGCTTTTTCTTGATATTGTTAAGATAATGGAGCACATAGGCTTTCCATCATGAGCTGTTCTTTTCTAGTTGCCATTTGGTCTGCCCATTCTCTTGTTTTATTTTATGACTTTTTTCCTCAGAATTTCATACTTAAATTTTTTTTTAAGTCATCAGATAGTAAGTGCATGGGATTTTGTATTCTCTACTTATTTCACTTAGTTGTGTGATGGTAAAGATCTGTTGTGGAATATTACTTGTGAAAGCATGCATATTCTCTTGGAATACCCTCATCAAAGATGTTTTCTCTCTGTATTCTCATGAAGACTTTATGTAGATGAGATAGTAAGCACATAGGTCAGTAGTTGTTGATGTACTATTTGTCGACTTTTTGTTTTAATAATGTCTGAGATTTTTGGTGTCTATTCCTCTCTTAAACTCCCTGAAAACTGATATCCAACCCTCAAAATTGTGTCAACTCTAGCAAAAACCTCTTCTCTTATATTCTTGCTCTATTTCAGTTGGGTTTTTTTCCGTCTGTAATTTCTTTCTATTTCTACTTCTTCTGTAAGAACACCTAGAACTGTGATTTTAGAGACTCCACTGTGCTTGATGGTGAAAAGAATTATACTTTTGCTAATCTTTTTCAAGTTATCTGTCCCTCTATACAGTTTCATTCTTAAGTACCTTCAAAATACATTTGCTTGGTTGTGACACTCTTACCAAGCCTTCTTTACACAAAATTTCCCTTTCGTGATTTCTCATTGTTTTGTGAATCTTATCATGATCTTCTTCCATACTCCACTGTAAGATTCTCCAAAAGAAGTTGTTATTGGCTGCCATATCCCTTCCACTTGGCAAGTGTTTTATAACTAAGGCAATTGTAGACTCTTCTGTTCTCCCTATTTGTGACAGGTGATAAGATTGAACTTTTGTATTAAATTGCAATAGCCCACATTGATGTCATTTTCTCCATCCATATCCCCTTTTTCAGTGTTAATAATTTCTTTAAATAGGTCAGGTTGTGTTTTGATTGTTCACCATATTTTTCTAATTTCTATTCTAGCTTTCTATTAATTTTGACTACATAAGCAGCTGATTCAAGAATAACTTGTACTATTTCAGTAACAAGTATTTTCTTGTCCATTAAAATCTGATGGTGAGTGTGTGTGTGTGTGTGTGTGTGTGTGTGCACGCGCGCCACCTCTCAGTTCTTTCTCAAAGAAAACATTCATGCTGTATGACTGTGAGAGATTCTCTGTAGTCTACAAATCTTAGGTCTTTTTATTTTCTGGCCCAAACTGTATTTCCAACATTTTTCACAATTCTCTTCTGTTTTCCATGTTTGCGTTGAAGTCACCAAATATCAAAATACATTCTGATTTGGAAGGTCTTGTTGAATTGTTCATAGAATTTCTTTACGTTTTTATCTTCTGCCTCAGATATGTTGATACATAAATTGTAATTATTTTCCTGGTGGTCCTTTTGCAAGTACTTATAATGAACATTAAAACATGAAGTAACCAAATGTTCCATGAAACCTTTCTTGTTGCCTTTGGATGTATATTAAAATCAGCTCAACCCTCTTTCCTCTTTAAGTATAATCTGTGACATGTCTTCCCGTTATTTCTTTCTGGATTCTCTAATTTCATCCTTTGCATAGCTGCCAAAGTGATACAAGCATTGACTGTGTTACTCTTCTATCCAGTAAATTTTACTGGCTCCCTATCACTTCTGGGATCAAATTCAGACTTCTGTTTGGCATTTAAAGCCTTTCATAGCTTGACATCATCCCACCTTTGCTACCTTATATATTACTACCCTTCCATTACACCAAATTTCAGCCAAACTGGCCTTAACTGATCCTCACACATCTTTCCACCTCTTATCTGTATGCCTTTGCATAAGCTGTCTTCTATTCACAGGATGCACCCACTCCTCACTTCCATCTCTTAGAATTTTCATCTTCCTTCGAATCTTAGCTCATACTCCACTTTTTATGTGAGACCTTTTGTCATCCTTGAAATTGCATTGTATTTGCTTTTTATATATTTTGTAGATGCTTATGATGTATATGATGTTTCGGATAGAATATAAGCATCTTGAGTAAAAAGTACTGCTTCCTTTATCTTTGTATCCCCAGTTTAGGGCACTATAAAGTTATGTTGGCACATAATAAAACCTAAATAAATGCTTGTTGATGAATTCTGGTTTCATTTATAGAGAGAATGTCAAAATTTCTATGGTTTAGCTCCCTTAGCAGTATGACTACTTGGTCACCCAGGCAAGGATCTCATATTTAGAGTGTCAACAGCAAAGCTAATGTCTATAGATGTTTTAAAAGCTGTTCCTTAGCTCCACTGCCATGCTCTTGTTGCTTTAGAAAAACTTGACAGCCTTTACATTTTTTGTTTCATGTCACTCCCATAATAATTTAAGATTGAACTGTACTCTGTTTGTACCATTGGCTTGTGTCCTCAACAGGGTTGCAAAGGCCTTTTGAAAAAGTCTTCCAAAAATTCCTAGCATACTAAGCATATATAAGACAGTTAATAATTTTTTTTTTAAACAGGAAGACTTAAGCTATCTGGGAATATACCCTTAGAGTGGCCTGCTTCTGTTTCTTACATGGACTTGGGGTGCCCCACCCTGAACTCCAGTGACAGAAAATAAGTAAATTCAACTGTTTACCATTCATTGGGCAGCTCTAGGATGGATTGGAACACTGATCTTACCAGCTTGACACTCATCCTCAGTGCATACTTTTTGATTGAAGATTGTATTTGTCATATGTTAAAAAGATTCCCATTTGGATGCTGGCCAGTGACTATAGGATCATAGTTTTGAGCTGGAAGGAGAGATCTTGATCAGATTTTGCTATTTTTTTCATCTACTAGTAAATAAATAAAAATCATCTTTCTCCATAAATTCCTACTTCTTGTCCACGTCTAGTCAAATTCTAGTCCTCCTTATTTTTCTATTGTTTCTCATTCTTCAGTCACTATAAATCTAGATTCTCTGACTTCAGGATGAGGTCATGGGACCAGTCTCCAGTCAGATCTCCACTTAGAGACATCTCAGTTCAATTTTTTAAGAAAATCCATTGAATGCCTACTCACGTTCAGGACATTGTAGGTGATACCCCTTTCTTGGGAGGGGTGTTCTTTATATTTACATATATATTGTCTTGTCTTAGTCACACACACCCCAATAATATAAACTCTTCAAAAAGCCAAAGATTTTTTTTTGTCTTTGTAGCTCTAGCATCCACCATTGCTGTATACTATTTTAAGTAGACACTTAGCTAACGCTCCCTGATTGATTGATATAAAGAATTTATCTGCCTCTGCCTTCATAGAGCTTCATTTTTCATCTCTAGCATGAATGTCATTTCCAATATTTTGGAGACTACTTTTTTTTTGAGCCATACAGTAAAATTGATCTGCTTAGTAGTGATGGGGCAGAGTTTCTCCACTTTTTTTTTTTTTTTTTTTTGCATTTTTTGTTTCTATATAAGGGACTTTAGTTTTCTACTTAGATGCATATATGATTGCCTGGTGATTTTTCATTCTTGATGACTAAAATAATTTTATTTTATATTCATTATAATAATAATAGTATTGCTATAGTGATTTGAGGTTTACAAAGCACTTTGCAAGTATTACTATCTCATTTTGTCCTCACAAAATCCTTGGAAGGCGGGTGCTGTTATTATCCTCATTTTGCACATGAAGAAACTGAGGCAGAGACAGAAGTTAAATGACAGGTCTTCCTGACTCCAAAGGTCAACACTATTCGCTGTACCACCTAGAGCCATTTGTTTCATTTGTACAATTCAGATATACTTTGGGTTGAATTTTAGATGAAACTAAAAACTTAAACCTTTATGCCTAGAATCTGATATTTATAGAACATAAATTCTAGACTACAAAGTACTTGATACATTTTTCTTCTTGCTAATCAATATCTAGGCATTATACTTTAACTGATCTAATTTTAATCAGTTCATAATTAAGGAATTTAACTTTTAAAATACTCTGGAGTATATTTGAGTTTTAAGTTAAAAACAGTTTCTAAAAGACTGATAAAACCAAATGAGGAAAAATAAATCGCAAATACAACTTGGCTTTGGCAAAAGATGTTACTCACATAAGCATTTCAGGAATTAAACTACAAAAACTGTTAAGAATTTGGATTAAATTTTTGCAGGGCTCTGACCATTTGGCAGTAATTGAATGTCATTGTTGGTTAGTTGCCTTGTTTCATCTTAATGAATGCTTTGAGTAGATCTTAGAAGACCCTTTATAGTCTAACAAGACATAAAATCTTTGTAATGATAATGCATAGCTATTTTTCCCTTTCTTTCCCCTTGCCTTTTCTGTGAATGAGTCTGGAAAGTGGAATATCTGAGTCATAGGTACCTTTATTTCAAATGAGAAAAAATTTTAAAAGGAAACTGGTACCTGTCACCAAGGTGAAGACATTGACCAGCTTCATTGCTAACTAATCTATTTCCCACAAAATTACTTAAATTTAAGGATTTTAGAGACCATAAGAGCTTCTAACAACAAATGTTTGAGGTGATCATGGAATGGGGGAAGTAGTTCATCTACTTCTTTTGGTGGTTGCATTCCATTTCCCACTTTTTAATAGATGCAGCTCTTTCACTAGAATCTCTTATGCTTTGTTTTACTATTCATCTTGTCCCGTCCAAGCTTGTTGGGGAGTGTGAAGTTAAAAGTTCTTCCTTGTAATCTGTGTTAAATGGCTTACTTTCTTTGTTAAACGTAGAACATTTGTTAAAGAGTAAATTAGTTGTTGGAAGGACTGAGAAAAGACTACTTAGTCACAGAAATAGACACTCTTGGTGGACCTTTGAGTTGGTTCAGTCATTCTGGAAAGCAATTTGGAATCATTCTAAGAAAGTGACTAAAATGTCCATTCACTTTGAACTAGATACAATACTTTAAGGAATGTACTACAAGGAAGTCAAAAACTGAAAGTTTCCATGTACAGGTATGAACAAAAAATTAATAGAAGCACTTTTTGTCATGAATTGTCAAGAAAGTATATACTTGTTGATTGGAGACCATAAGACCAAAGCCAGAAGGGTCTTTAGCATCTAGGCCAACCCTTATATTTTTTCATTTATATGTTTTAGCAAGAAATTGATATCAGTTCTTCTTATTGCTACTGCCCTCTTCCAAACAATAAAAACAAAAATCCTCAGGCAAACTTTCAATAGGTCCAGCAAAACAGATTCTCCTACATTGGCCATGCTTGAAAATACATGTCTTGTTCTGAGTTTTAAATAATTTTTTTTTTCAATTAGACATTTTTTTCTTCCTCACATCCACCCCCTGGGGAAAAAAAATCAAAACTCTTAATGACAAATTTACTTAATCTAGTAAAACAAATTCTCACATTGTCCATGTCCAAAAATGTGTCTCATTCTGCATATATAGTCCATGTCTATCAAGAAGTGAATAGCAGGGGGTGGTTAGGTGGCGTAGTGAATAGAGCACTGGCCCTGGAGTCAGGAGGACCTGAGTTCAAATTTGGCCTTAGACACTTAACACAAAAACTAGCCATGTGACCTTGGGCAAGTCTCTTAACCCCAATTGCCCTCCAAAAAGCAAAAAAACAAAAAACAAGTGAATATCATCCATCATGGTTGGTCAGAGTTATTCATTTTTATAAAATAAGCTTCACATATGTAATACCTTTTTTTTTTAAAAAAAAGAAAGAGGATTGCAGATGAAACTGCAAATTTTTATATACAACTTATTTTTCTTTTTAAGTGTATAAGTTAAACCTGTAGCTTTCAAAGCTGGTCTGCTTGTCTATGCTTCTTTCTGTCCCTTCTGTTTTCTGCATTAAAAAAAAATGCTTCAACAGCTCTCTTTTCTTTTGGTCTCCTATGTCTGTCCTTTCTTACCTGCCTTCCCTGTCCTCTACCATTCAGTGGAAGAAAAGAAAAAGAAAGCCCATATAACAAGTATAGTCAGCTAAAATAAATTTCTACACTGTGTCTGAAAATATGTCTGATAATGCATCTTGAGTCCATAATCTCTCTGTCAGGAGCTGGGCAGCAAGCTTCATCATCAGTCCTCTGGAATCTTAGTTGGTCATTCTGTTGATTACAGTTCTCAAGGCTTATCAAACCAAGCCATTTATTTTACATTGAAGCCCAGTGAGCTAAGTGAGTTGCCCTAGGTCACAAAGGTAGTGACAACAGCAGGATTTGAATTCAAGTATTTTCGCTCCATAACCGGCACTCTCTCCTGTACCATACTGACTCTGAGGAATGTATATACACATTGTAGCACATAAGTGTATTGGAGTATCATTGTATCATAAAGCAATGAAAAATGAGGAATCAGGGGAACACAGGAAGAACTATATGAACTGATGCAGTCTGAAATATGCTGAACAAAGAAAATATATACAATAACTATAACATTGTAAGAGGAGTGAACAGAAGACAAAATGTGTAATTATATAATAACTAAACTTAAACCCTGGAGAACAGTTGAAGAAATGCACCACCCTCCCCTCTTTGCAAAAGTATATGTAGCTATTAGTGTGGCATTTTGCATATGCTGTTGGACATGGTAGATTTGTTGGTTGTTTTTTGCTGAATTTATTTTCTCCTTAAATCTGTGTCACAAAGGTTGACTGTCTGGGTTGAGGAAGAATTTCAGAAATTAAGATGATGTAAAAACAGGATATCAATTAAAAATAAGATTTTTTAAATCATTA
Organism: Petaurus breviceps papuanus; assembly: GCF_028583685.1. Lineage (NCBI taxonomy): Eukaryota > Metazoa > Chordata > Mammalia > Diprotodontia > Petauridae > Petaurus > Petaurus breviceps. The sequence goes on from NW_027185764.1 coordinate 8,404,592, forward strand.
AATTTATTTATTTTTAGTTTTCAGCATTCACTTCCATAAGATTTTTAGTTCCAGATTTTCTCCCCATCTCTCCCCTCTTCACACCCAAAGACAGCATGTCATTTGATATAGGCTCTACATATATATTCATATTAAATCTATTTTCACATTAGTCATTTTAGACCACTGGGAGAAACCATGAGAAATATGAAACGAACAACAGAAAAAGAGAGCAAATAATATGCTTCGATCTACATTCAGACTCCACAGTTCTTTTTCTGGATGTAGACAGCATTTTCCATCTTGAGTCTTTTGGAGTTATCTTAGAGCTTTGCATTGCTAAGAAGAGATAAACCTCTCAAAGTTGGTCATCACACAATGTTGCTGTTACTGTATACAATGTGTTTCTCCTTCAGCTCACTTCATTCAGCATCAGTTCATGTGAGTCTTTCTAGGTTTTTCTGAAGTCTACCTGCTCATTATTTCTTATAGCACAATAGTATTCCATTACATCACAACTTATTCAGCCATTCCCCAACTGATGGACATACTCTCAATTTCCAATTCTTGGCCACCACAAAAAGAGCTGCTATAAATATTTTTGTACATGTGGGTCATTTTCCCATTTTTGTGATCTCTTTGGGAAACAGACCTAGAATTGGTGGTGCTTGGTCAAAGGTTATGCACTAAAAATAAGATTTCTTAAAAGACTCAATTGCTGCTAGGTTAACTAAGCCACTAAGAGAGTCTGGCTAGAGGCTGGGGTACTCAGAAAAAGATTGATTTCTCTTAAGAAGTAATAGAAAATAGATACCCTTATTCCTGAGAGAGATTGCAGAGCTGGCTTAGAAGTATAGCTCAGCCTGAATCAAGAATGGATTCATAAGATCTTAGGATTGTTAGGATAATGATATAGAGTTGGGAAAGACTTTGCAAGTCATCTAAATCTTTGATTTTATAAATGAGGAAACTGAAGCTTAGAGAGCTTAAATGACTTGCTTTGAGGCTGTTGTTTTTTCTCAGCCCTTCCAACAACCAATTACTCTTTTTTTTTTTTTTAAGCAATCAGGGTTAAGTAACTTGCTCAAGGTTACACAGCCAGTTATTTCTGGGTGTGGTGCTAAGTATCTGAGCCCGGATTTGATCCCCAGGTCATCCCGACACTGGAGCCGGTGCTCTTACTCACTGAGCCACCTGGCCACCCCTTCAACCAATTACTCTTAATTGCTCTAGTCTTAACATAGTTATTTATTAAAGGATCACTAAGCAAATAAGTGCCTGAGAAAGAATTTGAACCCAGGTTTTTCTGATTCCAAGTCTGCCTTTCTATTTACCATATCAACTACCACCCCATCTAGGGGACTAAATAGAAAAGTGGCTAGAGAGATGGTAGGGGAAGCTTACCTTAGACTGGAGAGGAGCTTCCACTTAGGGACCAGTCTATTTGAATGTAGTTCATAACCTTATGAAACTTTGTACTTGTTGTAACTCAAGATGATTGGCCTGAAGATGAGATTACTTATCAAGCATTTAGAACTAAGAAGAGAGACTCCTAAGTCTGCTTGTGCCAAAGACAGGGATTTTAGGTAGGGTTAGTCAGCTAGAACAAGAAAACCTAACCTCAGTCAAGTGCTTTTAAAACATGGGTTCCCCCTTCCCCCCACTTCACCTCAGCAATAGCACAGAATATTTCTGAGATAGATCATTTATGAAGACTGATCCAAATGCTTAAAACCTAAGCCCTCAAGCTAGGAAGGTAAGAGGAGAGAAAATAGTCCCTTGGTCTTAATGTGCAAATGAAAGTTCTATCTTTATCTACTTGGTATTCTGTAAATATTTTTAAACTAAATATAAACATAGCAATTTTGAGAAAATGCTTCAGTGTTCATGTAAAGTTCTTTTCTTACTTTTTTTTTTTTGCTTTCTGGAGGGCAGTTGAGTTAAGCAACTTGCCCAAGGTCATACAGCTAGTAAGTATTAAGGGTCTGAGGCTGGATTTGAACTCAGGTCCTCCTGACTCCAGGGCCGGTGCTCTATTCACTGAGCCACCTCACCACCTCCCTTTTCTTATTTCTTACACCTGAATAGAATTCCGTCAATGTGCTTACATGAATTTCACCAAATCATGTGTGTTTAGAATTGATATAAATGAATGAATGAATGAATGAATGAAAGTTGGGATGGTATTTTGAACACTTTTTTTTCTTTGTGGTTTCCTTCAGAAATCTCCAGCTCACTAGGCTGCTCTCCATTCAAACTTAGTAAAAATTCACTTCTTTATTAGTTTGGAGTCCAAAACATACCTTTTACTTTCAGAACTATAAAAATAATTTGAAGTTTCAAACCTGAGTTAGGTGGCTGTAGAAATTGGGGGAAAAGGGTTCTATGTATTTGTTCTTTTAATAATCATATTTACAACTGGCACCCTGATAGTAACTTTGCAAAAATTACTTGTTAGCCAATAGTTTTTACCCTTTAAAAAAAAAGAAATTGATTATAATAGAAAATATTTCTATAAAATATTATATAGAAATAAGCACAGGAATTCTCTAACAATATAACGTTTGTTAAATTAAGGGAAGAGTGGTAGACACATCCCATGCAGTACACACAATAGTAGTAGTAGAAAGAGTGAGGATTTAGACCAGGATTTGAATCCTTCTTCCACTTATGTATTAGCTGTGAGCCTTTGGGCAAATCTTTTACCTCTCTAGGCTTAGTTTCCCTTTCTATAAAAGGAGAGGGTTGGACTAAATGACTTCTCAGGTCTCTTTACCTTCTAAATTGATAGATGCTGATAACTTGGCTTATTGCATTACAAATTGAATGTTTAGATTGAGTTCATTCTGCTTCATGTAAGTAGTCTGAATTCTACCTACAGCCTTTTTTGTAGAGGATCAATTTAGCACTAACTCTGAAAGGTCAGGGGAAGGCAAAAGGAAGATTAGTATTTTGAGAGGTCAGTTTATAGAGGGAGAGTGTTGCTGACTTGACACCTTCCTGAGACTTAAACCATTTTCACCAGAAAAGGTTGCATTCCAAGCAGCTTTCCACATACCCCAAAAACCTCAGGGAAGGTAACTGTGTCGGTGACTACTTGTCCTTTGAGACCCAGTTCTTCAAAATAAGCCAATTTTTAACAACCTATTGGGAACCTGTCAGAAGACCTTAATTTTTAATACCACTGTTTCCCAAGAGATTTCAAATTCTCATCTGCCACCTTACAAGTTGTGTGTGTATATATGTACATACATATGCATGTTTTACCAGGCTTCCCCAAAGTCATCTTTCATCGTTTCTGCATTCCATTAGTCATATAATAATTTGTTCAGCCATTCTCCAATTGATGGGCATGTCCTTAAATTCAAGTTGCTTTTTTCCCCCTTCCCTTTTTAGTCTCTAACTAGTAGTGGGTTTGTTTTTGTTTTTGTTTCTTGACATTTCACATCAGTCTCACCTTTCTTAACTGATTTATTCATTGTAACAACTTTAACATTAATGATGTTAAAATCATTGCTCCCTTTAATCTGTAGATGATTTATAGAGTGATCTCGAGTATCTGCTAGCATTTCTGGCTTCCAAATGAGAAAGAAAGTTGTGAAAAGAAAGCTACCAGAAGAATGAGCAGATCTGGGCTTCTGGTTCTCATCCTGGCTGCGGCAACACCTCCTTGTGTAACCTTAGTTCATTTCACCTTTTCTTCATCCTTTGAGTTTCCTTATCTCTAAAATTAGGAGGTCCTTAACCTTCTTTGTGTCATGAACTCCTCAAAATAATGTTTAATTTTTCCTTGAGAATAATGTTTCTAAATGTATAAAATAAAATACATAGGATTACAAAGGAAGTGGGCATACAGTTATCAAAATGTTTATTGACCCTGGGTTAAGAACCTCAGATTCTGTGGCAGCTAGGTGGCGCAGTGAATAGTGCTTGGCCCTGGAGTCAACAGGGCCTGAATTCAAATTCAGCCTCAGACATTTGACACACTAGCTGGTGTGACCTTGGGCAAGTCATTTAACCCCAATTGCCTTGCCTTCCCCCCTCAAAAAAAAAAACCACACCTTAGATTCCTCATTTATAAAAGAAAGATAAAAATAGCACTTACCTCCCAGGGCTGTTATGAGAATATAATGAGATAATATTTATAAAGCACTGAGCATAGTATCTGGCACATAGTAGGCACTATATAAATGCTATTTGCTATTATTATTTTTATTATTAAGCACAGTGCCTGTTACCTTATAACCTTTTGGGTGAATACCTTTTGGTATTCAGCCAAACTGACTTTCTTGCTATTCCTCACATATATAGAAACACACAACTAAAACATTCAAACTCTCATGCTCCAATGGATATGTAATTCACTTAGGAGTTCCCTCCAGTTATATAATCACACCTTATCCATTCCTGCCCATCATCTTTTACTCTCATCCATGTCCTCCCCCAAATTTCCCACAGGCTCAGTGTGCCAAAGCTGAGTTCTCCTAACATTCAGAGAGTGCCAATAGACCGGTTTACTGTCCCTTATCACTTTCCTCGTGACCATCTGTTGTCTCTTTCTGTCATGTGTTTCCTTGATGATACCCTTACTCATGTTCTTTGGAGTTACTCCTTGATGTTGCATCCTGCTCACGCCCACCATGCACCTTGCCATCGCTCTTCTTTAGCCCTTTGGAGACAGTAACGTTCTAGGTCTTACTGTCAAGCATTAATACCAATAAAAAGTTTGTATTGAAAAGATGGACCTTTGCTGTTATGGGAAGGTTGGATTCAGGCAAAATGCTTTGTAATTCAAAAAAAGCACTACAGACTATTCTCTTTTCCTTTTCAACTCTGGGACAGGCTCAGTGACCATCCGTATCATCTGTCATTCATAAGATCTAGAGGGTATCCGGTCAAATGCATGTTGAAATTTGAGCAATAGACATTTTTCATCCATTTGGTCTTTCCTATGTGGATGGACAGTTCATATTTCTCTGAGTTATTACAGATTTCTTTCAGAAAACCTCTGCAGTGTCTTTGGGATTAATGCAATCTGCACAGTGCCCTCTGCAAACTGGAGAACCTAAAGCAAAGACCTCCTTGACCTTGATTTTTCTGTCTTCTCCATCACTGTAGCAGGTGATTTGGAGGAGCATTTATCTCCCTATTTTATGCTTCACCTGTGCTTATTATTAGAAGGTCATTGAATAGGTAGAAATCATGAATAATCTTGTTATAAGGATGAAAGACACCTTATAGTAAAACAGTCTGTGAGGCAATGCTTTTTTTTTTTTGAGGGAGGGGAAGGTGAGGCAGTTGGGGTAACTTGCCCAAGGTCACACAGTTAAATATCAAGTGTCTGAGGTCACATTTGAGCTCTGGTCCTCCTGACTCATACAAGGACTAGGTGCTCTATTCACTGTACCACCTAGCTCTGCCCTAAGGCAATGCTTTGATCTACTCAGTTGAATGTGATTTTTTTCTTAATCAACAAACTCTAAGCAATATGATATGAAATCTCATATTCTCTACATCTTTCAGTAATTTGTGGGAAAATGTGAAGAGGTGGTATGTTGTTGAATATCTTCTGCTTTGGTCATGTTAATATCTTCACAAGTGCCCTCCACTTGTGTATAGATGACTCTCCTAAAGAAAAGCGTTAGTATCTAGGTTGATAGTTGTTATTTTGGAATCAGTAAGGTTTGAGATTTTCTTCCACACTATTGGAATCCACAAAAGTCCTATTCCAATGCTTCATTGTGGTGTCAAGGTGACTCTGGATTCTCAAAGGCTATGCCAGCAGAATGCAAACTCCAGCAGGTTCTGCCATAATGGAAGAGCTTCAAGTATGGCCCCAGGAAAAATCCAGACATGAATAGGAAATTAAGGTCTGATAACATCCATTAAGCAGGAGCCACATAAAGAAAGAGGAATGGATTTGGGTTAAAACATTGCTGCAGAGTTGAAATCAGACAGTTCACTTTTCCTGATTTTTCCATTGGATACAGTGAATATCCATATAGAAGCATGACATCTGCTGAAAAATCATTATGATTGCCTTGTTCCTTGGGACAATGAAAAGGATTTTTCAGAAATGATGAAATACATTCAATCACATTTTTTCTCACTAAAATGTTATCAATAACTTTAGTGAGCAAAAATGTTTTACTGAGAAATAAAAATGTCTTTCAGATATTCTTTTTTCATTTTTATCCATTTTAATTTTTAATATTCATAATACATTTGTACAGTAGTCCCGGTATATGATTTATAAGTGTGTGTAGGTATACATATGGGAGTTGATTTTTTCAAAAAATGCTCCAAAAGATAGTGCTTTTAACTAGAAATAATGTGTTATACTTTTCATACATAAGATATTAAGAAACCTTTCCTCCAAGGTTATCAAAGTATTCACAGATAAAATATCTCCCTAGATAGTCCAGGTTATGAATTGACCAGTCTCTACATGTAGTAGAAATAATAGGAACAGTCTGTCTTTGACTCTTTTCTAATACTTAGAAGAAACTGAATTTCTGTGCAACTCCAAGTAATAGATTTACTATGCACCAGATGAGCAACTAGTAATTTCTGCATAGA
>NW_027185764.1:8411549-8460653 GCF_028583685.1 Petaurus breviceps papuanus
GTTTTTTTTTTTTTTTTTTTTTTTTTTTTTTTTTTTGCTTTTTGGAGGGCAATTGGGATTAAGTGACTTGCCCAAGATCACACGGCTAGGGTGTTTGTGTGTGTGTGTTTGTGTGTGTGTGTGTGTACGTGTCTGAGATCATATTTGAACTCGGGTCCTCCTGACTCCAGGGCCGCTGCTTTATTCACTGCACCACCTAGCGGCCCTCGAAGTGTCTTGTTCTTTTTATTATTATTATTATTTTTTTTTTTAAGCAATCAGGGTTAAGTAACTTGCTCAAGGTTACACGGCCAGGTGTTTCTGGGTGGGTGCTAAGTGTCTGAGCCCGGGATTCGATCTCCAGGTCTTCTCAACACTGGAGCTGGTGCTCTTACTTGCTGTGCTACCTGGCCTCCCTGAAGTGCCTGGAGGGTCACAAGCAAAACCACAAGGGGAATGAAGGATGTCTGGCCCAGGCCCCAATTTGGAATCTCCATTGGTGATACCACAGGAGCTCTGATCAGAGAATGGGACAAGCCTGCAGAGAGATGTTCAAGTTGAGAAGGCAACTAAAACATGGTGTCAAAAGGTTTTTGAGCAGGGAGTGACATGATGAAAGTTTTGTTTAAATAATAGGAACTTGTCAGTGATGTGCAGAATAGGTTGAAATAAGAGAGATCAGAAGCTGGGAAATCAGTTTGGAAGCAGTTTCAAATACTTTGAGTTTATTATGAAATTATATGTTTTTGTTAAAATAGCTTTAAAATTCCCTGTTTTTTTATCTGGGACACGTTAATCAGTGGTCCGTGCAATAATGCAACAAAACACACAGTTGACTTTGTTTTGTTCTTTGTGTTTTCCCAACCCTTTGGTAGTTATAACTTCTTTCTTTATTAAGTCTAGCTTAATTTTTATCTTAGGCTAATTTAACTGGTGGTGGAGTTTCCAAATAGTTCATGTGGTTTGACTTACAATAGTGTCTTTTTGAAATTGCCCCAGAGAAATGGAACCTCTTTCTTACTGAGACAATGTTTGTACTTTGTTTCAGTCCTTAATGCTGACTGACTCTTTTTGTTCCAGTCTAAAAAGAAAAAATTCAACATAGTGTAAAATGCTAATAACTTAGTCCTCTTCAATAGGATTCTTTCTGATATTTTGTACTTAGAGACTTTGTGGAAGTAGTTGTGATATATTTGCAAAGAGTATTTTAATCACCTCTAAATCCCAAATATCTCTTCAGTGGTACAAATTTAAAATATTTTTTTAAAAATCTGACCTTAGATTTTTAATCATGAAATGTTTTCTTTGCGCTTCTGACATGACACTAATGCTGCTATAAAAAATGTGAACTATCTAAAGACAAGGTGAGGCAGTTTGGGGTGAACTGGCTTTACTGGCTTGGACTAGGTTCAGACCTTCACTGCCTCATCTTGGGGGGGGGGGAGTAGACAAAATGATCTTCAAGGTCACTTCCAGTCCTAAATCTATGATCCTAGGTCCCTTCCAATTCTAAGTCTTTGATCCTTTGATGCTAATAATTATTGAAGTTGGGGGTAGTGGTGGGTGGGACAAGAGACTATTTGACTTTGTGTTCATAATCTATCAACTCTCTTAAGCCTAGGGTACAAAATTGCCTTTTATTGTCACTTTCTGGTATTAACAGTTTAAAAAAGAATGAAACCCTTAAACCACAAAGTATCAGGTAACAAAATACAGGAAAAATGACTAGAATTGATACCTCTGGGCCCTGTACTAACAGTTTAATTTCCTTTGATTTCTGAATAAAAGGGATGTTTTATTCCAGCCTCTGCACAGTCTTAAGAGCTTTATATTTTTATATGCTTAGTGCCTTTGGCAACTTACATTTTCTATGGACCCATTTTTTTTCTCTCACCTAGAACATAAATAACCACCAGTGTGGAGTAATACCATTTCAGAACCTTCATGAGTTGCCCAGCGGTGGAAATCCTAAGTGGGATATTTAATGACCTGCACAGAGGATAGAAAGAAGCAGCAGAATTGATCTCAGTGACTGCACTAAGAAATGAGTTAGGGGTGCTTGCTTCAGGCATTAAAATATCCTTCTCAAAAACCACTAAACCATTTGGATGTGATGTGGTTTTTCAAAAATAAAACAACCTGCCAAGTTCATTGTTAGCTGCTTTATTTTGGAGACTTTAACACAACAAAACATTGCTTTGTCCTTTCTGCCCAGTTGTCTTTTTTTTTTGTATTAGTATTTTATTTTTCCCAAGTTACATGTAAAATTTTTTATCATTTGTTTTTAGAACTTTTGAGTTCTAAATTCTCTCCCTTCCTCCCTCTCTCATTGAGAAGGCAAGTAGTTCACTAAAGGTCATACATGTGTAGTCATCCAAAACATATCTGTAAGAGTCGTGTTGTGAAGGAAAACAGATAAAAAAATCTCAAGAAAAATAAAGTTTAAAAAAAAGTATGCTTCAATCTGTATTCAAACACCATCAGTTCTTTCTCTGGGGATGGATAGCATTTTTCATTGTAACTCCTTCAGAGCTGTCTTGCATCATTGTATTGCTGAGAATAGCTAAGTTATTCACAACTGATCATCTTACAATAAATATTACTGTTACTTTCTACAAAATGCATTTCACTTTGCATCAGGCCATGTAAGTCTTTCCAGGTTTTTCTGAGAGCATCGTGCTCATCATTTCTTATAGTACAGTAGTATTCCATCCTAATCACACACCACAATTTGTTTAGCCATTCCCCAGTGGGCGGGCATCCCATCAATTTCTAATTTTTACCCCCAGAAAAGAGCTGCTATAAATTTTTTTTTTTTTTACAAATAGGTCTCTTTTCTTTTTGGTTTTTTATCTCTTTTGGGATACAGACCTAGTAGTGGTATCACTAGGTCAAAGGGTATGCCTGGTTTTTATAGTGTTTTGGACATAGTTCAAAATTGCTCTACAGAGTGGTTGAATCAGTTCACGACTTTACCAACAGTACAGTAATGTCTCATTTTTCCCATGTCCCCTCCAACATTTGTCATCTTAACTTTTCTGTCCTATTAGACAATCTAATAGGTATGAAATAGTACCTCAGAATGTTTTAATTTGCTTTTCTCCAATCAGTAGTGAGTTAGAATATTTTTTCATATGTCTGCCCAGTTGTCTTGATGAAATAGTATGACAAAATGAAGAGTTGAATTTTGCTGCATTAAATTAGGTCCTTATCTTGATCTCACTTGCTTGGTAACCTTAGACCAGTCTTATTTAACTTCTTTGTTTTTGTTTTTTCTTTCTGTCAAGTTTTAAACTGGTGGGATTTTTTATTTTTTAATCACACAACCATTTGAGAGAATCCAACACCTAAGACTTTCATTTTAAGCTATTAATAGTGCATGATATTTAGTTTACTTTCTTCCAAACCCACTCCAATCAATATTCAATTCTGAAGTGAATCTGCTATATAATAGGACAGAACAGCTAGAAAGCAAAGACAAGTCTTCCAAGCTATGCGGTATGGACATGCTAGCACGATTTTATCATGCATTTTGGCTAAAAATTGTAGAGACCATATGGTTGTTCTGGAAACAAACAGCTCCCAGGGGTTTGGGGAAACTGGAGTCACAAACTCTTTATTAGTTGCTATTGGAAAGTCACCATGAGCTTGTCAGGAAATGAGCTTTTGGAGACCTAGAAACTGAGAGTTGTTTGAGAAGACAGTGTCCTTGGAGTTAAACAGTGTCATTCATAATGCTACTATGTGGATGATGGGGAAAAAGAAAGGGTGATATATAAAAGAAAAACACAAGCCAGTTACACATGGGGGGGGGGCCCCCAGCAGCAAATAACTAATCTAGTAAATAATAATTGTAAAGAATTTGAGTTGAAAAGTGCTCAGAAGTGAAAACCCCTTCAAAAAATGTAATTCTCCATACAAAACGTTAGGAAGAAAAATGTTTCTGTTGATAAAACTGTATCAGAAATGCATTATTGATAGCTCCATTCTTTTTAAAATATGGGATTAAAAATATTCCATTTAGTTTATTAAAGACTCACAAACTGTTGATAGAGATTGTCCTGAAGAAACACTTTAAGGTGTTACAGTTTAGAGGTGTTCTACAAATACTTGTACTATACATCAGCCCAAGAATATTACATTTCAGTGAGCCCACCATTTAGCAGGTTTGGTGCAGTGGCAGAAATGAGAGGGGGAAAAAACATTTTCCAGCTAAATATGCCTCTGTTATGTTTCCTCAGAATCTAAGTGACTATCAATCCAATTCCTAACCCATATGGTATAGTATATGGTATTGTATACCTGACTTTATAGGGCTTCTTTCAGCTACAGAGTCCAAATGCCTCCAGAGTTTACAGCCTCTGGCCAGAAGTCCCATTTCATCTACCATTGCTGTGCCAACCTCCAGGGTAGAACAGCAGTCATATAAGAATGTGTAACAAGACTACTCACTAATTCTCAAGCCGAAGGAATAGAATATTCTCCTTTTTGAAACCATTAGAGAAGATTTTTCTATTTTGTATTTTTCTGTTTCCAAACAAATTCCAACGTGAATATGCCTATACCTCATTATGCACTTTGCATAAATGAACATACTCTAAAGAATGCCATTTGCAATGTTTTCTCCTCTCTGACTACTTATCCTCAGTCTTCTTTGTTTTTTTTATTTACCCATGGGTTGTCCACCAACCCCAGGTGGCTCCCAAGGCTATGTTTTGGGCCATCTTCTCTTTTTTCCCTTCTATACTAGTAGCTTATTTCCTGGTTTTATAACTTCCCTTCATGGGTTCAACTATCAGTTCTATGTAGATAATTTTCAGACCTACATATCCTTCCCTAATCTCTTTCCTGAACTTCTTTTCTGTGTCACCAACTACCCTTTGAACTCTTGGAATTAGATATTCTGTAGGCCTCACAAACTCAAAATGTCCAAAAGAAAATTCATTGTTTTCTGCTCCAAATCCTCTCCTCATCCCAACTTTCCTGTTAACTAATGAGAGCAACTTTATCCTTTCAGTCATTCAGGTTCACAGCCTCTGTGTCTTCCTCTTTTCCTCATTCTCACTAACTCCGAATATCCAGTCTGTTGCCAAACGTATTTCCTCCCTCTCCGTGTACACAGTCACCACCCTACTACAGGTCCTCATCTCTGGCCTGGGCTTTCTCCTCCTCTCCATGTACACAGTCACCACCCTACCACAGGTCCTCATCTCTGGCCTGGGCTTTTTCCTCTTCTCCATGTACACAGTCACCACCCTACTACAGGTTCTCATCTCTGGCCTGGACTACTGAAAAAGCTTTTCTACTTGCTCTCCCTGCCTCAGGTCTCTTCCCACTCCAACCCATCCCTCATTCAGCTGCCAAAGTAGTTTTCCAAAGGGTAGGTAGCACTGCGTTGCCACTTCCACTCATTGAATTCTAGTAGCTCCCTCATTGCCTCCAGGGGGAAAAAAAATCCTTTGGTATTTAAAGTTCTTCACAACCAGTCTCTTTCTATCTTTGCACGCTTATACTTTATTCTCCTCCATATACTCTACAGTCTGGTTATGCTTACCTGCTTGTGTTTCTTGCAGATACCCCCCCTCCCCTTCTCTCTGGGCCTCTCATGCCTGGAATATCCTTCCTCCTCGTCTCTGCCTTCTGGTTTCCTGGCCCCGTCCTGTCACACCCCTCCCCCCCTTCTCTTCTACTTGTATAGACCTACTATTTATTTCTATGTTGCTATATACCTACTGTGTATCTATGCAATAATTTATATGTTGTTTCCCCCATTAGAAGGTGAGATCCTTTAGAGCAGGGACGGTGTTTTTGCCATACTTTGATTATATCCCTAATGTTCATTTAGCACAGGGTCTCCTACATAGAAAAAATTACATAATTATTTATTGATATAATTATTCTAATATAATTATCATTTCAATGTAATTGATTTTCTTTGTTATTCTTTGTATTTTATTTTATGCACTTAAAAAACATACTGAGAATTGAGTCCATGATGCAAAGAACCTCTGGTCTATATGCTGCCAATCATATAACTCCATAGATCATTCAGGCAGGAGAGGCCAGAGGAGGGGAACCTCTAGTCTAACCTTCTTTACTTTTTTTTTTTTAAAGCAATTGGGGTTAAGTAACTTGCTCAAGGTTACACGGCCAGGTGTTTCTGGGTGGGTACTAAGTGTCTGAGGCCGGATTCGATCCCAGGTCATCCCGACAGTGGGGCCTGTGCTCTTACTCACTGTGCTACCTGGCCACCCCTATCCTTCTTTACTTTACCCATGAGGAAGTCTGCTTCCAGAGAGAGGGGCATTGTAGTTGTTTAGAGATGGAATAGCACAATCATCTACAAATGCAGAGAAGTGTTTTTATGATTATTTCTTTATTGGTTAGTTCACCAAAGGTTAATTTGGCTCCCCAAATAAATAGAATGCTAATGGGGCTTTTCAAATGTATTTTATTAATTTGAGAGGCAGGTGATGTGTAGGATATGGCATTCACATTCCTAGGAAACAGAAAGACCTGAGTTCAAGACCTTCTTCTGACGCATTTTGGACATGTGACTGGGTAGATCCATTCACCTCTCTGTGGTCTAAGACCAGGGGTGTCACCCTCAAATAGAAAAGAGGGCACTGACCCATAATGAAGGAATAATGTTATCTATATATTTTTTGTATTTTCCTTTATTTTCTTAAATGCTTCCCAGTTACATTGGCCTACTTCAGGCTGCTCAGGTATTGGGCACCTCTGTTCTTCAGACTAAAACTATAAATTACACAGAAGGTACTGACCGGCTTTGGTAGAGGGATTCCCTCATGTAGGAGTTCCCTGTGCCAATGATTTCCTATCCTGTGGTGCTTACGCCATCGCAATAAAGAGACCACAAGATTTAGGGCCGTTTAGTTTCTTGGTGTCCTAGGCAACTAAAACTATGCATTACAAGTAAATGAGGGTGAATCAGTGGGAGGAGCTCTACACTGGAAGTTTATCCACAGAGATCCTGTCCTTTAAAAAAAATGTCCAAGACTCCTCCCTGCAAAGAGAAAGTAGCTTTGCCTTTTTGTTGTTGTTGTCAGAAATGCATTTCTGCCCTAGGTATATGTGTGAAATCCAAATCCAGTGACTTTTGCTCAGTTCTTATTCTTAACCTCTTAGCAGCCTTTGATACTGTTGATCACTCTGTCCTCTTTAAGGCAGGCTTTCTGGGCCACCACTCTGTCCTGGTTTTTCTCCTGCCTATTCACTGCTCTTTCTCTGTCTCCTTTGTTCGGTCCTTATCCAGATCACACCCTCTTACCTGTTTAGGTTCTGTCCTGGGCCCTCTTCTCTTCCCCCTCCATACTGCTTGGTGCTCATCATTACCATCGCTGTGCCAAGGATTCTCAAATCTGCCTTGCATCCACCCCCCACTGATGTCTAATCTCACATCTCCAACTACCTTTCATATGTCTTGAATTGGATGTCCAGTAGACATTCTAAACTGAACATGTCTAAAATGGCACTCATTCTCTTTACCTTTAAATCACCACCGTCTCCTCCCCACCCCACAATACCTTCCCTATTACCATAGAGAGCATCTTCCCAGTCCCTCAGGCTTGCAACCTAGGAGTCATCCTTGATTCCATATTATGTCTTACCTCCCCAGCACCCCCCCCCATACAAAATGTGTCAGGGCCTGTCGGTTTCAGCTTTGCAACGTCTCTCAAGTAGACTCCCTTCTCTGACACTGCCACCATTCTAGTGCCGGTTCTTATCATCTCATGACAATAGCTTGCTAGTGGATCTGCTCATCTCAAGTCTCTCCCCACTCCAATTCCCTCTCCATTCAGCCACCAAAGTGATTTTTGCAGAGTGCAGATCTGACCATGTCACTCCATTCCTACCACTCCTGTCTCCCCTCTCCCCACATGCAGAAGCATGCCCTGCTCTCAAGGTGGCTCCCTATCACCTCCAAGATCAAATACAAAATGCTCTGTCTGACATTCAAAGCCCTTCATAACCCAGCTCCCTCTTACCTTTCCATTCTTCTTATACCTTACTCTCTTTTTGTTGTTATACTTGTTCAGTCATGTCTGACTCTCTGTGACTTTATGGATGATATATCCATAGGGTTTTCTTGGTAGAGATCTTGCTCCCCAGCATCGACACTGGGTACTCTGAACAAGACACTATCTCTCTACTCTGGACATTTCTCTGGCTGTGTACCCCATACCTGCAGGTTCTCCCTCCTCAACTCTGCCTACTGATTTCCCTGACTTCCTTTAACTACATTTTTACAGGAAGCCTTCCCAACCCTTTATTTCCTATTTTTCCTGTTTATAGCTTATTTGTTTATATTTATGTGCCTCTTGTTTCCTCCATTAGATTATAAACTCACTGAAGACAAGGACTCTCTTTGCCTTTATCCCTAGGGCTTAGCAAAGTGTCTAGCAAAATAGTAGATACTTGATGAATGTTTATTGATTGATTGTAAAAGCACTGGCAGCAAAATAATTTTTGTTTCATTGAATTTAGTAAGCATATGATAGAATGGAATCTCAGGCATAGTTTACGTCTTTTGATTTGTCTTTTTCTTTCTTTTTTTTTGTCTTTTTGGCAGTTGGAGGTAAGTGACTTACCCAAGGTCACACAGCTAGTAAGTGTGTCACGTGTCTGAGGCTGGATTTGAACTCAGGTCCTCCTAACTCCACTGTACTACCTAGCTGCCCCTCTGATTTCTCTTGAGATTAACTCAGACTGTGTGTGTGTGTGTGGTCTGATTGTTTTAAGTTACTAGGAAGTATCATTCTCCTCACTGATGTAATAAAAAAAATTTGAGTGTTTCATGAATTCCGCAGCTTTTACATTGGTAGATGAATGACTGGCACAGCAAGCCAGAATCTAGTATAGTATGAGTATAACAAACTTAAGACATAAAACCTTTGTTCTGAGTTGTTTGCCATTTATTCCCTTTGGCAAATTAAGGGAAATTTTTTGTGCAGTTTTTGGACTTGGTAAGAACTTTCTGATAGGTAATTGTCTTCATTTTTAGAATGAATGGAAATTTTGTTTAGGCATTTCGATTTATTGGGGGGATTCAACCTGCGTTTTTCTCATCTGTACCCTTGTAGACTCATAAGATTAGTTGGAGTAGTATACTCTAGGTTCCATTCAAGCTCTAACTTGTCTGTAGTGAGTATTGAGCATCAGCACTTCTCTGCTAGGAAACTATGAAACAGAAATAACGATACCTTTTATATATACTTTGCAGAGTTGTTGACTTATGTAAGGTTAGAGTGCTATGCAAATACCACTTATGATAATAATGGAAAATGCAGAAGAAGCATGCCCTGCTCTCAAGGAGCTTCCACAATTACCATCCATAAACAGTTTGAAAACAAGTAGTAAATTATGTGTTATTTCTTGTGGATACAGTTGTTCAGAAAAAGAGAAAAACATGAATGTGGGTTAAACTAATCAGAAACCTTACTTAAATTCACGCTGAAGGATAGGTTTTTAGGTAGGTAAAGGGTGGGTGGGAGAACATTTCAGATCATAGGATCTTGGCTCATAAGTTAGACTTAATATTGGTGGAGGAGCCCTGTAGGCTATCTGGCTGTCCCCTAACTTTTCAGATGAAGAAACTCAACCCCAGGGTGGGTTAAGTGACTTGCCTGAGATCCTGCAGCAAGTAAGTGACAAAGTCAAGGTCTGAATTAATGTTGTCTTAACTCAAAAGACAGTGAGTGTACTTTCCACTGGACCTCACTGCCTCTGGGACTAATATGAGCAAGATATGAAGAAAGAGTGAGCATGGGATATGTGGGATCAGTGAGTAGATTGGAGTGAAGAGGCACCTGTTCAGGAGTGTTGAGAAACTAGATATAACATTAGGCCAAATTATAGAGGACATTATACACCAGGTGGATGTTTGAACTCAATGCTGTGAACATTATAGGAAGCCATGAAGAGCAGAGTGACACGCAGAAAGCAGTAGTTGAGGGAGATTTAATCTGGCAGTAGTGTACAGAGTTGATTGGAGGAAAGGATGAAGCTGAGTCACAGAGACCTATTTAAGAGACTGTTGGAGTTGTCCAAGTCGGAAGTGATGGGAGATTAAGACTGACCAGAGGAATAAACAAACAAGGACAAATCCAAGAGATAAATTGCAAACCAAAAAGTACATATAAATAGAAATTGTTCATGGTGAGGAAATGAAAACATTGGGGGGGGGGGGGATTGGGTATAAGTAAAAGGGAAACCAAAGATCAATATTGGGAGTGTTTCCTGAGACAAAAGTACTCTAAAAATACAGCAGGGCACCAAGCATGTAAGACCACAAGTGGCATTTTTGTAACCCCTGGGTCTGGTTGAGGGAGCAGCTGGTAAAGGCTTGTCTTACTAATCAGATGTGTCTTTTACTTATAAATCACCTTCCGTGTACCTCACATAGTCAGCAGACATCAGTTTATTCAATCTCACCACATGGCTGCCATTAGGAAATTGTGGGATTGTGATTAGGAGCCTATGGGGCTATAGCACTAAAGTGATTCACCCAAGGTCACATAGCAATGCAGAATTGGGCTGAGGTAGCAATAAGCGTTCTCCTTTCTTGTAGTTCAGCTTGACGTCAACAGTCTCTCATTATTCTCTATGAGAATCATTGGTGAGTTTTTCTTAAGTTTTTTTTAGGTCTGCATGTGCATGAACTTTATGCTGTTTAATTTACCTTGCTAATTATTCTGCCATATCTTACTTTGGTTTCATCATCTTACCAACCAGCAAGGATGAAGATAATTTTTATTTCTTTGTTATAAAGATGTTTTTAAACAGGAGGTTATATATTTTAAACTAAGGCAGATTCAATATGACCCTAATTAATCTTTGCACATAAGCAGATCGTAAGATTGCAGTCAGATAACAGTGTGTCCTCCTCCCTTTTATGATGTAATCAAATTCTACTGTAATGAGCCTTAAATTGAGTAGGACATGTGAAAGATTGCTTCCTTTTAAATATGAGAAAACTTTCATTTATTTGAAGACTGTGATCAGAATTATCTTCAAATTATAGATTTTAGAGCTGGAAGGATACCTTAAGATTCCATCCTGTCTTACCCTGTTGCCCCCATGGAGAAAATGAGGCCCAGAAAGTCCAAGTAACTTGCCCTCAGGCAGTAGCAGAGCTAGAAGCCCAGGCCCCCATCCCTTTATTCCTATTCTAGTGCCCTTTTATTTTATGCCCTCTTCACAGTATGGCATTGTATTTCTAAAACCTAGAAATTACCCCAAAAAAATCTCTTCTAGAACTTAATAAGGTTAGCACTTCTTTCAGGAGAATTTGTAGGTTAAAAATACATGTAGTTCTAATTTTACAGAAGCTTTTTACGACTTTTGCAAAAAACGTCACCAACCCATACCAGACTTCCTGGTATCATGGCCATTTTAGGCATCTGACAAGAAGGAAAGAAACATGGTAGCCTAAATTAATACAGTGTTAATGGCTCAGGTTACAGTTTCACTTTTTATTAAAAGTAATTCATAGCATGACTTCTTTTGAAAAGACTGGTTTCTTCTTTTTGTTTCGTTTTTTAAGTTGTGGGCTTGAGGTTCCATGTTGCTTAGCTTAAGTACAATATCAAATTATAGTTTTGGGAAAAAAATGAAAATCTTCTAACTTGAAGTTAAATAATAGAATAAATGTTGGTAACATGACTTGAAATTCCAAAAAAAAATTCTAAATGGTGATTAAATTTTTTTATATGTAATTGAATAAATTTTGACTTTAATATTTTATATTAGAGTATTTCTTCTCTGACTTTTTGGTCTCAGGACCCCTTTTCCCTCTTAAAAATTATTGTACACCCCCAGCTTTTGTATAAATGTGTTACCGCTATTGATGATGATTATAAATTAAAATATTGGATAATATTAACATATTATATTATATAAACATTTATAACATAAATAATATTAACATGTTAGAAATTAAAACACCCTCATATTATAAAAATAGTTTTGACCTCACAAACCCCCTTCCACAGTTTCTGCAACCTTCAGGAGACCCTGATCTGCACTTTGAGAATGACTGCATTAGAGGGTAAAGCTCAGAGGAAGAGTGAAAGGAAGTCTGAAAGAAAGCAAATGACATCCATGTCTATGGCAGTTGTGAAGATCTGTGAGACACAGATCAAGGGTGAGATTAGAGTCAGAGAATCTGCTTCCTCTAGAGAGGTTTCTCTCAGAGTAGCACAATAGAATTTAACAATATAACCTTTAAATTAGAAAATGTTATTCTGTCCATTTGTTCAGTGAGTAGTAAAAGGCTCTCCTGTGCTGGGCATTGGCAATACAAATATAAGGAAGCAGTCCCTATTCTCAAGCATCTTATATTCTATTGAGTGGGAAGTAAAATGCTTATAGACTCTGTGTGTATACACATTATTATAGATTATGTTAAACATTTATCACATATAAATATTATGTAAATTAGTATATGCAACGTGTAGAGGGGAAGACTTTAGAAGGAATTGGAAAAGTTCTCATGTAGAAGATAGAGCTTGAGCTGATCTCTGAAGGAAAGTGAGAATTCTGAAAGACAGAAGAGGAAGTGAGGGATCAGAAAGGCATAATATAGAATGTTGGGTATGAGGAACCAGGGAGTTGGCCTATTGGGATGGATCATAGCATGTGTGATGGTGGTTAACATGTAATAAGCCTAAAAAGGTAGGCTAAAGATAATTGTATTGGGCCTTAAATGCCTAGTGGAAGAACTTGAGGAAATAGAAATCCACTGGAGCTAAAGCAAACAAATGATGTGGTCAGACTTGTGCCTTAGTAGTATCAGTTAGGTCAGATTATAAGGAACTTGAAAAAAAAATAGCTAAAGCTAGAGTCCTTTTACAAACACTTATGTTTTATAAGAGGGGTGTGGGTGGGTGTGGGTATATGTGGGTAAGAACGAGAGAAAGAGACTTCATACTGATGCTCCAAGAAAGAGACTTTATACACTTTATACTGATGCTCCAACCATGGCAGTCTCTGTTGATGAGGTGGCCCTTTTGCTTACCAAATCCAGCCCTTCTGCCCTTGATTGCATCCTATTCTAACATCCCCAGCAGATTGCCCCCGTCATCATCGGAATTCTTTCTCTAATTTTCCAGTTTCCCTTACTTCTTCCCTACTGACTACAAACAGACCTATTTTTCTTCCATCCTTTAAGAACATAATCAAACCTCACTAAATTCTACCCTGCCACCAGTTATTGCCCTCTGTCTTTCTTCCCTCCTTTTAGCTAAACTCTTTGGAAAAAATTGTCTAACTGGTGCCTTTGTTTCTTCTCCTCTCAGTCTTAACAAACCATCTGCAGCTCTGCCTTACAGCCTAATCATTCAACTGAAACTTTTCTCTCCAAAGTTATTGCTTAGGAGTTAGGGGTTTTTTTTGTTTGTTTTATTTTTCACTTGTAAGTTGGATTTTTTTGTTTTTTGAGATTCCATTCAATATTCATTTATTAGGCACTGTGCTTGGGGACATAAAGAATGGCAAAAATTGTTCTACTCTCAAGGACTTTACATTCTAAAGAGAGAAACAATTTAAAATAAATTGGCATATACAAGATACTGCACACATGATGTGGAACTTCACAATGTGGGAAAGATTGTAGCAGTTGAAGACCAGGAGATGAGATGTAGTTTACAATTCTAGAAGGTCCTTCAGGACGGGGTGCTGTGGACCTTCTAGGAAGTATCACCTCTCGATTGACTATTACAGTAGATTCCTAATTGGCCTTCCTGCTTCAAGTTTAGCCCTTCCTCTCATCTTTTCCCCATGCACCTGCCAAAGTGGTCTTCCTTCTTAATAACTATCCTGACATAAAACTCTCCTACTCAGTGAACTTCAGTCTCTCCCTGACATCCCTAGGATCAAATATAAACTCTTTTTTTTTTAAAAGCAATTGGGGTTAAGTAACTTGCTCAAGGTTACACGGCCAGGTGTTTCTGGGTGGGTGCTAAGTGTCTGAGCCCGGATTCGATCCCCAGGTCATTCCGACACTGGCGCCAGTGCTCTTACTCGCTGTGCTACCTGGCCGCCCCCAAATATAAACTCTTGTTTGGCATTTAAAGCTCCTTACAGCCTTATCACTGACCTTTCCAGCCTCCTTTTACATTACTCCTCCTTGTGAACTCTGTTATACTAAACTGTCCTCTAGCTCATATGTGACAATCCATCAACCACTTCCATGTCTTTTCATTGGTGAGAAACCATTCTCAGCTCACCTCTGCCTCTTAAAAACCTCCCAGATTCACATTAAGCACTTATTCCTACAGCAAGCATGTCCTGATCTCGCTAACTGCTAGTGCCCTCCTTCTCTAACCTGCCTTGAATTACTTTTCACATATATACTTAAAAAGTATATGTTATTATTACATCTGGTGCTCCTCATGTAAACTCTTTAACTGCATGGGCTATTGTATTCTTTTTTTTTTTTGGAGGGCAGTTGGGGATAAGTGACTTGCCCAGGGTCACGCAGCTAGTAAGTGTGTCAAATGTCTGAGGGCAGATTTGAACTCAGGTCCTCCTGACTCCAGAGCCAGTGCTCTATTCACTGCGCCACCTAGCCACCCCTGCTGTTGTATTCTTATGTTTGTTTCCCTATCACCCAACGCAGTGTCTGACATGTAGGAGACACTCAGTACATACTTGGTTATAGACTCAGAATTTTACAATTGGAGCAGGTCATTTAGGACAACTCTCTCATTTATTAATAAAAAAACTGAGACCTAGAGAAGCTTACATGATTTGCTTTAGGTCATGCAGCAATTCATGGCAGAAGCACGATTCAAAGGAACCCTAGTTTTTTGGGGTTTTGAGCCTTCAATTTTGTGAGCTATTGACATGCATATATTGCTTCTCTTTCCTTTTTTTTTGGACAGGGGAAGGCAAGGCAATTGGGGTTAAGTGACTTGCCCAAGGTCACACAGCTAGTAAGTGTCTCAAGTATCTGAGGCTGGATTTGAACTCAGGTTCTCCTGACTCCAGGGCTGGTGCTCTGTTCACTGGGGCCACCTAGCTGCCCCCACTCCTCTTTTCTTGCTTCCCAAGGCAGAGGCCTTGACATTCAGATCTAATTGATCACATTTATTGAAGTAACTAGAAAGTGTCAAGCACTGCACTGCACATTAGTTGTGTGAGGGAGAGAGTGTCATTGGGAGTCATGAGATCCAGTGAGTACAGTGTTCTCCAGGGGTCTGGTGCTGAATGACTGACTGGCAGGTTGGATGAGTTTGCCATCTTGAATGATAAATCAGAGGAAGAAACCATTTTAATCAGAAGGTGATCTAATAGGCATATATAAATTTCTGCTTCAAGAAGTGTAACAGTTGGAGGCAGCTAGGTGGCATAGTAGATAGAGCGGTCGCACTTACTAGCTATATGACCCTGGACAAGTCACTTAACCCCAAAAGTATAACAATTGTTACTTTTTTATAGAAGCATTGAAGCTTGGATTTCAAAGGTTACCTTATTAATCACAGTGCCAGAAATGCATAAAGAACTCCTATTTCCTTTTTTTCTGTTAGCTTAGATATAAAAGTAAATGCAGCCAGGAATAATTTAAGCTTTTCAAAAAAATAAAAATAAAGATACCACATAGGGACAGGGTGGTTTTATATTTGTTAATAAAGCTGTTTGTAGATTTCTAAAACATCACTTGAAAATTGAGCTAATGTTCCATTATCTTGAATAGTCGATTTCAGAGGTCAAGAAAAAAACAAATTTTGAATTCTTCATTGTATTGCTTAATATGATATCATATTTGCAAGGCAAATAATAGGGGAAATTGAGTTTCTGTTGATTTTTTTTCCTCCTACAGAAAGTAGAACAGAAGTCTTAGTGAAATCTGTTTCACAAGTGCTAACCCTTTTTTTGTTGTTCTTTTCAGTACTTTGTGCCAAGAACCTTGCAAAGAAAGACTTCTTCAGTAAGTAAACACCTGTTACTACTGACCTACAAAATTTTTAACACATACATGTTTATGAACTTTTAAATCTTTTAAGTAAACACCTAAATCAAGTCATTGGGTATGTTCTCCTTAATATTGTCCTCTATTGGGTGAACTAACATAACCTGGCCTAGACAAGGACTCATGACTTCATTCTCATGGGATCACAGATCAGAGACTATTAAGCTTAGAGGAAAAAAAAACCAACCTCCTCTCTTATCGCCCCAGAACTGAGAACTTTGGCACAGCCTGGTTAGGGCATTGGGTGTGGAACCAGGAAGAGTTGGATTCAAATCCTACTTCAAACACTAACTGTATAAATACTATACTGTGACCCTGGGCACGGGGAAGGGAAGAAACATTGGCATGGTGCCTGCTCTGTGCTAGGAACTGTGCTGAGTGCTTTGTGCAAGCATTTTCTCATTTTGTCTTCACAACAACACTGGGAGGTAAGTGCCCTTATTACCCCAATTTTAGAGTTGAGGAAATTGAGACCAGCATTGATTAAGTGACATACTGTGGGTCGCACAGTTAGTACATGTCTAAGGATGGATTTGACCTTGTGTTCCTAACTCCAGGCCCAGTTTTCTGTGCACTGTGGTGCCACCTAGTTGCTTCACTAAGACACAACCTCTCTGTATCTCAGTATCTTCATCTTTAAATGAAGGAGATTGAACTTGATGGCCTTCTGAGGTTACTTCCAGCTCTAAATCTGGATCCTATTCATCTGTAAAGCTTGCTATTTAGAGGGATCTCACTGTGTCTTTTTTATGAAGTAGAAAATTATTTTACAAAGTAAATAGTTACCCGTCTTTGTCATTAAGTTTATATTTCCATATATACTAAAGCTTCATTAATTCATACTCCGTTGTTTAGGAACTTAATTGGACAGGGCCTACACTGAAGCTAATTTTGTTGTAGCAGGCACTTTCTTCACAGATAGGACCACCTAATAATGTGAACAAGATTCCCTGATGACGTTTAAAGTCAGTACTCCAACCTGAGCTTTAGGAAAATCACTTTGGTGACTGAATAGAAGCTAGATTGAGAGGGGAGAGGCTTGAGGCAATCAGACCCACCAGCAGGCTAATTGCAGTAATCCAGGTGTGAAGTGAGGGCCTGCATTGGAGTGGTGGTAATGTCTGAGGAGAGAAGGAGGCTCAAGAAATATTGCAAAGGTGAGATTATCGGGTCTTGGTAACAGCTTGAATATGGGGGTGAGAGATAGTGAGGTGTCAGCGATGACTCCTAGGTTGTGAACTTGAGAGACTAGGAAGATGGTGCTGCCCTCTACAGTAATAGGGGAAGGTATAAGGGGGAAAGATAATGAATTCCATTTTTAACATGTTTAATTTAAAATGTCTACTGGAATCTAGTTCAGGATATCTGAAAAATAAATCCATGGGAGCTGATGAAATCACCAAGTGAACACATATAGGAGGAGAAGAGGGCCTGGGACAGAACCCTGAAGGACAACTATAGTCCGAGGGTGTGATATGGATAAGGACCCAGCAGAGGAGTGATCAGATAGGTAGGAGAACCCAGAAAGTGTGGTATCTAGAAGACCTAGAGAATACCAAGGCACTGATGATGTCAGAGGCTGCAGAAAGGTCAAGGAGAACGAGGATTCAGAAAGTCCACTAGATTTGACCATTAAGAAAGCAGCACAACTTTGCAAAAGAGCATTTTCATGGAATGATAAGATGAGAAAGTAGATTATAAAAGGTTAAAAAGAGAGTGCAGGGAGAGAGAGTGGAAGCGCCTGCTGTAAATGCCTTTATGAGGAGTTTAGCCAGGAAGGGCAGAAAAGATATAAGGTAATAATTAGCATGGATTTATTATTGAATATTCCAAATTAACTTTCATGCTGAAGAGAGATTAGACTTGTTTTGTTTGGTTCCAAAGGGCAAATGTGTAGAACTTAAAGGGAATTAGATTTCAACAAAATGTAAAGGGAAACTTATATTTTACACATGACAGATAGGTGTAAAAGAGGAATGAAATGCCTTATCAGGGAGTGAGTACCTCCTCACTGGAGATCTTCTAGCTTAAACTTGGGGAGAAATTATGGGCAGGAACTGGTGGGAGTAGAGGGGCATTGTGGGCGTGGGTGTTTTGAGGGAGAAATGTTGGACTTTGTGATCTTCAAGGTCCCAAAGGTCCCATGATCATGAAACTTTATTCCTATAACATTGCCCTTTATTCCCTATAACATTGCTCCATGGCATGTTTTTAAGACTCTAGTTTACAGTGATTTACTTTCAGGTGCCCAAGAGTTTATAGCATAAATATAAATCTACTTAAAATTCTTAGTTAGGAATTAACTTAGATCAGTTAGGTCTCTTTCTTCTTAGAATTTCAATACATGATGTTGTTTGGGGGAGGAACCCCTCTTCTTCAGAACCCCAAATGAAAATAACTTATTTTACAGTTTCTTCTTTCTCAACTATCATTTGTAAGTATACAATCTTTTTTTCCTGGACTAGGTGATCTTTAGGATACCTTCTAGCTCTAGCATTGTGTATTTGGTAATGGATGTATTTAAATACAGATGTTATCTTTTTTTTCTTGTCTAGGACTTCCTGACCCCTTTGCAAAAATAGTGGTTGATGGGTCTGGTCAGTGCCATTCAACTGACACTGTGAAAAACACGTTGGATCCTAAGTGGAATCAGCATTATGATCTGTAAGTTAACTGTTCTTTTATATTGTTAGGAAGGCAAAAGGAGATGTCCTTAAAGAAAAACAAAAACCCTAGGGGATGAACCAGCCTTTTTTCCATTTATTAGTAACAAAATTGGTGGCTGAATTACAAAGCCTTGGAGGGAGCAAGGGGGAACAGTACAGACCTAGGATTTCCTTAGGACACAGAGTGGCTCCTACAGACACGCTTTCCACCAAAGCCTTTCCGCAGTTTATCTGTAACGCCTTCTTCTAGAAGTCTGGAGCACAGAGAGGTTAAGGGACTTCCCCGTGGTTGCACAGTGTGTATATGTTAGAGGGGTGCTTGAACCCAAGTCTCCTAGAATTGAAAGCCAGGCTTCTGTCCTCTGTACTACACTGCTTCTCAAACCAGCTGTGTACATTTTAAAATGTACACCTAAGTTCCAGAATCCCTGTTTACGAAGCTGTCATCACTTGTAGCCTTTTGACTGCCATGGTGGGACAGAAGACTCTATGGTCCACCCAGACCTGGGTCTGAATCTTGCCTCTGTATCCTGGCTCTGTTACTGACCATGTGACCCTTGACAGATCATTTAGATTCCTTATCTTTAAAGTGAGGGGGTTAGACTAGATGATCCAACAAACTATTTATCACAAAAAACCTACCCCTCCAAGCCTCCCTCTTCCTGTTGATAGTGCCACTGTCCTTCAGATCACCCAGGCTCAGACCCTCAGTGATCCTTATTCTCCAGACATGAGGATTCTGCTGTGCGATGCTTTCTCATATCTGTTCCCAACTTCCTCCCCACTGACAGCACTGCCACCTTAGGTCAGGTATTCCTCATCTCTTGCCTTAACCCACAGCATCATGGATTCCTCCTGTCTTCTTTATCCCAGTAAGCTTCCCAATAATTAATCCTTACAATGGCACTAATTACTTAAAAACCTTCATTGACTATTGTTTTTAGGATAAAATGCAAATTCTTTAATCTGACTTTTAAGGTCCTCCACAATCTAAGACCCCAAACTACCTTTCAAGTCTTATTTCACTTTATTTCTCTTTATACACCTGCTTAGCAGCCAGGTGACCCAATAACAATTTTCTGATCTTGTCCTGTTCTTTACTTCATGCATTTTTTTGCTCCTTGAATTCATTCCCTCTGCTTGTCTGCCTACTGATCCTTATTCAATCCCTACCTTAGATCTCCCCTCATCCACTAGGCCTTCCCTTACATCTCCCATCACATTTTTTTATTGACACTTCATATTTCTCCTTTTCTTTTTTCATGTCCTCTTTTGCAACATACTTACTTATATGTGTGTTTTATTCCTTTATAGATTACAAATTCCTTGAGGGTAGCAATTGTCTTTCATTCTTGTATCCTCAGCACATCATGTAGAATTTCTTGAACATAGGAACTATTTAAATCAATATCCATTGAATTGAATTATTTGTATTTAGATATACCATTGACCAAATGTCCCAAAAAACCTCACAGTTTATAAGGCCACTGTTAAGTCTGCTAACATTCAATATATCTTGAACTCTGATTGTATATAAAACCCACTATTCTAAAGAATCTTTTGCATTGTTTTAATGAAATGGCATAATGTAGAGCCAGAACTTAAATTGAGTTTTCCATGTATTGTACAATTTTTTCAGATATGTTGGAAAAACTGATTCGATAACCATTAGTGTGTGGAACCACAAGAAAATCCACAAGAAACAGGGAGCTGGCTTCCTGGGGTGTGTGCGACTCCTCTCCAATGCCATCAGCAGATTAAAAGATACTGGATGTAAGAACCAAGGGCTTATTTTCTGCCTTTTTAATTCTTTTAATGCAATTTACAGAAAGCTTAAACAGGCGTTATTTATCTGAATATCAAAAACAAATTTTCTTCTTTACTGGACACAATATTGCCTTGGGTTAAGTTTTGAATTATTTCTTTACAGACCAGCGTTTGGATCTATGCAAACTAAACCCCACGGATACTGATGCAGTTCGTGGCCAAATAGTGGGTAAGTGTTTTCTCATCTCTGTAAAATCATAGCTCGATATATAGTCCACTCTTCATATCTGAAAAAGCCATGTCATCATTGACAAGTATTGTAAGAACCTTTCCTACAAAATCACAAACACTTTAAAGGACAAAATAGGCACTAGGGCTATACTAGCATTAGTTGTCATTTCAGAGTTTTTACTATTTTCATCCTTTTCTTTTTTTCCTTGTACTATTGTTTCAAGATGATTATAAAATGACACTTGTGCTAAAAGACCTTTTAGATTACCACAAGTGCAGGTTTCATACTTATTTGCCTGGGCATTTAATTTTTCAGTATTTTATGTAATTATAGATTACAATAGTGATGCCTCTTATGAAGAATTGGGGAAATTATCCTTTTCTCCAGAAGGTCTATCATGTTGCATGAATGACAAAGAATATTTTAATGAATTCAGTATTAATATAAACTATAACAACTGGAAGTTTTAATTACCAAAAAAAAAGTTCACAGACCTTTGGCAAACCATACATAACGTGTGTGTGTGTTAATTCATTTTAAGTTACTTCCTTGCTCCGACCTCAGACACAACACACACACACACACACACACACACACACACACACAAACTAGCCTTGTGACCTTGGGCAAGTCACTTAACTCCATTTGTCCTTCCAAAAAAGCAAAAAAAAATTATTTCCTTGATAAATAGTTAGTGCCACTGTTAATCAGGGTACCAAGGGAGATATAACAATGCCCATACCCACTTTACTTAGGCTAAATTCTTTGGAATGGAAATCGATGACCGTCACCACAGGTAACCTAAAATAAAAAAAATCTGTGTAAGTCAAACATTATGACTCTGTGCACTGGAGAGAACACAGTGATAGATTGGGTCATGGTGTGTAAGTTAGGAAAACTCCTTTAAATAAAAAAGTTACCCACATGCTTGCAATGTACACATTCATGTTTGTTTCTTCTTGGTTTCTTTTTGGTGTCCAGAAAAAGGTGCAACAGGAGGGAGAAGGAGCCTGAGGTTTTGTCAGTTCCCTTGATGGTCACATCTAGTGGTAGTGAATATCCGAAGTTTTGTTTTCCTACATTTTGGCCTTTGTTTCCGGTGCCATCTGTGTATCTCTTTAACCAAAGTGAATCTTTAAAAACTTGAGAACTTGGAAAGAAATTGAGGATCTAGCATTTTGGAAATAAAGTTCCTCTTTCTGACCTGAACTAGCAGTTGTCACAAGGGATATTCTTTTACAGTGGTGCTGTCTTCTGGTAGGAGAAATTGCTTCCTACTTGGGGTTATAGGAATATAGTTGCTTTATTGCTAATACTTGTTAAGTTAGAAATACACTGTGGATCGCAAGTTACCATAGGATGAGATAACAATGGATTTTAATGCATGATTTCCTTTGCTTTTTTTAGTCAGTTTACAGACACGAGACAGAATAGGCACTGGGGGCTCTGTTGTGGACTGCAGAGGACTCTTAGAAAATGAAGGGTATGTATGAATGAAGAGATCACTTCTGGGCTCCTTGCTTCTGCTTTCTCCCGAAATGAGTGACAAATGACTTCATATGTACGCCACTTCACTCTGATGAATTCTTAGGAAACATTACAGTACAAAAGACTAATTATAATTCTTGCTCATAAGAGAAAATAGTCTACCAAATATAAATTTGCCTATAAAATTAGCAAGAAAAGTAAGGATTTATGTTTTAAAAGTACTTAAAATTAGAGCTCCATTGTATGCATCCTAGACAATAAATTACATGGAAAAAAATATAACAGTAGTTTTTTGGATTTTAATTGAGGAAAAAAGGACTCCCATTTCTTGTACTGAAGTGAGCCATACGAGTGAGCCTCCTTCACAGAGCAAGCATGGTTTTTCAGTCGCTGATGTCCCTTATAGAAGAACTTTTGGCGACCTAGATGACATTTCTAATATAAGTTCCTTTAACCTTGAATTTTTGAAGTATACTGTCTTTTCTGTTTAATGATTCATAGTGAATGTTGTCAAATAAAATAATTGCAATCCTATATTTGACAAAATAAAATAAATAGTGATTGTATATGTGATGAAACTAGTTTAATTTTTAACATTCCAGATTTGTTAACCTGGAAATTTTGACCTCTTTTACATGTGACTTTTCCTGTTTCAGAACGGTATATGAAGACTCAGGTCCTGGAAGGCCACTTAGCTGCTTTATGGAGGAACCAGCCCCATATACAGACAGTACTGGTGCTGCAGGTGGAGGAAATTGCAGATTTGTGGAGTCTCCAAGTCAGGATCAAAGACTTCAGGCACAGAGACTTCGAAATCCTGAGGTTCGAGGGCATATCCAGACCCCTCAGAACCGACCACATGGCCACCAATCCCCTGACCTACCCGAAGGCTATGGTAAATTTACCTATAATGTTAACCAAAGTGTTTCAGGTTGCTTAGGGAAAAAAAAAAATCTGTGTCTATGCTCATGATATATATGCTTGCCCTTATAGTAGTTTTGTTAGGGTAAAAGCAGACACCTTAGGAGTAAAAACAAACTTGAAGAGTTACAGGTGCTATCTGCATAAATAGGAAGAAAAGCAAATGCCTGTTCAAAGGTGCCAGTAAATCTTCCTGTGACTTGTCAACATTTACTTCTGCCCTTGAGGTTAAATTGTGGGAATGCCGGGAAGAAGAAATAGTCAGTAGAGTTTAGAATAGCAAGTAAAAGCGACCCATGAGGCAGTGAGAGAAGATCTGTCATGTTCCATAATTCCAGCGTAGAAAGGATGGCATCAGGGTGTAAATGAAGAGAGATGACCATTAATAGAAGACTACAGAATCAAATATCTTCATTCAGTGGAGAAAGATTGTAATTTAGCTGGGGTAGTAGAAGTTAAATTAACAGTCATCTGAGATAAAGAAAGGAAAGCTAAGGTCAGCATTACCCAAGTACTAATAAAGGAGTGAGGTTGAGGAATGTAGCTAATATAAGGAGGTAGATGTGCACCATACCTGAGCAAGCCACATACAAATCTTAGAGTAAATTGTGGTCAGGAGCTAGCCGCCATTGTTTTCAGATTGGATTCTCCTGTGGGATGTGTAAATTAGCAGCACTGTTTACAATAAAGATATTCAGACACTTAACAGAAGGATTGGTGGGATTGTTTGAAATTTTTCCTAGATACACATTTTAAGTAATTGTAGTTGCTTTTTAATCCTGTTTTTTTTAATCCTTTGTGCAGAACAAAGAACGACAGTCCAAGGACAGGTTTACTTTTTGCACACACAGACTGGCGTGAGCACATGGCATGACCCTAGAATACCAAGGTATGTCTCCAGAGCTACGTGTGATCAGAGCTGTTTTCCGAGCTGATGATTGCTTGGATCCCCAAGTATGGCTGATGCAGCCCATTAGGTTTGAAACTCTAAACTTTGAAGCAGCAGCAGCAGAATGACTCCTCTTATTTCAGCAGTCTTACATTTCCTTAGTGACTTTCATACAGGAACAGCCCTGCTGCTCTCTTCCGGACTTTCAGCATATTATAACTGACAGCTGCTGAAACATAAGTGAATCATTTAAAAACTGATCAGCATATCAGATATCTTAACAGGAGACCTCCTTTCTTGCCCTAGATTAAATCAGATGCACTCTGTAAAATCAGTCTTATTTAGAACTCAGATACAACCAAAGTCTTATTTAAAACCAAAGTAGCTTCATCTTTGAATCAGTTCCACTCTCTCTGTCTTCTGTCTTATTCTCTTCCCAGAAGTTGTGAACTCTAATCTGAAGAAATTCACTCTCCCCTCCCCCCCCAAAAAAAGAAAAAAAAATTCAAATTTGCCAAAATCTTCCTTTACTTTTTGCCCTTGACCTTTGGGGTATGTGGGCATCTACTTAGGTAAAATTAGTTTTGCTATAAAGTTCCCTTCTGTTATGAACAGGGAGTTTTCAGATGAAGAAATCAAAGCTATTATAATGAATAGGAGAAAATGCTCTAAATAACTATTAATTATAGAAATGCAAATTGAGGTATCACCTCACACTACTCCCAGCTCTGTATCTGAAAGATCATAAAAAAAAGAAAAGGATCTATATGTACAAAAATATTTATATCCTCTCTTTTTCTTGTGGCAAAGAATTAGAAATTGAGGGGATGCCCATCAATTGGGGAATGGCTGAACAAGTTATGATATATGAATATAATGGAATGCTGTTGTGTTATAAGAAATGATGAGCAGGCAGATTTCAGAAAAACCTGGAAATACTTACATGGACTGATGCAAAGTGAAGTGAGCAGAACCAAGAGAACATTTACACAGTAACAGCAACATTGTGCTATGATCACGTATGATTGGCTTAGCTCTTCTCAGCAATACAATGCTTCAAGACAATTCCAAAAGACTCATGATGGAAAATGCTATACATAATATCCAGAGAAAGAATTGATGTTGACTGAATGCAGATAAAAGCATAGTATTTTCACTTTTTAATTTTTTTTTCCTTTTGCAAATTGTAAAGTTTTTGCAAACTGCTCCTTCTTTTACAACATGGCTAATATGGAAATAGATTTTACATGATTAAATATCAAATTGCTTACCTTCTTAAGCAGGGGGTAGGAAGGGAGGAAAGGAGAAAATTTGAGAGTCAAGATTTTATTAAAAAATGAATGTTAAAAATTGACTTTACATGTAATTGGAAAAAGTAAGATACCATATAAAACCAAAACAAAAATTAATAAAAGACTTTGGATCACCACCCTCTCCCTATCCCCCCCCCCAAAAAAAAAATTTCCCTACGGGGAAATCAACACCTTTGAAGTGGTCAAGTGGACACCTCATTTTTGCTCTGAAGCATCTTGTGACTTTTTGTTTTTCAATATGAGGACATCATTACTATCTAATGTTATTTAGTTGTTAAAATTTTGTTTTAAAAAGTTGTTTAAAAATGCACCCTCTCTTCCTCTCCAAAATTTGTTTCATTCATTTGTTTACTTCACTTTTTATCTGTACATATGTGTCTTTTGTGCTTCTCTGAATTCTTCACGCTCATCATGTCCCATAGACTCAGGAGTGTTAGGTGACATACAGCATCAGTTTTTCAAACACTGTTACCGTAGACTTGTCACCTTTAAAAAGTTCGATGTGGGCTGGGAGTGTGTAATTCAAGGGAATATAATATTTAACTTTGTGAATTCAGGAATGTTTTAAGTCACATGATGCTGCAGTATCATTTCCTCTTGTATTTGCATTAGAACATCCAGGTAAAACAAATTCCTCTTAGATCAAATAGTTTCAAACCCTGAATGCTTAATTTTGATTTGTCAAATTTTCCTGCTGCATTGTGGCTTACCTGGAAGGCAGTTACTGTGCTCAGCATAACTTATGTTTGACCTTGCAGTCAAATGAACATACCATTCAGTAGAATTACAATGCTGTGGTTTTGATAAGCAGTTCATTCACTTCACCTTCCTAAGATGGAATAATCTTTATTTTTATATTGATAGAGACCTTAACAGTGTGAATTGTGATGAACTTGGGCCCCTGCCACCAGGCTGGGAAGTTAGAAGTACAGTTTCTGGGAGAATATATTTTGTAGATCACAATAACCGAACAACCCAGTTCACAGATCCAAGATTACATCATATTATGAAGTAAGTTTTTTCTTTTTCCTACTTTAATTTACAATTTAGCTTCAGGCTCTGAGT
The DNA here is from genome assembly GCF_028583685.1 of Petaurus breviceps papuanus. Classification (NCBI taxonomy): domain Eukaryota; kingdom Metazoa; phylum Chordata; class Mammalia; order Diprotodontia; family Petauridae; genus Petaurus; species Petaurus breviceps. The sequence continues at coordinate 8,437,864 of NW_027185764.1, forward strand.
AAACTTTTTCCTAATATAACTGTTCTATAGGGTTAGTGAGCCATAAATGTAGTAAAATCTTCTAAGTGTTTCTTGAGTATTTACATATTTTAAAACCTGAAATTACCTATAAACAATACAACAACACTGCTGCCATATGCTGTTGCCACCTTTTTCTTTTTGTACATGTCCTAAATAAAATTCACTGAAACTATTATTAAGCAGTTCCATTAATAAAACTCTTATGTAAGCAACACTCTAATGAAATGTCATAGCCCTTAATGTATTCTTCGTGCTGGAGAAGTAAAATGAGATTTTTCATCAGTGCCCACTCAGCACTCACTGTAAATGCTACCCATAGGGGATAATGTTACCTATCAGGGCTTACTTACTCCCCTCATCACAGGGTAACTTTGAATTGAGAATTGTTGCAGATTAGTTATGCTCTTACAACAAAGCATCACAATTCTCCTCTGTGACATCTGATGTTTGTGGCAGAACTTGTATGAATCAGATGCTCTTAAAATATGTTTTCAGTTCTTTTTACTAGAATTATGCTCACTTTAAAATTGCAGGAAATAAGTGGGTTATTGTCTAGGCTCAAAAATCTGTTTGGTTTTACAATGCTTTAATGGTTGGTTCTAATTGAATTTGACCTATATTATTTGCATATTATGTATGTGTGTATGTATATGTGTGTTTGCACTCACACACACACACACACACACACACACCCCTCCTAGAGGTACATTATTCAGTAGTAACCCCTTTCAAGTTTTAATTGCCTATTTTCCCAAAAGTATTGTGGCATAGTACTGTTTCCTAGATACAATATTAGGGTCAAAGGAAAAAAGTTGCTTGATGAACTTTGTACTTGCATATCAAATATAATAAGAGCATCCTTTATAATATTAATGTAAGATGACAGTCGTCATCAACAGCTACCATGTTATAGGTTGAGAATGATATATCTATAATTCATGATATATAATTATGTTTCCTGGGATGTTTTATTAATAAATGTCTTAGTCTGTGTAATTATTTTGTAATGCTACATATATTATACTGAGACTTATTAAATTTAGTATTTTATTTTCCCCAGTTACATGTAAAAATAATTTTTAATATTCATTTTTAAAACTTTTGAGTTCCAGATTCTCTCCCTCCTTCCCTACCCTCCCTCATTGAGAAGGCACGCAGTTCCATATAGGTTATGGATATATATATGGTTATATATATATATAGTCTATAATGAGATTTTCAAACAATTTGCATTTCTTGGGCCTTTGTTTTTTGGAGTAAATTTTACTTTTATTTCCTTTTTAGTCACCAATGCCAACTAAAGGAACCCAGCCAGCCTTTGTCAGTGCCGAATGAAGGGTCGTTAGAGGATGAAGAGCTTCCTGCCCAGAGATATGAGAGAGATTTAGTACAGAAATTAAAAGTCCTTAGACATGAACTTTCTCTTCAACAACCTCAAGCTGGGCATTGTCGCATAGAAGTATCCAGAGAAGAAATATTTGAGGTATAGAACACTACAACTCTGAATGAGACACAGATTATAGATCCATAAAGTGGCCCAGTCAATAATAAAGCCATATTGTACTGATCAGAAACTGATAGAAATGGTCCATTCTGTGAGGAATTTCCATATTTCCGTGAGATGTGCTTTTATGTTTTGTTTCATATTTAGGCATCGGTTTCATTTCGAAATGAGGCAGGAGGAACTTGGTGTACATGTAAGGCCTGAATATTTTTAGGATCATGTTTCCTCTTAAGAAAGGTGGCATGGCATAGGGGCTAGAGCATTGCCTTGTGGAATCAGAAAGAGCTGAATTCATGTCCCCCTTCTGATACAAGCCCTGTGACCCAGTGTAAGTCACTTAACAGCTCAGTACCCAGGCAGCTCTTTCACATTACCCGTTTCTGCAGGGGCTGTGATTTACAGTGGCAGAGGGGGTCTCCTTAACCAGTAGAATCACAAGTGCACTTGTACTCTGTCCCCCACCCTGTCACCCTTCTTCCTCAAAAAACAGTTCCCCCAGGATGGTAGTTTAAACCTATACCTGAATACGTCAAAGTCTGTGGTTTGTATTGAAACGTATTATACAGGCATATTAAACTTTCTGTGCTTGACTACACTTGATGTCACAGCAATTTACACCTGTACAATCCTTGTGCTACAACAGACATGTATAGCACTTCTCATGGTTAGTACTCTCTTAATTCTTGATTTCTCTTTCCAGTGTAATTAGTTTCTTGTAAAATTTATTCTTCAGATCAGACAGTGTCTATGCAAGATGCCAAAAAATACTTAGACTTTTATCAGTTTAAAATTCTATCCTTCATGATGAGTTCCTTTACAGGGCATCCCTTAAGACCATGTTTCAAAACATGGTCAAAAAATCCCCCTAAGTCATCCCATTGTCTTTGGCCATCAGCAGATACTATGAACTATCAGTCTTTCTGAGGTAATGTCAAATGAGCAGAGGCAAAATGCAAAGCAGCAGACAGGAAGTTTAAATATTTTACATGTCTAGAGATGGCATCTGAGCTAATGAGACGTAAGTCAGCACTGAGGAGAGAGTTGTGATCTCTCCCTTGAGAAATCTCTCTTGGTTTCAAATGAAGAAAATTAATAATCTTAGAATTATGGGGGAATTTTATGGAGCATCCACTCCAAACTCTTCACCCCCCCCTCCCTTTTTTTTTTATATCAGGAAACTGAGATCTAAAGAAAACACTTGCCACCAAGCTGGAGCTAGAATTGGTCTCCTGAGGCCTACTACAGTGTTCTTCCTATACATTTATTTATACTGATTTTCTTAATGCTTAGAATAATTTTCATTATTATTGCTGATTTTAAGGTACATATTTAATCTTGTAGCTAATTTATTAATTTTCCTAAATTTAGATATACCTTACTGTTAACAGTGTTCTTTTCTCTTCTGTCCAACCTCCACACTCTCAGCGTTTACAAGAGTAAAACAAAAGTTTTATTTGAAACTCATTGCAACCTATGGCAAGTGTTTCTACTGCTAATTTGGAGCTTAGGTTGGGTTGGGGACAAGGAAGAATAAAATCAGTACCCTATTTTCATGGGATATAAGGGCCTGAAAAGTATTTAGCTGGTAATTTTAAAAGGGAGTTCTAATATGTTCTTATACTATTGAATTTCATATGATTTTAGAACCTTTTTAAAGGAAAACTCAGCTGAGTTTTGGTTGCCAGGGAATTTTTTTCATTCTCTCTTGGAAAGGAACAGAAACTGACTAGTAATTATTCCATTAAAATCCTAGTTCTATAAATGAGGTCTTCATTTTGGTTAAAATCTATTGAGTTATATTGAGAATTATCTTTAGAGAGTCCACTATCAAAATGGATGTCCTGAAGTAAACAAAAATTGCATTTACAATTAAATCCTGATTTTCCCTTCACTATATACCAGTAGGCATTTGATAAATGTTTATTGATTGACTTTTATATTTTAATACTTATCGGAGTGCAAGATGCTAAAAAGAATGGAGAAATAGACAAGCTGAATCCCTAATAAAAGAAACTCTGATTCAGAAACTTCCTGTTAACCCATATCATTGTAGAAAATCTGTTTTCAGTGCTATTGTGATTTTTGAAAATAAAGGAAAGAGTCACCTCTCTGAAAACTGTTGTTTTCATATGCAGGAATCTTACCGTCAGATAATGAAGATGAGACCAAAAGACTTAAAAAAGAGGTTAATGGTGAAATTCCGTGGTGAAGAAGGCCTGGACTATGGTGGAGTGGCCAGGTGAGATTTGAATTATTCTGCCATATTAGCCTGGCTGTAATAAGTTATTTTAAAAAGCAAATGTATGCACACCTTAAAATACACAAGCACATCAGTGATGCTAATTTAATCATCCTAGAGCAGTGGAGACATCAAATGGCTACTCTCCTTACTGCAAGGAGCTTTCGTAGACACTCCCTTGGTAAAAAAAAATATATATAAGAAAGAACTCAATGCATGTAGCAAAAGAAGGTTGTCAGGAAGTACAAGTCCTTAGCCATTCCTTTTTGAAGCTGGACCTTTAAACCTATGCATATGATTCCTTTGCAATCTACTTAAATTTGAAACTTGAAGAAGTCTCTAGTGAAGTAAACATTGCCATAGATATATATTCCTTAAAATCTGGATGTGTAAAATGAATGTTTAAAAAAATTGGTATCTTCTGTTTTAACATCACCTTCATTTTCAAATATATTGCTCCCTTCTCTCCTAACCAATGAACCATTAACTTGTAACAAAAAGCATAAAAGAAAGAAAAGGGGAGAAAAAGGCAGTTCGGTAAAACTAACCAATATGTGAAGCTCATGTAAAAGTATATGAACTATTCTACACCCAAACCTGTGTGAAGAAGAGAGGAGGGTATATTTTTTATCTCTCCTTTGGGGACACACACTGTTCTTAATTACAGTGTTCAGTTTCATTAAAATAAATTTCTTTTAGAAGTATTAAATAAGGTCATTATTTAGAAGAACCCTGAACTGAATAATCTCATAATATTTTGATGTGTTTGAATTTTCATGTCTCTCAGATTTTCTTTGAAATAGCTCATGCTACAACTTAGAGGGCTTTAAAGGGTTTGGGTTTTTTAAGACAACAATCTAAATTTCCAAGTAGGTTTTGTTCCCTTACAGAATTATTGCTGTTATTTCTTCAGATTCATTGGGGCTTCTAATTTCTCTCTAATAATTGCTCTTAAATCTAAGCTCAACTTTATTTTCCTTTTCTTAGCCAAAGTAGTCTTGACTTGCTTTTCCAAGTCTCATTCCTGTTATAACTGCTATTCATTGTCCTAGAGAAACTACTTTCTTTCTGACAAAGTTTTACTTGCAGTGATCCTGAGTAAAAACTGATTTCCTGACAAGAGGCCATTATTTCTCCCACCCCATCCCCTTCTTGGTATGAATCTTTCCATTTAACTGCTTACATTACTTATTAGCACTGTGCTTGGCACAGAAGAGGCTTAATAAATGTTTGTTTTTAAAAAAAGGAACCCAGTTCCCACATTCTCTTCTTTAGTTGAGTCTCTCAAACTGTCCTTTGCTCTGCCTTTCTTAGAACAATTTCTGAGCATCACTTTTATGACAGTTGTAAATGTAGGGTGTGTAGTCTTTCTGTCTTTTCAGTAACTTTGCCTTTTAAAGGATAAATTATCCTAATTATAAGGTGACCTTGAGTTCTTGAAGACTTTGACAGTAGGATATAATCACCTAGCTGGAAAGGCTTTGAGTACTGTGCCAGTAAATAGACTTATCTAAGGATCAGTCTGATTGTATCAAGAAAAAGTTGGCCACTTCATGATGAATTTTCTAGACATAACTCATGAAACCATTTATTGAGGCACTGAGGGCTTTCATTCTGCATTGGTGGAGAGAGTACCCACATTGATAAAAGTCAGATGTTTTGAAGTATTATAGCACGTATCTCCCTGTATCTGCCTTCTTCCTTAACTCTTCTTGTCCCTAATCTCCATATTGCATAGAAATCTTCAAGACTTTTGACCTCAGAGTTTTTCCTTCCAAGTCCTTCTGACCTCAAAGCTCTTCCTTGCCTATCATCTTACTCACAGTCTCTACAACATAACTGATGTTCATCTTTACCTTCTCTGTGCCTCTGCTGAAATCCTTCCATATGCCTTAATCGCTTCCTGTCTAGACAATTGCAATTCCTGGGCTTTTTGGAAAATAGTTTTCCCAAATCCTCAAACTTTGGGGACAATTCAGTTTTTTATTTAAACCATTTTTTTCTTTCTCATAAGGAATATATTATCAGAATGCTTTCTGGTGTGGATAGTAGTCCTATCCCTTTCAGAATTATTTATATCCAAATATAATTCTGAAGTTTCTTTCTGCTCTTTGAAGTTAAATGTAGATTTATTTCTTAGTGTATCTATGATCTTGAACCTGTTTCCATACTGATCTCTTTATTGTCTGTAATAGAAAGTTCCATTTACCTTTGCCCTTTCTGTTCCTATTGTCATGAGCTCATAGGATCATAGGTTTTAGAATTGGAAGGGACCTTAGAGATAGAGATCATTTCACAGCCAATCTCTCATTTTACAGATGAGGAAACTAGAGCTCGGAGAAGTGTGTAGGTGCCTTTGCTCAAGGTTACATTGCTACGCCCAAGGTTATGTAGTTAATAAGTAAGACGACCAAATTGTGAACCCAAGACCTCTGTCCAGTGCTCTTTCTGTTACACCACGTTGTTGGTTTTTTTGCCTGAATCAATGAGAAATCCTCTGAGATAATTCATTGCTTCTCTTTTGATCAAGGATATCTTTCCTTAGTTGTAATTTTTGTTAGAAAAATACATGACATAGAAATTGTAGAAAGTTGCACTTCTGACTTGCATTTTAGAATGTTTTGTGGGCAGTGATTTGAGGGTCAGAAGGAACAGTTTCCTGATCTGGAGCTCTACACTGCTGTAACAACCTTTGAACACGGCCTTCTAGACCTGCCTCTGCCTCCTCTCACTCATAGTGCACATAGCTGTTGGATTAATCTTGTTGCCACATAAGACTCATTGTAATTCTCCAGCTCAGGATTCTCTAATGACTCCCTATTGCCAGTAGTATCCAATTAGTATTTACTGAGTGCCTCCTATGACCCTAGGACGCAGGGACAAAATCAACAATAGCCCTGCCTTCCAAAGGAATTACATTTTACATGTAAGTACACATGTATGTTGCCTGTGCATTTTTACACACGTGAATTTGAGAAGAGAGAGAACCCTGATACATATTGGGGTGTCAGGAAGTCACATTGGACACAAGAATTCTAAGAGGTAGAGGGGGAGAAGCAAGTGCCTTCTAGGGATTGGGGGATAGACTCTGTGAAGGCACAAAATTGGGAGATGGAGTATAAAATACGTTAAATATCGTGTATGGAGTATTGTGTATATGATACTATAATTAGGCCGTTTTAATTGGTGGTGTAAAGAGGGTAGTTTAATACATAGAAAGGTAGTTTAAAGCGAGATTGTACAAGAATTTAAAATCTAAGCTGGATAGTCTGTATTTTATCCTGGAGACAGTAGGGAGTCACCAAAAGTATGTAAATAGGAGAGTGACATAGTGTTTGCTTTAGGAAAATTATTTGAAAAGCTCTGTGGAGAAATAATTAGAGATGAAAGAGACTGGAATCATCTTTGAATCCAATTAGGAGATTGTTGGAATTGTAGGAGTAGTAGATGATGGCAGAGACCTGAACTAGGGCCATCGAGTAAGAAAAAAAACACATAGGGGAGATTATGAGCATAGAATCTGCATGACTTGGCACCTGAGGATGTGGGATATGGGGGTTGCATTGATCACAGAGTCGCAGATTCATTCATGAATCAAGTATTTCTTGGGGCTAGGGAGATGAGACAAGAAAGAAGCGCCTCCTGCCCTCGAGCAGCAGAGGAGAAACAGCCCTCGCCCAGAAAACTTAATACGCGATAGCTACGCGGTGCCGGGACCCTGAACTCTCCTTACTGCGCTCTCAAACTCAGCCTCTTCCCAGTTCCCGTGGCCGCCTTCCTTCCAGTGGCAGGTTTGGAGGATGAAGTACCAGCCTCCTCCCAAAGCTTTCCTGTATGGAGGTTAAGGCCTGGACTTTGCAGCTAATTCTCCATTTTCTTTCTGCAGCTTTGCCTGGTTGGGCTTCATGGAATAAGACGCCCTCGTGTTGAACTCCACCCGTTTTCCCTCTTTCCAGCTTCCTTTTGTGTCTTGTCTTCCCCCGTTAGATTATAAGCTTCTTGGGGTCAGGAACTGTCTTTTTTCTTATTTGTATCCCCAGCACTCAGCACAGGGCCTGGCACATAGTAGGTACTTAATGTTTGTGGAGTGGGAGGGAGGGGGTTCTAGTGAAGGGTGAGAGCTCCTGTGAAGTGCAGTGAGCCTGGAGAAGTCGGGTGGAGGGCTTCAGGCCAAACAGAAAAATTTCTGTTTTATCCTAATAGTAAGGGGGAGCTGCTCTGGAAGAGAGAGAATGAAGCCAAGAAGACTAATTGGGAGGCTATTGCAGTGACCTGGGTTTGAGGAGATTGGGTCTTGAATGAACCAGGATGAGAGCTGTATGAGTGGGGAGCAGAGAGCAGGAGTGATACATACCGGATAATCCTGAAGTTGTGAGCCTGGGTACTGGAGAAATAAGGGTGCCCTCAATAGACAGAGGGAAGGTTGGGAGAAGGGGTGCTGCTGTGTGCCAGGCAGCGCGCTAAACACTTTACAAATATTAGCTCATTTTTTAGACAAAAAAGATTGGGATCAGTCTCCAGACATGTTGAGTTAAAGCTGCTCACAGGTCATCCGGTTGTTATTGCAGGACTGGAGTTAGGGAGAACTGTTAGGGCTGAATATAAAGATCTGGAAGTCATTTACATAAAAAGTAATTAAACCCTGGCAGCTAGGTGGTGCAGTGAATAGAGCACTGGCCCTGGAGTCGGGAGGAGCTGAGTTCAAATGCAGCCACAGACACTTAACACAAAAACTAGCCATGTGACTTTGGGCAAGTCACTTAACCCCAATTGCCCCTCCAAAAAGCAGAAAAAAAAAGTAATTAAAGCCATAGGAAATTATAAAACAATGACCAAGAAAGAAAAAGAAAAGGACCATAGACAGAATGTGGGACACACCTGTACTTAAGGGGTCAAACGTATATATTTATCTACCAAGGGAAGCTAGGGAATATTCTGATCAGAGCAGTAAGTAGAATAATATTAGCTAATAATGATAGAACAATATTAGTTAACAATAATAAAATAATAATAATAAGAGCTAGTACTTACAGGGCGGCCAGGTAGCACAGTGAGTAAGAGCACCGGCCCCAGTGTCAGGATGACCTGGGATTGAATCTGGGCTCAGACACTTGTCACCCACCCAGAAACACCTGGCCGTGTAACCTTGAGCAAGTTACTTAACCCCAATTGCTTAAAAAAAAAAAAAGAGCTAGTACTTACATAGGGCCACTCACTGTGCTTTACAAATATATAATTATGCCCAAAAAGTTAGTAAAGAGAGCATATCCTTTGACCCAGTGATAGCACTCTGAAGCCTATATACCAAAAAAGATCAAAGGAAGAGGAAAAGGTCCTACATATATATATATATATATATATAGAGAGAGAGAGAGAGAGAGCAGCTCTTTTTTGTAATAGCAGAGAACTGGAAATTAAGCAGATATTCATCTATTGGAAGTTGGCTAAATAAATTATGGTATATGAATGTAATGGAATACTATAAGAAACAAGGAACCAGGGTATAAGGGAAGAAACCTGGAAAGATTTACATGAGGTACCTGACTAACACAGTCATCATCTATGATTAGTAAAGGACTGTGATGAAGCATGCTACCTATTTCTTGAGTGAAATGATAGACCTAAGGTACAGAATTAGATAAATTTGTCAGACAAGACCAAATGTAGGAATTTGTTTTGTTTGATTATATTTGTTACAAGAATTTTTGGAGGTGTGTTTTTTTTTCTTCCAGTGGGAAAAGGGGGGGATAGTAGGTAGTTCAGAAAAAAGAAAAGAAATAGGGTAATTGAAGCATTTCGTTAAAGTGCAGAAAATAGGACAAACTAGAATGATAGCTTCGAAAGGTACCCATTGAATTATGCATTTCAAAATGAAGGAAAACAGCATATAATAGAAATTTGTCATTTCCCTCTTTCTTCTATGTGTGTGTGTGTGTACTCATTTATTTGATGTTAATACCATTTTTAAAAAGAGAAGAGAGTTGTGTTGTAGATACATTGAGTGAAAGATGCTTGCATAACATCCATTTGGAAATGTCCAGTAGGCTACTAACTATCCTTAATACTTCCTTTTTCTTAATCCCATTTTACTTCCTGTCCTCGACCTACATGCATTTCTGTAACCTATCACTCGTGCCTAGGACACATTCTTTTTTTTTTCCTTTTTTTTTAAGCATTAATTAAAGGCCTATTGTGTGCCAGGCAATGTGCTGAAAACAAATATTAGCTCATTTAATCCTCATCATGGCCTTAGAAGGTAGGTGCTTATATTATATCCATTTTACAAGTAAGGAAACTGAGGTAGACTACATTAAGTATCTTGCCCAGGGGTCACAGCTAGTGAAAGTCTTCAGGTTAGATTTCAGCTCAAGTCTTTCTGACTCCAGGCCCAGCATTCTATCTGCTGTGTCCCCTAGCTGTCAATAAAATTCATTAAATGCCTGCTCTGTGCCAGCCACTATGCTAAGGGCTAGGTATACAAAAAGAGGCAATCCCTGAAGACAGTCCCTGCCTTCAAGTAACACACAATCTGATTCGAGAGATAACAAGCAAACAAATATGTACAAACAAGCTGTGTACAGGATACATAGGAAATAATCAACAGAGGGGAGAACTTCAGAAGAGCTTCCTGTAGAAGAGAGGATTTTAGTTGGGATTTACAGGAAGCCAGAGAGCCAGAAGACAGAAGTGAAGAGAGAAGGCCTTCCAGGCATGGGGGACAGCCAGAGAAAATGTCTAGAGCCAAGAGTTTGGGGTGTTTTATTCTTAGAACAGCCAGGAGTCCAGGGTCACGGAATGGAAAGGTATAGGTAGGGAAAAAGGTTTTAGAGAACTAGAAGGGGCTAGGTCACGAAGGGCTCTGAACACCAAGGAGAGCATTTTGTATTTCTTACTTAAGGCAGTAGGGAGCCACTGGAATTTATTGAGGACTGAGGTGGGATTTGGAGAGGGAATGAGGTGATATGATCAGACCTTCATTTTTGGAAAATAACTTTGGTGGCTGAATAGAAAATGAATTGAAGTGGGGAGAAACTTGAGTCAGGAAGGCCCATGAGCAGACTAATATAATAGTCCAGGTGTAGGGTGATGAGGGTTTACGCCAGAGTGGTGGTAATACTGGAGGATCCTGAGGGATTGGGAGGATGGTGCTTGTTCCATGTACAATAATAAGGAAGGTGGGAATGGGGGACAGTTGAGGGGGAAAGACAATGAGTTTTGTTTTGGACATATTGAGTTCAAGGTGTCTACTGGACATCTAGTTCAAAATGTCTGAAAGACAGAAGGAGATGTGAGATTGGAGGGCAGGATAGGTAGATATGAGAATTGTCAGCATAGAGATGATAATTAAATTCATGGGAACTGATGAGATCACTAAGTAGTTTAGAGGAAGAAGAGGAGAGAACCCACAGCAGAGGTCTGTGGGATACCTACTGTTAGAGGGCATGATCTGGATGAAGATTCAGCAGAGGAGACTGAGAAAGAGTGGTCAGGTAGGTAGGAAGAGAACCAGGAGAGAGTGGTGACCTAAAAACCTAGAGACAAGAAAGCAGTATCAAGGAGCAGAGATGGTGATCATCAGTCAAGAAGGCTGCAGAGAGGTGGAGATTGAGGATTGAGAAAAGGCCATTGGATTTGACAGTTAACATCTTTGGTAACTTTGGAGAGAGCAGTTTCAGTAGAGTGCTAGGGTCAGAAGTCAGATTAAGGAGTTAAGAAGAGAGCGAAAGAAGGGAAAATGGAGGCACTCATTGTAGATGACCTTTTCTTTTAGTTTAGCCACAAAGGGCAGAAGAAATATAAGATAACAGTTAGCCAGAATGGAAGGATCAAGTGAGGGCTTTATGAGGATCAGGAAGATAAGAGCATGTTTGGAGGCAGTAGGAAAAGAGCCAACAGTCAGGGAGAGATTGAAAATGAGTGTTAGGAAAAGAAAAAAGAAAATGAGTGTTAGAATGGGGAAAATGGGGGGGGGGGGCAGTTTGTTGGAGGAGGAAGGATGGAATGAGATTATTTGTTAAATTAGGAGGATTTGTTTTGGTAAGGAGTAAGGCCACTTCTTTGTGTGAGAAGATAAGAGTGAAGAAGGAGAGAATGCCAGAAGGCATATGTGTGATTGGAGATGCTGGGGCTTGGCAGAATACAGTCATTGAAATGATAAGGAGGCTAGGCACTCAAGAGGACAGGGTAGAGTTGGATTTACTCCCAAAGGGGTCAGGATGGGAGGAAGAGGAGGGAACGGCTGGGAATTGAAGGTCACGGTGCCAACAAAAAGTTGAGTTTTGTCAGGGAAGGCAGAGGGAGAGGTAAAAAGCCAATAGATTATAGTCAAGTAAGGAGCGTTCAGAATTCTTGAACATGGAAGTGGTAGTCATAGGTGATATCGAGATTAAAGGCAAGACCATTTTTGTGTGGGGCCAAGACTGGGTGGGTGAAGGAGTAGGTCATGGGAATTGAGTAGGCAGAGTGGTTAAGGTATTTTAACCACTAAAAATTAAGGTAATTTAACTACTCTGATATTTGAGGGAGGGTTAGTATGTATGTTGAAGTCCCCTAGCATGAGGTATAGGGTGTTGGAGAAGAGAGAATTGTGAGCCAGGAGGAGGAAAGGGGATTGACCTGGAGGTGTGTTGACAACAGCTACCAGCATTTTGAGTGTGTGGTAGAGATGAATAACTTCAAAGGAGAGGAGTTTACTGAGCGTAGGAAAAGAACCTGCCATGAGTTCCAGCTCCCTGCCTTGACAGATGTGCTGAGGGGAATGAGTGAAGGTGCAGCCAGGGAGGTGGAGTCATCAGTGGGGAGGGAAGTTTCACTACTAGCTGGCAGATAAGAGAGAGAAAGGGGGCAGCCAGGTGGCACAGCGAGTAAGAGCACCTACCCCTGAGTCAGGATGACCTGGGATTGTATCCGGGCTCAGACACTTAGCACCACACCCAGAAATAACTGGCCTTGTAACCTTGAGCAAGTTACTTAACCCCAATTGCTTTAGAAAAAAAAAAGAGTGAGAGAAAAAGATTCAGGATGAAAGGAAGTTTGTTGCCTATGGAACAGACCTTCCAGAGAGCACAGTGGAAGGTGTGGGTGACATTTGTTTGAGCTTTGGAGTGGGAGGGTGGGAAAAGGGAATCAGTCTCTGGGAGCTGGAGCATGGAATATGGACGATGACCTGGAGGGATTCAGGATCACTAGGATGTATGGGATGTCACCATGTGCGAGAATATTCGTTATCACTGAGTAGAAGACTCCACTCCTCTTCCCAAGGGATGCTGGAGATCAGTCTGGAACCAAGGACAGCATGGGGTGGGAGGCCCTGGCTCAGTACTTCTCTTCCCTCTGACAGTGGCACAGCAAGAGAAGGAAGTCCCACTCCCCCCACCCTGAGACTTTCCTCTTTTTAAAAAAAATTTTGTAAGTAGTATTTTATTTTTTTGAATTACATGTAAAGATAGTTTTCTGCATTTATTTTTTATAAGATTTTGAACTCCAAATTTTTCTCTTTCCTCCTTCCTTCCCATTCATCCTCCCCAAGAGAGCAAACAATCTGATATTAGTTGTACTTCTGCAGTCATGTTAAACGGCAGTTTGATATAGGTTCCACATCAGTCATTTTGTGAAAGAAGAATCAGAACAAAAGGGGAAAACCACGAGATAGAAAAAACCAAGAAAGTGAAAATAGGGTGCTTCGATCTGCATTGACTCCCTCGTTCTTTCTCTAGATGTGGATAGGATTTTCCATTCCATTGAGTCTTTGGAATTGTCTCGGATCATTTCATTGCTGAGAAGGGCTAAGTAGATCTTGGGTGATCATTATACAGTGTTGCTGTTACCATGTACAGTGTTCTCATGGTTCTGCTCACTTCACTCAGCATCAGTTCTTGTAGAGACTTTTCCTCTTTATCCTTCAGGGACAGACGGAGCAAGAGATGGAAGAGCTGTGGTCAAAGGGAAGGTTGCTCTGCTTTGTATGGAGAGAGTAGGCTTGTGATTAGAGGAAGGTCTCCTTCTTCTTCTACCTGGAGACAGGAAACCAGGTGGGCTTGGCAGGAGAGAAGTTGCTTTGGGACAGATGGGAAGTGTCCTGCTGCCAAGCCTCATCTCAGGACACACATAGCAAGAAAGGGAGGCATGCAGTCTCCATCCCTCATCACCTGAGCCTGAAGTGGTCACCTCTGCTTATTGAAATCCTTTTCTTCCTTCAGGTTCTGGTTCAGGCACCACCTGTTCCACCTCAGTCACAAATGACCTTTTCCTTTATTGGTAGCACTTAATTTATTACTTTTCCAATACTTGTTGCGACTGATTTTCAGTTTGGTGGGGAAGGCAAGGAGTTCAGATTAGCAGTTACATCAATGTAGGGAACTCCCTCTACTGATGTAGATAGCAACATCTTTAATGCATAGTCTTCAGCAGTTGTATAGGGTTCTGGAAAGTTAAGTGACTGGCCCATGATCACATAGCCAGTTTGTGTCAGAGTCAGGATTTGGAACTCATCTTCCTGGCCAGCCTTTTATCCACTACACCAGGCTGCTTTTCCATTTTGTAGTGTGATGTTTCATGTTGATTCAGTAGCTCCCAAGTAGATTGTTAGGTCTGTGAAGACAGGGACTCCTCTTTAGCCCCTACCACTTAACATAGGGCTTTGCTCACTACATGCTTATTAAATTTTAAAATGTCCTTATGTTTGTATCTACCAAATCCTTTCAAAGTAAGCACAGTGCCTTGAACAGTTTCATTTTACAGAAAAAGAAGTGTTTTAAAATCCTTAAACTATGTAAATACATAAAGTATCCAAGTCATGTGGATTAAAACCCTCAGGTACTTCCAACTGTCTCAAAAATGAATTTCAGTAACAGTTTCCTTTTGTCTTAGTCTCATTAAATCTATCTGAGTAGGACTGAGTAATCCAGCCCGTGTTAGGTCACTGAATTCTCTTCTTTGAGAAAGTTTATTGGAGGGTAGTTTCTGCTGTTTGCTTTGTATCTTCTGCTCTCATCCTCCCCTTCCCTCCCTCCCTCCCACCCACCCACACACTACCTAGTGTTGTTATCAACACGTGTGTCTGGTAAATACTGAGTTGTTGAGGTCACAATTTTTGTTTAGTTTTTTTCTGTTCTGGGGTAATATGACTGACTCTTCTTTCTTATAAACGTGGATGTTTAACTTGTGTACACAGTGGATGCAGGTTGAATTCTATTAGGAATGGGTACTTTGGGATAAATGCCTTTCAAAGATGAAGATGCTCCTTTGTAAACTGAAATACTGTGTTATCTCTAGGGAGTGGCTCTATTTACTGTGCCATGAAATGCTGAATCCATATTATGGACTCTTCCAGTATTCCACAGATAATATTTACATGCTGCAAATAAATCCAGACTCTTCAATCAACCCTGTAAGTATTCAGAAACATAATGCCGATCGGTTTAACTGGCAGAATTTTTTAAAGCTGACTCTTAACATCCAATTAAATTTTGAATCTAGTCAATAAATAACTTGCTTATGTTCAGTAAAAACATTGAAAGTTTAAGTGAGGACTAGTTTGAGCTCAGAGATTTGGATAATTTTGTACTCCTGAGTTTTTAGTAAACAGAATCTGCAGGTGATTTGTTTTTGTATAGAACAGTAAATAAACTGAATTATTCCACGTGACTTTCTTTATAGTTATTTGAGAGAGTTCTGGCTAAGAGATGCTATATTCATCAAAGAAGTTCTATTTCCTAGGTTCATAAGTGCTGGACTTTGTTTTTCCAAGCAAAAAAGTTATATATCCATGTTTCTGTACTTATTGCTGATAAGAACTAGTGATCTCTGGATATTGTGGGTGGTTAATGTAGAGCAATACTTACCTATCACTTTTAAGTCAAGGTTTTACTTGAGCTTTACAACTTTCAACTGACAAGACTCAGAGTGATCCAAATCTAAACCAAAAATTGGTTTCTCTAGTTAAAAAGAATAAAAGGAATTTGTTAAAGTTTTGGGTCATTTAAGGTTATTTTTTTCACCGTCTTATTCTTATTGACAGATAAGGACTTACTAAATAAGGTTTGGGGACTTAACACATTAAGAGAATCGGGAAAAGAGTAATTGTGTCAGGGAGAATCTTTCCAAAATATAATTTTAAAATATATGCTTTATTATTTTTTATAGCTTTTCTTATATTTGCACATAAAAGAACAAATGAAACTAGGAAAAGAAAAATGAGACTTTTTTTTTTTATTATGGGTTGCCCTGCCTTCTTCCTGGCATGGAGACAGCAGACCACGAGATGGCAGCAGCTAGCTAGTCATTCTTCTGATCAGTTCTTGCTCTTTGGTGTCCCCTGCAGGATCATTTGTCTTATTTCCACTTTGTTGGGCGGATAATGGGTCTGGCTGTGTTCCATGGACACTACATCAATGGAGGTTTCACAGTTCCTTTCTACAAACAGCTACTGGGGAAGCCCATTCAGCTATCAGATTTGGAATCAGTTGACCCAGAGCTACACAAGAGCTTAGTTTGGATTTTGTAAGTACTGTGTATTTGCAGATGGCTTAAGTCTAAGACTCTTCCTGAGGGAAACAGGTAGCGATTCTATTGATTTCTTTTATCTCTGAGATGGCATGTGAGAAAAAGGAGAAACAGGAGTAAGTATGTGTGGAGGAGAATAAAAAGGAGAGATATAATAGATTACATTTATAAAAGAAAAAACATTTAGCTTTAAACATTTGACAGTTAAAAATATTTGCTGGTATTTAATCAGATTTTTCTAGTTTATAGTCCAGTTTCTTCTCCTTTTTGTTGATTTGTTGAGTTTAAACCACAATGACTAACAAACCCTAACCTTAGGTTTGCAGCGCCATGGTACATAATCCAGTTACCAAAGTGATATGGTATAAAGAGTAGTGGGCTCAGAATCAGTGATTGTAAGTTTGAATCCCAGCTCCAGCCCTTACCAGCCACTGGTCTTTGAGCTCTGTTGACTTGACTTCTCTGCGGTCCAGCTTCCTCAGCTATAAAATGTGAATGGTAACACTTGCACCAGCTACTTCGTCGTGTTGTTATGAGGAAAGCACTGTGTAAAATCCTAAAGCAGAGTATAAATGTGAACAATTGTTATTTCAGTAAGACCCATGAAATTTTCAAAGCAAAATTCATTTTTATTTTCTACTTTACTCAGACATGTTCTCCCATGCTTCAGGTGCTACCCACAAAATGCTGAGAGCTACACATTTTGAAGAATAAGTATGTTTTATAGTATTGGAGAGGCCCTAGCTTCAGTGCTAGCGATTGCCTGTTTGCATAGTTGAGATTAGGAGCAAATGAGTTGGACGGGAATCACTAACTCATTAATAAGGGCACGTCTCATTTCGTAGTTTTCCATTTGGACTGGAGTTGTAGTTAAGTAGTATAAGGAAATAGGAAGGAAAGCATCTTCTGAAGTGTTCCATCCTCTGCAGTTTATACTGTAGCATGCTATACCAGATACAGTAAATAGAAAAATCAAGTTCTAACGGTACAGTCAAAGACTTTTCATTTTCATTTGTCAATTCTGAATGTTGCTTAAAAGTCTATTTCTTTGACTGGGAAGCAGCATTAAGATACTTGCTTTCACAGTGTAGCATTGCATTCCCTCTTGACTCCGTTTCCACACTGCCTCCTCAGCACCTAAGCACTTAGGTTATACTAGAATCACATAGATTTTCAGAGCCAGAATTGAGATTGTAGATGATCTACCTAACTTTTTATAGATGACAGTTAAAGCCCAATGAGATTATAACCCACTCAGGGTCACATAGCTGGCTAATACTGGATCCGTGACTAGAACTCAGACTTCCTGATCCCCGTGTCTATTGTTCTTTCCACAATACCCCACTACCTCCCAGTCAGGATAAACTCCATGAAAGACAAGTACCAATTTTTTCCTGTTCTGACACTTCATAGTGCTCTGCACACATGCTCAGTAAAGGAGGTTGTTTTCTCCTCTTCCTTCTGATTCTGCCATTTACAATTGTGTTTTATAGTCGTAAAGGTCTAATTAACATGTATTTTTAACTTTGACAGAGAGAATGACATCACTCCTGTGTTGGATCACACTTTCTGTGTTGAACATAATGCTTTTGGGCGGATTCTTCAACATGAGCTCAAACCAAATGGTAGAAATGTTCCTGTTACAGAGGAGAACAAGAAAGAATATGTCCGGTAATACCCACAGGATCATCAGTAGCAGCAACAAATATATGTTGGGCACCTAAAGGGTGCATGGAAATGTACAATTCCCTGTTTACAAAGTTTAGATTAGACTTGGTCCCTGCCCTCAGGGAGCTCACGATGTCATGGAACAAGTCAAGACTCTAGTCTGACCACCCCTTATACTCATATTTTCATAGAGCCATGTTTACTGGAAGAAACCTCAAGAGGTTCTGAGATCCAGCGCCCTGTGGTTGCTGACTGTGATAGCCCTGCCTAGCAAGGCTCTACAGTGAACAAACATCTCTGCCCTAGGGACAGGGAAGAAGTGATGTCCCTTTCCTAAACTGGGAGCAAGCTTTTATAAGTGACTGTTTAGTTGTTAGTGCACAGGTGGGGATGATGGGACAGATTTCTGTGTCTTGGCTAGAAGGCCGACTTCCCAAGGAGTAACCTCACTCACCACAACCACACTAAAGTTTCCATAGTCAGGGTGACCCCCTCAGTCACAGGCAGGTTACTAGAGAATATGACACAAGGCAAAGAACCACACGCTCTGCTGGACCCTAATCTCTATTGCAGCCTGTTTTTCTACCTCTTACTCAAGGTAAATCATTATATAAACACTGACAATTTTGGAGGGATTTAGAGACATTTTTTTAAAGGTCATTTCTCTTTCCTTAAGCTATAGAATGGGTGCATATTTTTCTCTTGGTTCTAAGTTATATTTTTATATAAATACATTTGGAAGTGTCAGGGCATAGTTGAAGCAGTCGTGGTCAAGACCAGATTATTTCTAGTAGCCCAGTTCTGCCTAATTGGAAATATATAGGTGTGGGTTGGCATACTTGAAATTTGACAGTTCAGCTAGTTATTACTAAACTTTGGGGAGGGGGGGATGGTTGGGAGAGACTTACAGTGTGTCTACCTGCAATGCTTGCTTTTATCAGTTCTGACATCACATGTCAAGATTTCTTTAACTATCAATGGAGAAAAAAATCATTCCTTCCTGTACTGTTTTATACTGCTTCTAACTTCGGACTTTTTTTGTTTCAGGTTATATGTAAATTGGAGGTTTATGAGAGGAATTGAGGCTCAGTTCCTGGCACTTCAAAAAGGATTTAATGAGCTCATCCCCCAACACTTACTAAAGCCTTTTGACCAGAAGGAGCTTGAGGTGTGCACATTATCTTTAGTCGGAATGAAGGGCCGAGTCACGGCATTAAAGAACCTGAGGAACTGGGTTGGGGGCTCGTTATCTTTGTGACTGGATCACATCAGCATATTATAACCCATACTGCTTTGGGGCCTCCTTTTGAAACTGGTGACAGTGATGTCATACACCCCTGCTGCAGGAGCCCAGAGGGTGAAGGTGGTGAGTTCTGTGCAGGAGAGTCAAGAAAGTATCTTTTCCCTAACCAGACTCTTTCACTGCACTTTAAGCTATGTAGTGTGGACGTGGAGAAGCGGCCAGGGTCCTCCTTATGTCAGTAATATTTGGGTGATGTTCGTAAGTTACCCTTTAGCTTTTTCTGCTTCAGGGAAGGATAATTTGGCATCTCAGGCACAGTTGTGGTGAAATAATACAGGAACAAACTTCCTAAATGTGCTGAGGAAAAAGGTTTGATTTCCTTGAACTCCTCCTCATTCTTCCAACAGCTTCTCCTTCCAGTGTCCCAACTACCACATATCATGTAGGCTCACTTGCTGCTTCACTGTAACTGCTACATAATCACACTTTTATGTGTTATTTCCTACTGAGTCCTCACATCCCAAAGCAGTGGAAAAAAGCACATGGATGTTACTTCTTGATGAAAATGTCTGGTATCTAATGGATGTAGACCATGGACAGAGACCAGCTATAGAAAAGAGAGAGACTTAAAGGCAGCAGTTAGCAGAGGGAGTTCTCCTCGATCCCCTGCAAAAAATGGCCAGTAGACACTCTTAAGCACAGCTTGCTATCTGGCATTGTCCACGTTCCTCTGACAACTTGTAGTGTTTGGAATGGTAATGTTTGTTTATTGTTCCACTTGTCTCCTCTAAGAGAACTCAGACCCCAGAAGCTCCAACTCCCATCTAATGCCCTCTTCAGAGAAACATTCTGGATTAAACACACTGGATTAAAATACAAAATATATACAAACATGTCTATCTTTGGTTCTTTATGGGGAATGGTCTAGGATTCACAAGCCTTTGCTCATTATTAGCAATGGGATACTTGTCAACTCATGTGTGATACTATGAATTTTGCTGGTTTATAGTAATATTAATTTCCATAGAGATAGCTTTAAGGTTTGCAAGTCAGTAACTTGTTCCCTTTCTCCATTTATGATACAATATCCATGTCTTCTCCATTTTCCCTTTCTCTTACCACCATGCTTCCTTGAAGTCCATCAGTGTTTTTCTTTTCACTCCTTATCCTCTGTCATGCTGAGCTCCTCCTCTTCTCCTTTGGCACTTGGACCATTTCCACCTTGATGCTCCATAAACATCTCAAACTCACTCTGTTCCTTCCCCTTTGTCTAGGGTCTTTGTTATCTTTACAGCCATCTCAGATCACCTGCTGAGAGGGCAGCTGTGCTCACCTTTATACCATACTGAGCCCAGAGTATATTTCCATTTTACCAAAATTAACCTTTAGAAAACAGATGGATGATGGTGATGGGTGGTAGATACAGTATTTATTCATAGCATATTTGCTACTTAAATAAGTTCATTTCATATTTATTTGAATATGACTATTTGCTTTCAGTTCCACATTCTTAAATTTTTTTTCTTTTATAAACTTGACTAACTTCAACAAACATGAATATTTCCATATGCTTCTTAGGATAGGAAGGGAATTGTACATGAAACAATGAATATTAAATAGCATTTTAAAGTATGTAGTGAATGTAACACAGTAGTACTAGTAAGGCCCTGTTTGTGTCCCCTTTTGAAATCCTTTTTCCTCTATTTTAAAAATGTCTGTCCTTCTTTCCTTCTTTCTTTGTCACAAGCAGTATATTCATTCTCTCTCTCTCTCTCTCTCTCTCTCTTCCCCCCCTCCTTTTCTCCCCTCCATTTCCCTCTCTCTCCCACCCTCTCACCAGAGTTCAGTTCTAGCCTCAGACACTGACTAGCTCTGTGACCCTGGGCAAGTCATTTCACCCTATTTGCCTCAGTTTCCTCATCTGTAAAATGAGCTAGCAAAAGAAATGGCAAAACAATCTAGTATCTTTGCCAAGAAAACTCCAATGGGGTCATAAAGAGTCAGACATTACTGAAAACAACTAACTGATAACATGGTCAGGCAAAATAAATTCTTCTGTTGCTTATGCCTGAAAATGTTTGGAGTCACAACTGATCATTGTAATTCTACATTTACTAAGTCTTTATGTTGTGCAGAGCCCTAGGGTTGATACACAGTATAGTTCAGACTTAGTTGCTGCCTCATGGAGCTTATAGTCCCTATACAGATAATTGTAAGACATGAGAAAGGCACAGGACAAAATGATGTGCTGTGGGGTGTGGAGAGGAGCTAGCAGCAGTGAGGGTCAGGGAATGCTTCATGGAGGAACTGGCATTGGGAGCAAAATTGTTAGCTGAAGTATTTCATCTGGGGGTACAGTTCATTCTTTGGGTGTCTCTTAGCCACAACACATCATTTTACATTTGCTGTTTGAAGTAATTCTCTTTTAACACCTTCACAGCTCATAATAGGAGGCCTGGATAAAATAGACCTGAATGATTGGAAGTCAAATACCCGTCTCAAGCACTGCATGGCAGATAGCAATATTGTAAAATGGTTCTGGCAAGCAGTAGAAACGTTTGACGAAGAAAGGAGAGCCAGGTTGTTGCAGTTCGTGACTGGTTCAACGCGGGTTCCTCTCCAGGGCTTCAAGGCTTTGCAAGGTGACTGATGGGTGGGCTGGGGTCAAATGAGTCATTTAGCAGTTTAGTCAGTGACATGAAGGGCTGAGATCTCTATTTGTTTTATGAACTGTCTTTTTTTCAACTTAATATATGTTTTTTGCTATTAATAAATGTCTAGTACTCCTGAATGTTCTAAACCAAGGGTGGGGAGCCTGCAGGCTTGAGGCCACATGTGGCCCTCATCCAAACTTCACAGAGCAAATCCCCTTAATAAAAGAATTTGTTCTGTAAAACTTGGACTTAGTCAAAAGACCACAGCCGAGGACCTAGAGGGCCTCGTGTGGCCGCGAGGCTGCGTGTTCTTCACCCCTGTATCTAGACTATCTGGCAAATGCCCAGTATGTGCCAGGCACTGTGCTGTCAGATCTGAATTGTGACCAAATGGAGGAATGTTCCCATTAAATAAAGAAGCGAGATTGTTCCTGGTGATAGAACTACAAAGCCATGTAGCCGGTGAAAGTTCCAGAGGTCTCCAGACTATCTTCTTGGTTTCCAGATAGATTCTTACAATGTCAGAGGCAGAAGGGACCTTGGAGATCATTTAGTCCAGCATTTTTGCACACGAGGCGGCTAAGATGTTAGAACTCAAGGTTGTTTAATAGCAACAAGAACTTGTGTCTGCTGCCTCATAGTGTAGTGTCTTATTCATTGTACTGCTTGGCACATGGTTATATTGTTTTCAGAGATCTTGAAGGAGGAAGATCCACAGCTGTATTTTTTTTATCAAATTGTTCAATAATTTATTGTTAGAGGGATCAAAACCCTTTCTTATTGTCTTAATGGACTTGTTCTTTCAGCTTATGAGCTTTAAGGTCAATGATATATCTTCGTGTATGATTGAGTTAAAAAGGTTTCAAAATTTTAAGAAAGGTACTTTTGAGATAACGTTTTTTAATGCTTTAAGGTACAGGTGGAAGTGTCAATAGTAGTAAGGTATATTAAAAGGAG
>NW_027185764.1:8460663-8491702 GCF_028583685.1 Petaurus breviceps papuanus
CACCTACACACTAGTATAGCACAGAGTCTCATCTTACGTGGCTGATAGAACCTATTCAAAGAGCAAATCATTCATCTTAGCTAAGCTCAGGCATTGACATAGGATACCTGACTTGTTGTACCACAGCTTCTTTATAGAGGACTCTCAAATCTCTATATCCCACTTTATTTCTTTCCTGAACTCCAGTCCTGTATTTCCAACTGTCTGGTAGACATCTCTTCCTGAATGTCCCATAAGCATTTCACATAACCAAAATGGAATTTTCCCTAAAACTTCCCTGTTTTTATTGGTGACCCTACGATGATCCTTCCAGTCTACCTGTGCTTTCAATCAGAGAGTCATCTTGACCCTTCTCTCTTCCTCGGTTCCCATATCTAGACAGTGGTGTATACATATATATATATATATATACATATATATATATATACACACACACCACTAGCATATATATATATATATATGCTAGGAGCCAGAGAAAGACAAGACCAACTTTCTTGATTCGTTTGCAGTTGATTGTGGCAAAGAAGATAGACAGCCTCAGTTATCTTGTGTATTCATCCCTTTTTCTAAAGAGAAATTCTTTTCCCTTGGTAACAGTTCTGTTATGCCAGTCTCACATATTAACAAGCCAGGCCATGTTTAAATCTGCCGAAATTGGAGGGAGAACTTGTCAAGAAATCAAAACTACTTGAGCTAAGTATAATGTAATTCAGTGGAAAGAACTTAACTTCTTTGAACAAAGCCAGCACCTTTAGAATTGAACAGGAAAGTTTTTAAGAGACCTGACAAAGCCTTCAGTGCATCAGTGGCCTCCAGATGACCGACAAAATGGTCCCCCAGGAACGCTGGAACACGTGCTGACCAGTAGAAAGAGAAAAAGAAATACATCAAGCATTCTCCTCTTTCAAAGAACAGTAATGGGTTGTAGCATTTACCAAGGATGGGCAAAAATAATTCTTTGAGAGGAAAACAGAATTTTTTGATTACACCATTGGCCATTTCTGAATGCTTTGATCAGTATGCCTGTAATTGTAGTCCCATGTCCCCTGCTATGGAGTTCCCAAAAGGCACTGACAGTTTGGCACAGAGTAGAAGGAGCACCAGACTGGGAATCAGTAGGCCTAGTTGTAGTCTCTCTAGCTGTATGACATTGGGTAGGGGATTTACCCTCTCTAGGACTTAGATTTCTCCTGTGTAAAATGAAAGTGATGCACTAAATGATCAGTAAGGTTGCTTCCATCCCTAAAATTCATTGGATCTGTGGTTCAAAGCCCATCCTTATATCAGGAGCTTCAGTATTCATGAAAAATCTATGGCATCTGATCCACACTGAGCACTGCAATCATAAGAGCTGGCTGGGAAGGGGGGAATAGTCAGGGCTCAACTTGGTTGTTTTCTTGTCCTTTTGTTGCTCAGTTTTATTTTTTTAGAAAGGGGATGGGGGAGAATGATTTTTGAAGGAAATCATAACTTTGATATTCACTGAGATTTTGGTCTTTGGGAGTACTTCAAGTTTCAGTATCTTTGAATAGGTACTCAATTGGCTTACCCCTCACATAATAACTTTCTAAAATTTCTATCACTTGGTAACTGTCCCTAATGTTTGATCCAAGTCTAAACCGACCTGATAACCATGCTGATGTATGAACTTTATGTCAAGCTGTTTGAGGGAGCACACACACATACACACACAGATTTGTCTGTGTGCTCTCTGACCTTCGAGCCTCAAAGGCCAAGGCCTTTAACAACCATGGGGTTGAGAAATACCATAAATCTGTCTCTGAAGTGCATTAACTAGAATGTCGGTTTGTAAGGTTCTACAGGCGCTGCAGGACCCAGGCTATTTACCATCCACTTGATAGATGCAAATACAGACAACCTTCCTAAGGCCCACACCTGGTAAGAGCAAAGATGTGCATGTAAGGAAAACTGATTTGTAGAGTCTTAAGTATGTTCTGGAAATAAGTAAGCATTCACTCTAAAGAATAATAGAGTGAAAATACCATTCCCTTTTCTGTAGTACTTGGTGTTTTATTGACATGTCGCTTATTTTCATAGCCAACTACGTCTTCTTTGAAAATGGGAATTTCGGGGCGGCTAGGTGGCTCAGTGAATAGAGCACTGGCCCTGGAGTCAGGAGGACCTGAGTTCAAATCTGGCCTCAGACACTTAACACAAAAACTACTGTGTGACCTTGGGCAAGTCACTTAACCCCAACTGCCCTCCAAAAAAGCAATAAAAGAAGAAAGGAAGGAAGGGGGAATTTAAACTGAAGATGATATATTTTATGTGTACATCAGAATTGGAAGATAAGTCCAATAATGGCATAATGTCCACTATACAAAGATTTTTCAAAAATTAAGCTATAATAGTTTTTTTTTTCCTTTTTGGAGTGGGGAAGGTAGGGCAGTTGGAGTTAAGTGACACACGGCTAGTTTTTTTTGTGTTAATTTTCTGAGACTGGATTTGGAACTCAGGTCCTCCTGACTCCAGGACCAGTGCTCTATTCACTGCACGACCTAGTTTCCCCTATACAGTATTTATTTATAAGACACTGACTTTATTACAAGGCAAGTAATTATTAAAAATATCTAAGCAATACCTGTTTGCAGTTTTCCTACTTTCCTTACAGATTCAGTTGTTTGTCTCAGAATGAATATGAACCTGAGTTTCACTTGACTTAGCATCCTTAGTGCTCTCTCTTCCCACACCTTTGGCCACCATTTTGATAGGTTTTGTTGATTAAAAAAAAAAAACTATCCATAAACCTTATGTTGGGAATGATTTTCTGCAGTGGGAGCATTGTTTTTATATAGAAATTAGATGACATCAAAAACTTTGTTGAAAGACTCTCCTTTATAGGCGAGCAACTATCTTAGCCAAATTTGCTATGATGCCTCTTACACTGAGCAAAATACTGTGTTACCAGCAACATTAGGATATTCTTCAGGTTTCAATACATTATATAAATTTCCTTTTGGAAACAACCATCATAATAGGTTTTATTTCGTATTTTAGTTCCTGTTATAATTGAGACCCATCGTGCCATTTAGCTTAAATTTTTCTTAACCGGAACTTGTTTATATTTCTCTCGACAGTTAAATAAAATATGTGTCATCTAGGTCACAGTTCTCCATATCTTAGTAAGTCTTTTCTTTTAAAGTGAAAATGGGAGCAAAAGTCCACATGGACCATCCAGTCAGTCGTTTAATCTTCTCGCTCAAAGATTGGTGTTGGGTATTTTTTCTCCCCTCACACAATTTAATTTTTACTTTGGCAATAATTTCTCCTCCTTTGTCTTTATGAACCGTTCCCAGGTTTCTGGAGAGGTAGAGTTATGTGGCAGATTAATGATGACTTTTTTTGCCAGTAAAATAAGATAAGAGCATGAACAGTTTTCTAAGTTTTGTTGTTTGTTTTTTTGTTTTTTAAAACTACTACAAACTCCCAAGGTTGGGAGGTTTGTCATAACAGGGTAACTGATTATAGTTCAATTGTATTCCATTTTGAAAACCTTAAATATTTTTATATTATCTTATTATCTTTTTTTTTTTTTTTGCTGCTCTGTGTTAGAAAATCCTCACACTTGGCAACTACCTGCCTTATTTGGGAGTTAAGGAACACACCTTGACTTCTTTCACGTCCTCCTGGAGAGACATGATTATTTCTCCTTCTTTCATTCTCACAGCTAGTTGGGTGGTGAGAAGGGGCCTCTCTGCTCTTTTAAACATATCCTCAAAATGTAGCATCTACCTGTGTTAATCCATTGTCCTTCTGTCTGGTTGGCCTAGCTTTAATCGGATTGACATTCCGCCTTATGAGTCTTATGAGAAGCTTTACGAGAAGCTGCTGACAGCTGTGGAAGAGACATGTGGGTTTGCAGTGGAGTGAAGAGGAGACCAAAGGAAATGGATATGAGCTCATGGACCCCTGATGAAAAGCTTAGAAGCTTTCTGTGGGCCTCCTGCTAGGCTGGCTGAGGCATTGGAACACTAGACAGCCCTGGGGAAAGGGTTGTCTTCCCTCCTTTTTTGGGGGGGAGGGACTTTTGTCGGTGGCTCCTACCCATATTTTCCTCCTTTATTACTATACCCTCTCCCCCCCTTCCATCACCCATCCAATAAAATACAGCCAAGTTCAACATTTGGCTTTGGTTACACAGGATATTCTGCTAGACATGTAACACATATTGTGATAGGGTCAGTGACCTGTGGTCTTTTATAGGAGCATCAACCTACAGTTAGGTAACGGAGCTTGGTTTAACTGAGGACTTGCAGCTGGTAGACGTAATCAGCTGTTCTGTCTCAAAGCCCCCTTGAGGTCCCCTTTGAGTTCAGTAGCTGCAGGATATCTTACCGGAGCTGAAATTCCAAATTGCACACCGTAGCAGGCCGTTATGAAGGGATAACTAATTAATTTCTAACAGAAAATAAAACTGCATAGTGTATGCCTATTGAATGGCAGAAACAGCTCAACTCTGCCACAGCCAGAAGCTCTAGGTATGAAGGGTGGTTTATCTTGGGAAGTACGAAGGAATCCAGGCAGCTTTTTTCTGAAGGCTCGGAGGAGTTCTTTTGGGGGGGTACTTATTAAAACTTTTTTGCACATGGGAACAATTTTCTTTCTTCTGAAGAGGGCCTTGTCCCTTCTGTCTGTCCAGTTTCAAATGTTTTTCCAGAAAAAACACCACCTAGTGGAGCCTGTATGAGGAACAGACCATGTATCCAACCTAACCAGTTAATCCCCAACCTGTGATTTCCATGCCACCATTTTACCTGATAGAGCAACCATTGTATGACTTGAAATTGTAAGGGTTTTTTTGAGAAAATTGCTAAAAGCTAAACTGTGGGACAAATTTCTGTTCTTAAAAGTCATTGGCCTTTTGAAAGGCAGCTTGGAAGGGAGTGGGAAAAGGAGATAACCACAGTGACTAAGTCTATCAAATTTGATATAAAAATTATAGCCAAGATTTAAAGCTGTCATCAGCAGAGGTGAGGTGATTTCACAGTGCTACATCTGTCTATGCCCCCAGTGTCTTAACCTAACATTAAAGGTTGGTATTCAGTTCACTTGCCAATAAGTGCAAGTTCAGGCTGTAAGTCACGAACAGTTTTTCCAATTTGCACAAAAGATCAGACAGTATTTTAACAAAAATGGCATGATTTCAGAAAGCTAAAATTTCAGTTAAAAACAACAGATTTGATTGCATAGGGTATTTTTATTTTATTTTATTTTTGGCAAGTCCAGGGTAATTCATTAGCAAGACATTTAACAGCTGTTCAGTAAATGGGTTAAAGCCTTGTGATTCAGCTCTAGGTCTGAGATGAAATGGAAAACACCTTCTGGATTATTCCACTTTGTCCTTTTTTTCTTCAAAAATAAAAAGGCACTGGCATTGCCAATAACTTTAAACTGCGACAGAACAGTTCATAAACTGTGATAAGCAGCTACCTACTCTTTCAAATCCCGATATATTTTTTCTGTTGTCTTTCTCTGTGAGCATATTGTGAGTTAATGTAGGGAGTGAAAGGAGCTCAGTGGTATGGAAGCATACCCACTTTTGCTAATCTGGTTTACACAATTTGGCGAGGATTTCTGCAGCAGAATTTGGACAGTCACTCCCTTCAAACAGGTTCTGGGACCTTAGCAGCACTTTTGGACCATTGAGATTCTTGAGAAGCAGAAAGGATATTGCTTCAAACTTCTGTGATAGGAAGGTTTGATAAGGTGTTCCAAATGTCTGGCCTTTGGAATTCTCTTAGGTACCTGAATTCTAAAAGTCTTGGTTTATGGTCCCATTAAGCATGACTTCTTCTGGTTGCCTCCTGGGAGTTCTGCCCAAATAATCACATGAAAGTTTTTGCTACTATTCTCCTCTTTTAAGAACTGGAGAAGAAAAGACTTTGTCAAGGCATTTATGGCAGCCTCAAAAATTACATAGGATACACCTTTCATTATTTCCCAACCATTATCTAGAATCTGTATCAGTCCAAAAACTAAAGGCAGATGTTTTGAAAGGCTTTTAAACATGTTGTTTGATTTGATAGCCTTTAAAACTACCTCCTCTATGTCAGCAACAATGAGGAAAGAGAACCACCCTTCTGAAATTCTGTAACCAGTCTAATGTTTATTAAAGAATGTCCAGCAAGGCCTGAGTGGTCAGCATCTGGTATCCTTTGTGTGTACGAGGCTGATCAGAAAGCTTCCTAAATACATGGAGAAGGGTGTTCTCTCTTTCTTTTGTTTCTGCATCAGATTATTGACTATACAGTCAGATTTGCCAGCCCCTGCCTTGGGAGACTTGTGTCCAAGGTTGTTGGAGTGTCACTGTTCTCACGTTGCCTGAGAGGAGCAGAATTTTTCAAAGCTCCAACTGTATCCTTCCAAACAGTCCCATCATCACAAACAACATTGCACTCCAAGAACTTTGAACATATAAAATGGCTCAGTCCTTGCTGAACCTTCCCAAAGAAGAAAACATGGCAAGTAAACTGTAAGCTCTCCTTATGTCTTTCCCATGGATCCAGTTAGTAGAGGGAGGGGCACTTGTGAAATCATCTTGAAGCATGATCTCATTCGCCTTTCTCCTCTGTGATGCAGGACAAACTCCCCCCACTCCCTCACCTTAATGCCCTCTTACTCCAGGGGTACAACTTTCCAGGCTTGCCTTCACAAACTGTCATCAGCCTACACTATACACTCAGGGATGTAGGGAAACCACCATTCTGCTGGTGTTTGAAACAGGGAAGAGAAGAGGAGGCGGACTCTTCATGTTTGGGTTGAAAGTGAACCAAGACCTGTTGATTTCTGAAAAGCAGAAATGATCGATTCTGATGGTGAAAGTGTAAGCTTGCTTATATAGCAGGATGGTCTGAATGCAGGTTGAGGTGGTCATGAAATCCATGAGATTTCAAGTAAAGTCCTTTCTGTAGGGAAACCACCATCACCCTCACCTTCTGGAGCCAGTGCCCGAGTCCCTGCCGCTCCACACGGCCTCCCAGAGACACAGTACACTCTTTTTAATTTGTTTATTTTTGTTCCTCAACCACTTTATAATGTATTTTTTTAATTTATTTTGTAATGTCTTGTTTTTAAGTATTGCTGCTATCCTTGTTACTCTTCCCACTGTTTGTATTGCTGATTTATTTTGTGAAAGTTGTACACTAATGTTTCGTTTTATGTCTAAATCAAAAGTATTTAAAGAAATACTAGTTCTATTTAATGTGGTTATGGAACCAGCTGGAAATAAACAGTGATTGTATAGTAGGCTGGACCCAGGAGGTCATGTTCATTTTTGTTACATATGCAATAAACTCACAACTTTACATTTTTTGGCATCTGGTTTTTTTTTGGCATATAAATTAAAAACCTATTTCTTTAAACACTAGCAGGGAAGGAAGCCAGTAAGTACCAAAGAGTGAAGAAAAATCACGGGACTGGGTGGCAAGAGAGCTTCATTCTGGGCCCAGCTCTGTCTCTAACTAGTTTTGCAACTTGGGGTAAGTCACTTGATTTAACTGGACCTCAGTTTCCTATCAGTGAAAGGAGAAGCAGCTGTCAGCTCAGCAGAAAGAGCACTGGGCCCAGAGTCTAGAAGACCTGAGTGTGAATCCAGCCTCAGACACTTATTAGCTGTGTGACACTCAGCAAGTCATCTAACTTTTGTTTACCTCGGTTCCCTCAGCTGTGGAGAAGAACACCTGACTCCCAGGGTCATTGTAACAGTGCATACATAGCATAGCCTGGCACATAGTAGGTGCTGTATAAATGTTTATTCCATTGAATACCTTCTGAAGTTTTTCCCTCACTCAGAAAGTATTTGATTCTGTGAAAATCAGTCATGGTCCAAGGAAAATAGACATAAATCTGAAGGTGGAATAAAAGATGATGTTAATGGAAAGGAACATGGGAATCTACTGAAACAGTCTTCCCTCCTTAATAGTGACATTGAAGTCCTTTTTCCCCCTCATCCTCATATGGAGAAATGGACTCTGAAGTTTAAGTACACATATGACCTATAACACGTCCGTCTTGGATGCAGATTTAGCTGTAACATGGAGATAGTCCTACCCACCATTGATGGAACTAATCTTCACCACATTCAAATCAGAGGACCCAGAGCCCTAGTCCAGGGCTCTTAATAACTCTTGCTAACAAGCAATGAAACTCCTCCATCTCTGTTTTCTCATTTGTAAAATGAGGGAAGTATCTGCCATGCCTAAACTTCATAGAACAGGTATGAAGATTGCAAGAGTTTGGGGAAAAGGGGCAGGGAAAACATAAAAAGCATTGTCTCCTTTTTGACTTTGAGCTACCCCCATTCCCTTGCTTGGTTCCTCATGTGTGACCTACAGTTTGCCAATGGTAGATGGTGTGACATTTGTAATAGTCCTTTTTTCTTCTCTTCCCATGTCTTAACCACATTTTGGACACTAAACAGGAGATGACCCCCATGTACATGATGTTCCTCAATCACTTTTCTGAAAGTTTTGCTTCTGTCGGATTTAAATGCTTTTACTTTGCTGGCGTCGTTATGGGAATTCACCAAACATATAAGTACTCACTTTGTTCATGGTCCTTTGCTAGATCCTGGTGATATAAAAATTAACAATTATAAATTCCCTGCCCTTGTGAAGTTTCTGTTGTAGTAGAAGGAAGGAGACAAACAAATGAGTAAGAGGGGAGAAGTCAGAATCATGAGAGATTCTGGGAGGGGAGGGATCTCTTTGTATGCCTTTGTATTCTGTTTCAGGCATTAAAAACATTCTAAAATACAGTCTTCATCAGACTGCTAAATGACTATCACACAAAAAAGATTTAAGAATCTTCCTTGTGTAAAAATCATATAATCCTTGATGAACAAGGGTTTTTGGAGACCAGGGACAAATCCATTACAGGAATAGAGGAAGACATATCCAGATGCACAGACGACACAAAGATCAGATCAGGAGGCAGTGAATGCTCAGTTTCCAAGTGCTGTGAAGTGAGGCGTGAAAGGTCTAGAATGTCAGATTAAGATTTCCATTTTATTTGAAAACAAACAAGGAAACATTGAAAGGGAATGCCATGATCATACCTCAGTATTAAGAAGATAAATCTGGCAGGTGTGTGAAGGATGAATTAGAGAAAAGGCTGGTAGCAAGGAACACATTAGGGAGCCCACTAAAGTAGTCTAGACAGAAGATGAGTGTCTCACAGACTAGCATTAGTGAAAAGAAAGGGATGGATCGGAGATATTTCAAAGGTAAAAGTAACAACTTTACAACTAAATGGGTATAGGCAGCTGAGTAAGAAGAGACAAGGATGACAACTATATTCAGCTTCCTCTAAAACCACCTAAAGAACAATAAATTACACAATTTAGGAAACAAAAGATCGACAAGCAAGGGACGAATGAAAATCTACTGTAAGAGATATTCCTCATGAAAAACCACACACCAAAAAAAAGTCCAATATATCAGCCCTAATCGTTATCATCCCAGCTCCACACAAGTGCCAAGGGGGAAGGACAGTGGTTATAATCATCTAGCTAGGTGCCCACCTTGGGGGGAAAGGAGATAATGGGGAAATGATAAGACATTGAAATGAAGAGGGAAGCAGAGGAAGCTTATGTCAAATGGCCTCAAATCCTCAGTAAAGAAAGAGACATGGCCTTCCACTAAGAAAGGAGGGAAGAAGGAGGTATGAGGAGAGAATAGGTTTGGAAGAAATTTTTTTTTCTTTTTGGAGGGCAGAAGGCAGTGTAATTGGGGTTAAATGACTTGCCCAAGGTCACATGGCTAGTTAAGTGTCTGAGGCCAGATTTGAACTCAGAGCCTCCTGACTCCAGGCCGGTGCTCTATTCACTGCACCACCTAGCCACACCTGGAAGAACTTTTAGCAAGGAGTGAGATTGGCAGTAAAAGAGCAATGAAAGGATTGCCTTGCTGCGGTGAGGGCCCAGGAGTAGGAGCAGAGGATGCACATGGTGAACTGGGGCTCGGCAAGAGATAAAAGGCAATTGATCATCAAGGTAAGAGATTGAAGAGATGACAGCATAAAGTTTAATTGGCTAATGTACAGAAGGGAAAAAAAATTAAGACAGAAGTCATGACCTAAACAAAAGTACAGAGGGGTTGAGGGATTAGAGGTTATGATATAAAGTCAAAGAACGTGTTTAGGAGGGGTGAGACGGGGAGAGATAGAATAATAGGTGGTAAGAGTTGGAATAAAGTCAGGTTTGGGGGGGGGGGGGCTTTGCTTTTTTTTTTTGAGGAGGGAAAGCAGGGCAATTGGGGTTAAGTGACTTGCCCAAGGTCACATAGCTAATAAGTGTATCAAGTATTGGAGGCCACATTTGAACTCAGGTTCTCCTGACTCCGGGGCCGGTACTCTATTCACTGCACCACCTAGCGACCCCGGGTTTTGTTTTTTAAGGATAGGAACACGTGTGGGTAATGGTGAGATATAGAATGTGCTCATCCTCTCCGTGGCTGAAGTGGAGTAAAGGAGTAAATCATGGGATTTAAGGAGACTAAAGAATTGGGAGGCTAGGAAGTTTGTGAAAGCATTAACAAGAATATTGAAGGCTCTTAGTATAAGGGCAGAAGTTAGGAAGGAGAGGAAGATGGTGAGCTAGATACTGACGCAGAGAAAGGGAGAAGGGAACAAGTATTTATTAAATCCCTGCTAAGTGCCAGTCCCTGTGCGAAGCACTTTCCAAATATCTCATTTGCTTAATATGTTGGCCTCCAGGTCAGTAGTAGCTACCATGATTACAATACGTTGGAATATTTTGCAAGTAAATTCAAAGGAAGGCAAGTTGCTGAGTGATGGTGGTAAAGAGAAAGTCGACAAGGGGCGCTGATGAGCAAAGAGTCTTCAGTCTCCCCCTCCAAGACCCGTGTACATGGATGGCAGACCTGCACAATTTGGCAGTAGGTAGGGACCAAAATTGAAATAGGCTAAACCTTGGGCCTCAGATAGTATGATCATTAATTATACCTTTACTTGGAAAGCGAGTCACTATAAACCTATTTCTCTTTTTTTTATCAGGATATAATCCAGAAACTGAAATCAGCAAACACTTTTTTATGAAGTCACCTTTAGTGAAAGACTTCCCAGCAGCAGCACTTTTTTTTTTTGGAGGGCAGTTGGGGTTAAGTGACTTGCCCAAGGTCACACGGCTAGTTTTGTGTATGTGTGTTAAGTGTCTGAGGCCAGACTTGAACCCAGGACCTCCTGACTCCAGGTGTGCTCTATTCACTTCGCCACCTAGCCTCCCCAACAGCACTTTCTTTAGAAATCTGAAAACTAAGTAGCCACCTCATTCTTGAGTTTACTTTCTTGAAAAACCATTGTTTCCCACTGAGATTTTTCAACAATTTGGACACTTTAATTTGTTTTTCATTGGTGTCCAATTTGTTTAAGTCAGAATGTTTTGATTTGAAATGGCAACAAAAATTGTATTCCTTCGGAACAGCTATTTTCTGCAAACAAGGCACAATATTTTGTCCCTCATGCAAGTGAATAAGTGTCTATTTGTCCAGTCTGGATTAATCACTCTATGTTCTGATTTAATCTTCTGTTTCTTTTAATCACTCATTTTACAAAGTCACCCCAAAAACTTTAATGTTAGAACCAAAAAATCTCCACAGCAACTGTTCACGTACAAAGAAATACTGAGCTGAGTGTCTGACTTTGGATAGGATGCCAGACACTCATGTAGCTTGGAGGGTGGCCATGTAGCAAAGAAGGGGAAGAAGCCCACTCATTGATGCCATTTTTCTTGTAGTGGGCATCAGCTATGTTGGGTTGTGGCTGCATTCACTTTGTCCCTGTTCAACACCAGTAATAACTGAAAGAAAACACAGCAAAAAGGTACAACTATCACTTCTCTCAGACAGATTGGTGATGGTTCATTGCTGTGGATCACATGACAAATAGGAGAGGGTATGCAGTGGTAACCCACCTGCCAAATTACACAATGGGCACAATAGTGACTAGTGGGTAGCAGGTTAAAGCAGGGCACAGACAAAGCTCTCGGTACATCTTCACCTTATTTTACAATCTCTCCATTTTTTTTGCGGATTACCCAAAATCCTTTGGTGGGCTGCAAATGGCCCATGGGCCATATGTTGTGCAGGCTTGATGTATGGGCATGGTGCATGGGTAAAGGTATAGCCAGTGCTACAGATTATGCCTAGGGATGCAGTATCACCTGGAGAGAGGCCCTAATAAGAACAAATAAAATGGGAAGTGTATGGGATAAAGGGATCCAGCAAAAAGAGAAGTTTGTTCAACGGGAATCCCAGACACCACAGTGGGACGGGTGGGGTAAGGTGGAGGAGGATGTGGATGAGACAACAGGCAGAGGCGTGTGTCTGGCACTTGAGTAGTGCGAGGACAGGGAAAGTAACAGGTGGGGAGAGTTTGCCAGCCATAAGGTTCATCATGGTCGCAAATGACGAAGGATGCTCATGGGCGTGAAGGGATGCTGTTACCAGTCAAGAACCAGAGTTACCATGCTTTGGTCACTCCCAACTGCTCTTCCGTTCTGTCTGGCTGAGGTCCTCCAGCTGCAAAAGGCCATGGGCACAGCCTGGCCAATAAAAGAGAGAGAATCTTAAGGGGAAAATGGAAAACAAAACAAAAAGTAGAAATGAAGAGATTCCAGTTCCATAAGATCAGAAACTAAATTTTAAGTAGTAATCATCAAAACCATTTTGTACTAGTTAAAAAAGCACAAAGTTAATCAGTGAAATAAACTAAGTGAACAAGATCCATAAGCAATCAAACACAGTAGCCTAGTGTTTGGTAAGCCCAGGCATATGAACCATTAGATTAAGGAATGAATACCTATTTGGCAGGAATTAATAGCAAAACTGACAAGCATTTAGGCAAAAATCAAGCTCAGACCAGCAGCTTACAATATATCACAAAAAAAGGAAATTAATATAAAACCTAAATATATAAAAGGTCATATTTTTATAAGTAGAGGAAAATTAAAGGATGCTGGGAAGAAATTATTAACTAAAACAAAAGGGCTATAAAGGTGATCACAGAAGATACAATAGTTTTGATTATATAAAATAAAATTTTTCCACAAACAAAATCACTGTAGTTAGAATAAGATAAATGACAAATGGGGGGAAATATTGCCAGCACGTATCTCTGGTAAAGTTCCAATTGACAGCAAAGCTATAGAAAAGTCAGCAGAACATAGCATGTAAAGAGTTGGCCTCAGAGTCAAGAAAACCTATGACCTAGAACCACTGCCTCAAACTCTTACTGGTCAGATGATACATTGTCACTTAACTTTTAAGCGTCCCCAAGCAGCTCTCAAACTATAAATTTCAGAACAGTTGCTAATCTTCATTGGTAGAGAGAATTTCTTTTCCAGGAGTCCACTTCACCGATGAAATCACAGGATCAGTCCAATATCCTAGATATTTAGGATATCAATTCAAATATACTATAAAGAAAAAGTCCAAGAATATAAAAGATAGCTTTTAAAAGAGATTCTATCAATAACCACATGAAAGAATGTCCCTAGTCACTAATAAGAAAAAAAATTAAAACAATTCCACACCCAGCCAATTTACAAAGGTAATGAAAGACAAAAGTCATAATTTGTAAATGTTAGGATTTTGGCACAGGAGACAGGAATATTAACACATTATTTGAGGAACTGAGAATTCGCCCAGCCGTTCTGAAGGACTTAGAATTATACTAGAAAAGTCCCTACATTGTACATACTCTTTGATTTGATAATATCAATGCTAGATATCTACCCCAGCATCCAAGACAGAAAGAAATGTCCTATATATATAGAAATATTTGTCAGCTCAGTAGCAAAGAACTAAAAATTAAGTGGGTTCCCTTCACTGAGGAATTGGCTGAACATATTGTGGAGCCTGAATGTAATAGAACATTATTAGTCCATAAGAAACTATGAATATGAAGGAATTCGTAGAAAGTTAGATTGAAAATGTGATTGCGATGGAATACTCCAGTGCTATGAGAAATGATGAGCTCAATGATGTTAGAACCATAGATAGACTTGCATAAAATAATGGAGAGCAAAATGAACAGAACCAAGGGAATGTTTTGTACAATAGGCAATATTATTTTAAGAACAACTTTGAGGGGCGGCTAGGTGGCACAGTGAATAGAGCACCAGCCCTGTAGTCAGGAGGACCTGAATTCAAATCCGGCCTCAGACACTTAACACACGCACACAAAAAAACTAGCCATGTGACCTTGGGCAAGTCACTTAACCCCAATTGCCCTATTTCTCCCTCCAAAAGAAAAGCCAAAAACAAAAAAAAAAACTTTGAGCAAGTAAGTCATTTTGACTATCACAAATACCCAGTTAACTACAAAGGACATATGAAGGAAGATGCTATCTGCATCCACAGAAAGAACTGATAAATAGAAGTATATATAGAATGATTTTACACATATACATATTTGTGTCTAATGGTAGGCATCTCTAGGGCAAGGGGAGGAAAGAAGAAAAAAAGGGAAACAATTACATGATAACTATATATTTAAAAAGGAATAGAAGTAGTATATAATATATTTGAAGTTTCATGTGCAATTATCTTTTATTATACTTTGTTATGGAAATGCTTGTTTTATTCTATAAATTAAAAATTAAAAACCTATAAAAGGAAAAAACTTAGACTGAGGTAGACAAGTCATAGAAATTGGACTGAGGCAGAGCAAAGGGAGATCAATATATATAGTAATTCTTCAAAAAAAAAAAGCACTGAAAGATCTCTGATCGATACAGTGGCTAATCATGACTTCAAAGGACTGATTGTGAGCATGCCTCTTTCCTTTCAGTAGTGTCCTGTATAGGTGCTGAAAAAGGCATAGCTTGTCAGACATGGCCAGTATTTTATCAAGGTTTCTCTGTTGGGACTAGTGGGGAATATTGATAAGGAAGTCATACGAGGATAAAAGAAAAGAAAAAGGAAGGAAATGAGCATTTATTAAGCTTATATGCACCGGAGAGTATATGAGTATGTGGCATATTCAGGGAAGACATACCTCTGATATGGTTCTGAGCCCCTTTCAGGACTGCTCATTCACCTTTGGTGTCCACCTTTCACCCACCTCTCACCTACAGCTCCAGGAAGCTGTAGTTTCTTCAAAGTGGCCACACCCTGGCAAAACCATCTCAGCAAACAGGCTAAACCAAGCCGAGGGTAACCTCAAACCCGTTGGTGTGTTAAGATGACGTCTACCCCAATCATGTGATCATTCCCTCAAGAGCATAAGCAGATGAGAATGATTTGTTCCAATGGCCACAGAGGCGGCTGAAGCCGGTGCTGTGGAGCGGTCCGAGCTTAGTCAGACGTTGAAGACTCCCTGGTTGTCCATTGTATCCTGGGCCATCCCCAGTCATCCTGACTTTTGTCTCGCCACCAAACTTCAATGACTCTGGAAGAGAAAGTGAGACTGATTATTTTGTGCGACTGCCTCACTTACATACAATCCATACACAAGTCAAGGCATCGCTCCATGGTGTCATTGGTCCTCTTCCAAAACAAAGGCAGATCAACAACCGTGCACCAGGCCCTGTGCTAAGCACTTTACAGCTCCACCCTGCAAGGGAGGTGCTGTTGTCATGTCCATTTTACACTTGAGGAAACTGAGGCAGAGATTAAGCCGTTTGCCCAGGATTGAGTAGCTAGCAAATGTCTTGTGGCTGAATGTGAACCTCATGTCTTCCTGACTTCAGACCCAGTGTTCTCTCCATTTTTCCGGGCCTGGAGATAAGGCTGATTTCTTCCAAGCCTTAGATGGGAAGGAAGGAAGTTGAAGACTAAAAATAGTGGTGGTGTCTTTCTTTGGAGAGATGTTGCCATGTCAATCCTTTACACAAGGTGTAAGATCTTGTCAAGGCTTACGTGTTGGCATCTCAATAATGCTTCACAGCAGGACTCTGTGATAGGAAGAAACTGGAAACAAGGTAAGTTCTTTGTGGTAGTAAGAAATCAGAAATAAATTCCCCAATTTGTTGGAGAATCATTAAACAAATTACCATATATTAATGTAACAGGATATTGTTTTGGCAAAAGAAATTATGAATAAAAAAAATTTAAAGAAATTTAGGAGAAGGTGCATATGAATTGTATAGAACAACATAAGCAGATTCATCAGGATGACAGTAATATAAAAGGGGGGTGGGGGGGGACACTAAAAGACCAAAGCTGAGATGAATACATTGAGCAGTTTTGATTGTTGGGACTAATGATGAAAACGGGCAGCTAAGTGGCACAGTGGATAGAGTGCTGGACCTGGAGTCAGGAAGACCTGAGTTCAAATCCAGCTTCAGACACTTAGCAATGTGACCCTGGGCAAGTCATTTAAACCTGTTTGCCTCAGTTTCTTCATCTGTAAAATGAGCTGGAGAAGGAAATTGCAAAGCCACTCCAGTATCTTTGCCAAGAAGACCCCAAAGCGGGTCATGAAGAGTCAGACGTGGCTGAAAATGAGTAAAAACCAACAATGATGAAAAATGGCTCTTTAGTAGTCAATAGGCGCTTGGCTGCAGGCACAAGATAAAGTGCGCACGCGCACTGTCAGACACAATCCGTGTGCCTTGTTGGTTTGGCTCTTAATTGCTTTGTCTTTTTACTGCTCCCGGAATTCAAATTCAGTCTCAGACATTCAGTAGCTCTGTTACCCTGAGCAAATGACTGAACCTCTGTTTGCCCTAATCCACTGGAGAAGGACATGGCAAGCCACTCCAACGTTTTTGCCGAGAAAACCCTGGGGTTTTGATCCTTCCTCCCTTCCCAGTATGATCCTCAAAGTCATGCAGAGACTGGACAACAATAATCCCCTCGTAGTTGTTATGGGTCAACAATGATTTGGTGAGTCGATAAAAATGTGGTTTTTATTAGTTAGCTTTCACATGCACAACCTGGAAGGAAAGTGAAATACTGAGTTGTTCTTGTGGGCTAGTGACTTTTGGTGCTTATCTGCAAGGCTAAATTAATTCTTTGCCAGAGACCCTTATGCAAGTGATTTGCACTCCAGTTGCCTCTGGGGAACATGGTGACAGTTACCTGTGCAACAACCCAAGAAGATAGGATGTTTATCAGTCTTACTACAATTTCTACGTGGCCTGTTAGAAGCAGAAAAAACTGAACAGAGGAACCATATTCATTCAGGAGCTTTGCACAAGAGAGAACTTGACATTCCTAACTTTCACATAGGCAGTAGCAATTAAAATGAACACAGTAACTAATTACTATAATGATGAAAATCACTAACCATATGCTGTTTGCACTGTGATTGTGCCTCTAAATTAACTGCTTGAAAAAGAGAATATCTTAGTAATGAGGACTGAACGTGGGGCTTATTATGATTAGAAATGAGGAAAACAGAGGATCAGAATTGTCCCCAAGCATTGTGAGTGCCCAGAGGCAGAGAATTGATTAAATTTAACCATCAGCCCTATGGCAACTCTATTCCCAAGAGGATCAAGTTCGTCTATTGGTATCTATAGTTTTAGAGATAAGCAAATCACACTTATAAAGCATTTCAAGATTTACAGAGTGATGTGAGAAAATCAACAACTCATGTACAAAACAAAACTCATTTTCCACCTCCACCCCCACCTTCCCTATTATTGCAGAGGGCTACACCATCCTCCTGATCCCTCAGGCTCACCACCTCAAAGTCCTCCTGGACTCCTCACTATGCAGGGACATCCCCATATCCAGTCTGTTGCCAATGCCTATGATCTCACCTTTGCCACATCTCTCCAATACGCCACCCCCTTCTCTTCTCTGGCATTACCACCAATCCAGTGTAGGCCCTCATGACCTCGTCTCTCCCCATTCCAATCCATTCTCAATTCACTCACTAAAATAATTTTCCTAAAGCACAGGTCTGATCATGTCCTCCCCTGACTCAGTAAACTCCAGTAGCTTCCTATTCTTTCCCGGATCATATGCAAAATGTTCATTTACATGCAAAACCCCTCATAGCCTAGCCCCCTCCTACTTTTCCAGTCTTCTTACAACATGAACCCCAACACATACTTTTCAGGCCAGTGACATTGGCCTCCTGACTTTTCTAAGAACAAGACACACTCTTATCTCTTGGCTCTGTACATTCTCTGTTCCTTATGCCTGATTAAGGCTTAATAAGAAATAAGGCAGAGAATAACCCTAATAAAAAAAATAGAGCAGGAAAGACCCTTAGAGTTTCTGGCCAAAACAGAAACAATTGCTATTTACAATCATTCTGAGCCAATCAGGGATCAACAACAACCAGGTTGGGCTTGACCTGGTGATGGGGTGCTTGGGATCTATATCTGTAACAGCAATTTGTAAAACCAATTGGCAACATCAGTCTGTAACATCAATTTGTAAAACCAGTCTGTAAAATCCCTTTCCCAGCCTCAAACTCTGCCCCTTCCCCCTATCCCCACTCTGCCTAGGCAACAACTTGTGACTCCTTTGTCCTGGCTTAATCTCCTCATGTCTCCTCCTGTCTGGCCCAAATTTCATCTCCAAGTTAAACTCCTCAAACTTTGATCTATGCACTGAAGTCACAAGTTCCTCTCAGTCAGTCCTAACTTTTATCTATGCACTGAAGTCCCTTACATCCATCCGGTCAGTCCTGACAATGGCAACCCTACCCTTTAAAAGTAAAAGCCTGTGCCCCCTTTCACTTGCAGGTCCCCTAAGGATCCTTGCCCGCTATAAAGCGTATAATAAACTTTTTCAACTCTGACTCCAAGTAAGGCTGAGCTGAATTCTTTCCAGACTGAATCTCAGGTTCTGGTCTTAGATAAGATCAGAGTTCCTGCTGAACCTATTGGGAGCCATCCCTCATCACTGGGACCTGTTGTTGGCCACTCAGTGAGAACCAGAGTGATTTGGGGTTTAAAAAAAAAAGTTTCAGAGATTAAAATTTGTATTCCTTTTGGAAATAGGGGAAAATATTGTATTCCTTTTGGACAGAGCACCCGCAAGGAAGGGTATGATACCCTATGTGGACCTTGATTCGCTTGTAGGAGAGTTTTTGT
Organism: Petaurus breviceps papuanus; assembly: GCF_028583685.1. NCBI lineage: Eukaryota > Metazoa > Chordata > Mammalia > Diprotodontia > Petauridae > Petaurus > Petaurus breviceps. Next base: position 8,479,700 of record NW_027185764.1, read on the forward strand.
TTTAAACCTGTTCACTTCTATTTAAGTTCCATTTTTGCCCTTTTCTCCTTTTGCAGTTTTAGAAAGAAAACTCTTAATGGTCTCTGTATTGTAGTTTTGTTGTTATTGTTTTTCACTCTTTTCCTTTGCTAGTTTTTTTTCTACCTTTCTTCCTGAATTAATATATTTAGTTTTTTCTAATTTCTATGATTCTATAGCATTTTACAGTTCTTAGACTGGGATGGAAACTTAGAGATCAGATCATCTAGTCTAGATACCTCATGTTGTATTTGAGGAAACTGAGGCACAGAGTCTTGCCCCAATATACCTAGCAGTAAGTAATAGAGTGAGGTTTTGAGGAGGGAGAAGTTGCAGTAGGAAAGGTCTGATTGTTATAGGCCCAAAGCTCAGAAAGGCTAAAGTCAACTGATGGGGAGACGACAATAGGTTATACAGGAACTCTGATCCTTATCAAAGACCAGAACGCCTGCCATTCAGTCTGGAAAGAATTCAGTAGGCCCAAGCAGACTTGGAGTCAGAATTGTAAAAGTTTATTGTTACACTTTACAGCGGGCAAGGGTCCTTAGGGGATCTGCAAGTTTATTGTTACACTGGACAGTGGGCAAGAGTTCTTAGAGAACCTGCAAACTTAAAGATGACATAGATATAGTTTTTAAGGAGTCTAGGCAATAAATCAGATGTCGATTATGCTAACTAGGTGAGTAAGGGTGGGATTAGGGAGGAGTTAAGGAGTGGTCAGTGCTTAAAGGAACATGTACTTTTAATGTCACCTGCGCAGGCGTATTGCCCATAATTCACTGGAAAATAGCCCAAGGGGGGCTACCTGGAGGTGTGGTTTTAGGCCTGAAATGGTCACTAAGTCAGCTAACGGTCAGGGCTGACTGAGAAGTGCCCAGTCTGCCACCCATCATTGTCATGTTTGACAAGATGGATGTTGGGAACCAAGGCTAACAGAGACTCAGTATGTGGATAATTGGCTAAGGAGTTAATCTATAGATAGTGCTTTGAAGTATTCATAGGGCAACTGACCACTTACTAAGGGGAGATAACATTTGCCTAAGCTAAAATGTTTATAGATGGTTTAGTGAAGGATTCATAAGTGTAGCTTGTTATTGTTCCAAGCAGAAATAAACAGTTCATGAGTTGTTGCTGGGCAGAGTGCTGGCAGGGGGCAGGGGCAGACTTAATGCTCTGAGGCTGGGGAGGGGGATGTGATTTTACAGACTGGTTTTACAAATTGATTTTACAAACTGATATTACAAAGTGAACTTACAAATTGATTTTACAGACATAGATCCTAAGCATCCCATCACAACCAGTCTTGGAGCCTTTAGGCTAAAGCCCCCTCACACCTCATGGGTTTTTTTCTTCAGTTCATTTTCCTTATAGGTCTACAATAGAATTAGGAATCTGACATATCCTGAAAAGGTATGAGATTCTCTGTCTCTCTCTCTGTCTCTCTCTGTCTGTCTGTCTCTGTCTGTCTGTCTGTCTGTCTGTCTGTCTGTCTGTCTGTCTGTCTCTCTCTCTCTCTCTCTCTCTCTCTCTCTCTCTCTCTCTCTCTCTGTCTCTCTCTCTCCCCTCCTCCTCCTCCTGTTCCTCTTTCCCTCTTAGTTTCCACCCTCATCTTTTATTGAAGGAAGAAAATCCTCTTCATTCTCTTTATGGGTTTGCAATCCACCTGCACCCAGTCTCACTTACTGTCCTTCATAAATTCCAGTACAAAACCCCACAAATAACTACAGTTTATTTGCTGCATAAACTAGTATTCAAACCGGCATTTAAAAGAACAAGTTCCCAGCTGTAGGCTAAATAACACCATAACTGTGAGGGCGATAGGATCCCTCTTGTTATGGTGGAATAAAGAAACCATGTAGTGACATCCAGACTAGAATTTATTTAGCAATACATGAGGTTGCAGGAACAATTTGAACAAATTCTTGGTAGCCAAGAACCCTGAAACCATTGGTTTCTACACAGCTAATATACATTTCAGGAGTGAAAAACAGAAAAAAAAATAGGATTATAGAGATGGAGACACCTGATTTCTTGTCTCTCTCTCTAGAGAGGATTGGAAGACACTGAAGTGACATTCCTTAAATTAAGTGACCTTTTCAAGGAGGAGTAACATTGTGACTTCTCCAAAATCTACAATCAACTGAAACTTAGCTTCACAAAATGGTGGATAAGGGCAAACTAGAGTTATTGATGCTATTTTAATGTAACACTCTTTCCTTTCTTTCCCCTATCTTTTTCCCTCCTCATTCTCAGGACAGAAAAATAGGGGAAGGAAGTAGCTGAATAGGCAATTGTACTTATGGTACAATGGTACAAAGGATGTGTGTGCCATACAAAGGTGGCCTCCCACATTTGACCCATAACTATTAGAACCATTATTATGAATTCACCTCTCCCAAGAGGTTAAAAGAATTCCTTGATATAGGTTATGTGTGTCCACATGAGTCTGTCTTGATGTGGCTCACTGAGAGGCATGAATAGATACCTCCTCCACCTACCCTTCCCCAAGGGAGACTGATTCATTCCAGGAGGACAGAAGACTATTCCGCTCTCTTTAAAGAGGAAGTACCAGGTCAGAATCTAATAATCTCTGCAATGTCGTTAGACTAGGAGAAGTAATTTTACATCCCCTGAGCTTGAGCTAAGCTCTAAATCTTATCCCTTAATGAAGAACGAATGTACCGAACTACATATGCAAGACCTGATTCCTTTCCCACCAAGTGCCACTCCTACAAAGACTGTGCATACTACACAGCAAGCAAACCCTTTTTACCCAAGCTGATAGCAAACAGAAATCAGAGAAGTTGAATTGATGAGAATACACAAGACAATACACAAAATGAATGAGGTCTTCCACTGGAATCCACATATCTCAGTTCAGTCAAGAAAAAGAGTCCCATATCATACCCAAGGAGAAATCGCCTGAAGTCTCTAGTGTGGTAAACTAGAAAAGGGACATGGAGTAGGTGCTGGCTTCTCTACATGTTGGTGGCTTCTCTAATTTTGCAATGCTCATTTTGGTTTGTTTTTTGATTGTTCTTTTCATTTCTATAGTTGTAGTCACTGTATATTGTCTTCTTGGCTCTTCACTTTGCATCAATTGATGTAAGTCTTTCCATGTTTTTCTATATTAATCATAGCCTCTGTTTCTTATAGCACAGTAATATTCCATTACATGATGTACCACAATTTGTTCATCCGTTACCCAATGGATGGGCATCTACTTTGTTTCCCATTTCTTCTACTACAAAAAGTGAAACTATAAATATTTAGGTGTATATGGAGTATTTCTTTTTACCAATAACCCCCTTGGAGCACACACTAGCATAGTAATCTCTACATCAAAAGGCATGGGCATTTTAGCTACTTCATTTGCATAATTCCAAATTGCTTACTACAGTAGGCTCTGCTAATTCACAGCTCCACCAACAGTGCATTAGTGTGTTTTCCACAACCTCTCCAACATCCACTGTTCCTGCCTTTTGTTATCTTTCTATCATCCTGTCAATTTGCTTGGTATAAGATGAAACTTCATTATGATTTTAATTTACATTTCTCTTATGAGTGATTTTAAGTATTATTCTTTCATGTGATTGTCAATGGTTTACAATTATTTTGATAATTGTTTATATCCTTTGGCAACATATCTCCTGGCGAATGACTTTAATTTGTATATTTGTTAGTTTTATGAATATATATACACATATAAAACTATATATACACATATAAAGCACATGTATATATAAGTGTGCATATATATACACATATATATGTATACCCATATAGGTATGTATAAGTATGTGTATGTATGTATGTATAGGTGTGTGCATGATGGTGGTTGTCCTTCATTCTTGAAGAAGACCAAAATGACATCACTATGTTAGAGTCAAGTTCTAGTGTGTCCGACTGTGGTTGATCAGACCAGTACGAGCTTGGAATGCTCTACCACAGGTTGCAAATGAACATTTGGGGTGGAGATAAGGGTGGGATCCCTGCCTGCCACAATAATCAGGCCAGGGTTGGGTAAGCAATTTTTAGGCATCTTTTCTAGCCCCTTCCTCACACCAGGAGGTGAGCAGTGTGATCCTTAGAAGGCTGCTCACATAGCCAGAGTACTGCCAAATCCTACTGCTGCATCCAGTGACAAGATGACCCTGTGGCCTGGGCCACCTGTGTTTTCAGGGTCATGACTATAGCTTCTTGTGTGTCTATACCTGCCGCTTTCTCACTTGCCTGACGCCACAGGACTTCAAGATTGGTAAAATGGTATGGGTGATGTCTTTTGATTCATGCATAAATTGGATTTAAGTGAGGCAGAATTCCACAAAGTGGTCAGCCTCACTTTTTCTTCCAGTCTTCACAGTCTATAGGCAGGAAAGAGTCAAGACGACTGGTGATGGCTTGGGATGCAGTGGATGCCCTTGGTGTCTTCGATGTCTAACCAAGCTCTAAGTGCTCCATAGTGCCTACTGCAGCTGCCTCCATGGCCATTGAAACAAATTATTCCCATTGATCCATTCCACCTGGAGTTTTCACATAGTTGGGGTAGACACCTCCCTAACTCACCAAAGGGTTCGAAACCCCTCGATTACCCCAACCTTGGTTTAGCCTGTCTGCTGAAGTGGTTTAGCAAGGTGTGACCTCTGCGCATACTAGAACTTCTTGGAGAGTTGGGTGGATCAGGGAGACACCAAAGGTGGAAAACAGCCCTGAAAAGGGTTTGGCAGCCATCACACCAGGACTAGTCTTCCCTGAACATCCCTGGTATGTGCATAACTCATGTATGTATGTATGTATGTATATGTGCATGAGTGTATATGTATGTATGCACATCTTTTCCCCTTAAAACGCCTCTGCTGAGACATTCCCACCTTTCCTCAGCTGGGGATGAGTAGACAGTTTTACTTCCTTTATGGCCAGAAAGCAGTGTGTTTCCCAATGACCCCATCTCTTCACCTTACAAACCCTCCCCAGGAAATCATGGTCCAATTACCACTGAGTGTTTCACAGGGAGCAGTGTAGAAGGGCCCCATCAGTTGGATGGTACAATGAACAAATGACTCTTCTGGGCCTGCTTTTGTTGCTGCTCACATCAGTGCCCACAGCACCGCAGCCTGCCTTGCTGCCCACCTTACTGACACTAAGGCCCACATCACTGCCTGTTCCAGTGACTGATAACCACTCCTGTCAGAGCCTGCAGCCCTTAGGACTACCACTAACTGCTCTGTTGTCTGTTACCTGCATCTTACCTAAGCTACAGCAGTTGTGCTGGGCCAAGTACTGCTCATGCCCCCTATACAGGAGCCCAAGCACCAGCCTCTGTTCCCCATCCCTAATTCTGCTCTCCCAGGTAAACAGACAGTGCCTACATCCTGCTACAAGTGCTGCCACCGCAGGGGTCTGAGCACTGCCTCCCAGAGATGTGTCCTAGGTGCTATGTGTAAGAAGTGACCGTCAGCCAAGGTAGGGGAGAGATGCCAGAGCCCGCTCTGGGACCCACCACACAGGGACTCTCAGTCATCTCTCACTAGAAGTCCCAGTAAAGAGAGAGAGATACCGTTCACAGTTCTATTGTGAGAGTAGAATCTGTGATTTTAAACTGAAACAGCTCTCCCTTTTATCAGTTCATCAACAAGGGTAAATCTGGTACATTCATCCACATCCCCAACTCTGAAAAAGTTTCTGCCCTTTCAAATAACTCCTCCAGTACCTTGCACCAAAAAGTCCCAACAAAATGTGGGTGGCACATTTCTTAATAACAGCTATAGGACAGGACTGATTCAGGTCAGTCTGGTGCTTTATATTCAGCAATGGAATGAAATGAAATATTCATAGACCATCCAACAGTTCATAAAAGGAGGTTTACTTGACCATAGTAGGCAAAGAATATTCAGCAAGGATACAGCATTGATTCAGCTGGGCATAGCTGCTCTTGTGTGTTGACCATGTTGGTCTACTGATCAGAAACCTGGAAGAGGAATTCCTGATTCCAAGGAGCTAGCTTTTGCACAGAGGCCACCAGCAAGCTTCCTCAGTGGTTTGAGCCTTAGTCCTCTGGAACAATTAAGTCTCAAGAATGGTTTCAATATCTTATGAGGAAAAACTATCAGAGCCTATATGAAGTAGGACCTTAGGATATTACTTCTACTATAAAAGTGGATTTAGATCTAATAATAAGTATCTATTAAACACCTAGTGTTTGTCACCCAGGTTGGCAACCCAGGTGATACCTTCAACTCTTTCCTCTTTCTCCCACCCCCACATCCTGTCCTTGCCAAGTTCTGTCATTTCTACCTTTGTAACATCTCCAGTATATGCCCCCTTTTCTCCTGACATTGCCAAAACCCCTGGGAAGCTCCTTCTCACCCAACCCTTAAAATACTGCAGTAGCCTGTGGGGTTGGTTTTCCTGCCTCAGGGGTCTCCTCTCTCCAGTCCATCTTCCCCTCAGCTGCCAGGGTGATCTTCTTAACCGTTTCATAAATTCCAGTGTATCACTTTTCCTTCCAGGATCAAATATAAATTCTTTTTTTTTTTTAACTTTTCAAGCCCTTTATAAGCTGACTCCTTCCTACCTTCCCAGTCTTCTTACACATTAGTCCCCTCTGCATACTCTGTTATTAAGTGACTCAGGCCTCCTTGCTATTCCTCAAATAAGACACCCTGTCTCCTAACTCTGGGAATTTTCACTTGCTCTCTCCCATGCCTGGTACTCTCTGCCTCCTGTTGTCCACAGCTTCCTCTGAGTCTCAGCTGAAGTTTGTATCTTCTAGAAGCCTTTCTCAGTGGACCTTAATCTTAGTGCATCCTGAGATTATATCCAATTTATCCCATGCATGTCTTGTTTGTACTTAGTTGTTTCATGTTGTCTCCCCTGTTAGGCTGGTGTAATAGTAATGGAATTTAAAGATCCCCTGTATTGGCTTGGTTTTTGGATTGTGTTAAAAAATCAGAACTTGTGAATCCCACTTGTGGGATGGACTTGTTGATGTGAAAAGAGAGTGCTGAACTGGGAGGAGCTGGTGATGTAAATTTAGAGAGACACAAGAAAAGAGAGAGGCAGAAGAACTTTTTGGAAGCAACATCTTGGAGGCAGAGAGAGACAGAGAGGATTGCTGAGGGAATTGTCCAGAACTTTTGAGAGCTGCCACCCAGAGCTGCCAAGGACTGGGGAGACATGGCTGTTATGCTGGTACTTTGTCTGTCTGTTTTGATGTTGTTTTGCCAGATTTGTTCACTGGTGAAACAGTCCTGCTGTTGCAGAGGTCCTGGCACCTTGCTGTTGGTTCAGAGCTACTGAGACTGTCCTGCAGACAGAGAGTGAATTCTGTCCACGGGTGAAAGACAGTGCTGTTGTTGCAGAGGTCCTGGAACCTGGCTGTTGGTTCAGAAGCCCTGAGGAAGGATTTTCTTCTTGTATGTTTACAGAAATCCTGGAAGAGGGTTTTGCTAATGTTTCCAGGGGTCCTAGGACTGTTCTGCCGACCAAGAATGAATTAATGAAGACACTGGCAATGTATCTTATGGCCTTGCTAACTTTGTCTCCCCAGGAACAAAGATTGATGAGAACTTGCCTCGGGTCAAGATGAAGAAAAGATCTCTCTTAGGGTGTTAAATTCTGTGCTTAATCTTGTTGTAACTCTGGGGTAGATTCAGTTGTGATCCAAGGGTGGGGAACTTTTGACTTTTTTGTGCTCTGTGATTGACCAAATGGTTGTACTTTACTTATGACTGGAAACTAATCTCCATTTGAGAAGAGGGGCTTTGTGGTTGACTAAATGAATGTATAGCCTAGGGGTGGAGTAGTACTTAGAAGAGGGTCTTTGGGATTGACTAAATGGATTACAATGTCCAGGGGTGGGGCAGTACTTGGAGATTATTGAATCACACTTGGTGAATGCTGTATTTTGAATGATGCTATATGTTGATTCTCTCTGTTCTTAATTTGTCACTGAATACAATGGAGAGCAGCTATGCTAGTATTGTGAACCCTGGGAAGTTGCCTTTGCTTGGCATTACAGCTGGGAGGAACAAGGATGGCTTTTTGGATTTGTTTTTGTTTTAGGGGTTTAATTGCATTTCTTTGTATCCCTGTGCTTGTGCCTAGAACATAGCAGGTGCTCAATAAATGTTTGTTCCTATGACTTGGCTTGTAACAGGGGAGACAACATGCACGTATATGGATATGCATGCAACAATCTCTACATATATGCTATGCTGTGTATGTATACACATGTGTGTATATGAGCGTGTGTGCATGTGCACACACACATATTAACCTGAGGAGGAAAGGGAGGGAAGTACCAAACAAGGGAAATTAGGAAAGGCCTCATGCAGAAGATGGTACTTGAACTGAAAAAAGAAGGAATTCACGAAAAAAAGCAGCTATTAAGTTCTTGCTGTATAAAAGTATTGGCAGTGTACATAGACAAGTTAAGATAGTCTTTGTAAACTCCCACTCAAATTGAGGGGGACATAGCATGTAAAAGAAAGCCCAGCTGCAGGGTAGATAGAAGGGCAAGGGATTCCCAAACATTCAGTGGCCCCAAAGATGAAAAGCTGGGCCTAAGGTTCCATGAGCATGTGAGTAGGTCAGATGACAGGACCAAGGATCTTTAGGGTATAGAAACAAGACAGAGGTAAGGCCTAGTGGTCTTCCATCTCACCAGAAGGAATAGAGATGGTAACTTTCATCTCATCCAAGCCCTTTGAGCACCTAAGCAGCTGGGATAAGGTCCTGGATGGCCCCAGCAGATGGAGATAGTGAAGGAGGAAGGTCATTTCTTATGCAGCTCCCCAGCCCCCACCTCCCACTCCCAGTGAAATGTTACAAGTATAAGGGGCAACATGTGGGTGCTTTACTTTGTTTTGTAGATTATGTGGACCACATGGGTCTGTCTAGGTGTGGCTCTCAGGAAGGAAAGCATAGATAAAATAGATATTTTTAGGCTCTCTCCTACTCCTGTCTTCTCCAAGGAGCTTTGGTTTCTGCCAGGAAAGGGAGCAAAAAGTTGGGGCTAGAAACTGGCCACTCTGTTCTCCTCCGAGAGAGGTAGAAGGCTAGAATTATGTCTATCTGGGATCTTTAAGTAGTGTTGGTCTGTGGGAAAAAAGTTTTAGTTTCAAGCCACCCTCCTGATTGATGTCCTTTAATGGGAAAGGAGTGCCCCAAGCTATATATCCAAAGCTTGATTCCCCCCTACCAATTGCCAGTTGCACAATGAATACACATAGCAAATAATCTCATTTATTCTAGTCAATAGCAAAACAGAAATCAGAGAAAGTATACATAGGAGAATATATACCAAACAATACAGAGGAGAGGAGTTCTCCCTTTGGGATTGAGATAATGCAGTTCTATCAAGAGAGAGTCCCAGTTTTCATCCAAGGGGAAATACCTTAGTTTCTAACAGGATAGGGACATCATTGAGTTTGCCAAGCTTCCCCATGTCGGTCTTTTCCCAGAATCTCTCTCCCTCCAGAGCCCTGAAGAAAGGCTGGAATGTATTGACACTGGAAGACTGAATCTCTTTTCTCTCCAGCTCTCACCAACTCCACCCTCATGCAGGCACAGAGCATAGAATAACCAATATCCAACAGAGAGGGAGGAGAGAGAGTCCCATACAATTGGCCCTTTAAGCCAAGGGTAACACAGGGATAAATGAATGTAAAGTATAGCACTTGGATTCAAAAAATCAATTTCACAAATCCAAGATAGGGAACATATTGCTAGATGGTAGTTCATCTGAAAAAAATCTGCAACCTCAACATGAATTGACAGTTGTCATATGCAAGGGTCTGTGCCGTTAAATGTTTAGCAAATGGTTGGGGGGGGGGCAGAGAAAAGTACAAGTGGAATACATTCACATTTTAATCTGCATTGTAATATTTTCTCCACCTCTTTCAGTCAGACAATAAATCAAGCCTTGATTTGTAGCATTTACCAATCTTTGAAGGATAAAATCTCATACTAAAAACTTAACTATCAGTCAAATATTCTTTCATACAAATATTCCTAGTAATAAGCATATATAATAAGTCCAGGAAAGACTTCATATCAACCCCCAGAATATGCAAAAATACATAAAAAGACACTGTAAACCCTAAGAAATCACTGCAATTATCGTCCCTCTCTAGGGAGTCTCATTTTCCCCAGGGTCCTCCAAAATCATAGCACCTATCCTCAAAAGGGCAATGATCTTGGGGTGCCTGGTGAGGCAGCCTGCCAACTGTCTGGTGAGCACAGCTTTCCACAGGGATATATGCCATCCTCTAGAATCAGTTTTATCATGGGATTTCTACTCCTCTCAGAGAAGAAGTGTACTTGGTATTAATAGATATTCATTGTCATACTACAAACCTAAGTCATTAGATGTTAGCTACATAGGCATTCAGCTTTACTTTGCCACCCTACGGGCATGATCCCTTGGAAGTGAAATGCACCTGAGGTTACTGAAAAGACATAATACCAGAACCATCTGAATAACTCACGGACATAGCAGGAAGCAAAAGTCAGGTCTCTTGCTCCCCTGTATTGTAACTCTAGCCCCTTATTACTGTCATTCTCAGCACCAAGAATTCTTATGAACAGTCCCACTGCTCAGGAAATGAAACATCCATTCTCTTAAATGCTTATTAAATTCAGTCTCCAAACTCTTGGACTTTATTATTACCTGATAAAGAGGCAGTGCCTGAGACTGATACTGGCCAGAAAATCCCCTTCTCTCACTAGAAGGCTACATTTTTCTGGGAACCCCCCAGGCCTAGATTCTAGGATTCAGGAATTCAAACTGTAGAGGGACTATCGTCTCTTCTAGCCAAGCAGCTGGGGTTCAAGAGAAATAGACACTCTTCCAGAAACTTCTATCACTTGAACTGTATGGATACCCTTTCCCCAGTGGCCACCTTCGAATAGTTACACTATTTGCTCCCTAAAACTGAGCCCAAAAATTCTCCTCTTGGGCCACTTACTAGCTGGGCAAATCACTTAACCTTTTTCAGCCTCAGTTTCTTCATCTGTAAAACAGATAATAATAGTATCTACTACACAAGAATTCTGTAAGGATCAATTTACTATATGTAAAGTACTTTGTAAACCTCAAAGGAATAAATAAATGCCATTATTATTGTTGTTATTTAGAACTTCCTAGGCCTCGGCTTCCTACTCTGTAAAATGAGAACATTTTCCTAGGTGATTTCTGAAGACCCTTCTAAATTTGACATTCTAAGTTTCTATAAACAGACAGCAAGTGCACAGTGATGGATTGAAAAGAGCATTGGAATTAAAAATCTGGGTTCAGATTCTGGCTTTGCTACTTACTATGTGTCCTTGGGCAGGTAAGTAGCTTTTCCTGGGCCTCAGTTTACTTTATCTATATGTAAAGGGAAGGATAGGAGAGTAATTCAATCAAATCATCCCACCAACATTTAGTATAAGTGTCAAGATGCTAACCCTGATATTTTTACCAGGTAAAGAAAGGTACCAGGGTTAGCATCTTGAAACTTCAATCAATCATAGACTTTAGACTAAGTGAAGAAAAAGTCCTTGACCAATTGTAGTGGTGATGTTGCTCAGGAAATATGTTCCAATTGACTGAGGAAACTTGGTCATGTCCTGTGGGTTGTCTACAAAACATCCAGTTCAGAAATGAGAAAATTGACTGACTGGGAGTAAAGCGGTATACCCTTCAGAAAAAATTGATTGGGAAATGGGGCAGGGGAGAGTCCTGGCCTCTGTCTCAGTGTCAATATTCCTACTCACCCCCATTTTGATTTCAGGAACTTCAAACTTCCCTTCTCACTACTGCTGTCCTGAGTCCCCCGTTTGGCACTGGATGATGACATTACTTGAATCCAAGAACAGACTGGTCAAGATGATTTCATCCATCCATCTATCCATCTATCCATCTATCCATCTATCCATCTATCTATCTATCTATCTATCTATCTATCTATCTATCTATCTATCTATCTATCTATCTATCTA